>NW_011495027.1:4805160-4821694 GCF_000754665.1 Bison bison bison | reverse complement strand
AAACCTGGGTGTGTCTGCAGGGTCTGGCCCTGTGGGTGTTGAGGGCCAGCTGATGGGACACGCACCCTGCTCAGCCACACCGGGATCAGAACTCAGCCTCTCCCAGCAGTAAAGCCCTGAGAAGCGACCCGACTTCCAGGCCCCCACGGTGCCTGGGTTAGCATCTCTCAGGGACCTCGGACGGCCCGGGTCAGCTCTGAGTCCTCAAGTGTCACGTGAGTCCTCTTTGCACCACAAACGTCTCCTTCAACAATGTGCCTATGAGGTCACCTGTGTACCTGTGTATACCACTCAAATGCATCCCCTGAGAACCAAAGATGGCAAGTTCAACAGCATCCATTCCCTACTTGCCTCTTACCCATGGGCTCTAGTTGGCCCTTCACCTCCTGGGCGACAGGTTCTCTACACGGGCTATTTACCCGCGCAGGGCAGGCCCAGCTGTGGCTGCCAGGTTAGGGCCCCACCAGCCCCAGGGGCTGCAGGTGCCCCTGACCACACGCCTCCCAACGCGTCCGCCGACACGGGGCCTCAGTGGAGGACAGAGTCCTAGGTCTGTGGTGGAGAAGCACGTGGAGCAGAGGCTGACCCTGAAGGGGCAAAGGGGACACCGCCCTCAGGGTAGCGTCAGGTGTGCGTGGGGGAGGCTGATTCCAAGAGGAAGCCATTGGCTGCCCGCACACGGGGTGGCCTGCCTGTACCGGCCGCTCCGCACACACACACAGCCCAGCCCGCCCCTGCCCGCCAGGCAGGGAGGCTAGGCCAGTCGGTGCAGGCCTGCGCCCGGGGCAGGTCTCACAGGAGCCCAGCGCAACCCCCCTCCAAACCTGCTGAGCTGCCCTGGCCCTCAGCCAGTGTCTTTCAGAACCAGGGAGACTCAGCAGTGGGTCAGACAGGCTAAAAGGATAACAGGGAACAAACAAACTGCAGGATGTGAAGCAACCCAGAGCAGGGCTCACACCTGCCCCACAGACACTGCCTGTGCATGTATGCTAAGTCCTTTCAGTGGTGTCCAATTCTGTGCGACCCCATGGACTGTAGCCCGCCAGGCTCCTCTGTCCACGGGATTCTCCAGGCAAGAATACTGGAGTGGGTTGTCATGCCCTCGTCCAAGGATCACAAACACTGCATGATTCACTTAAAAGTGATCTCCAATGGACACGCCTTAAAAAAAAAAGATGCATAACTTCTGTGGGGTTAGTTTTTGTGTATCTACATCTGTGTGAAAGCTTAAATTCACTGATTTCAACTGCACTTGGCTCAAATCATTTCCCTTCTCTCTAAGAAGGATGACACCCACTTTGTCTCAGAAGAGAAAGTGGTCCGATGGATGAAAATTCAAACACACTACTTTTCTGACATCAGCACCTGCACTTAAGCTCCGGACGCTCCCTTTTAAATTGAAGGGTTTTGCTGCATTTACCAGAAGCATGGGGGACAGTTCAGAGCTTGGGGAGGCCCCCCACCGACCTCCACCAGTTCTCCTGGATACGCAGCATGTCTGCAACATGGAAAATGCCCCAAACACTTACCTATTTTTGGAAATTAAATATTTACTTCACTGTGCCTTTTTGTAGGTTTATTTAAACTAAAGGTGATACAATCTAGGCATAAACACAGCTTACCCATTTTGAGGGAGCAGTGACACCCAACAGAAAAAGCTGGAAAGACAGAGAGGAGAGAGCAGGCAGGTGTGCTGTAGTTGTGAGCTCACCCACTTTCGGGGAAAACGAGGTGCCCTGCCCCTCCTCCCCCACCATGAGCCTCGGGATGCAATTCAGGTGCCCTGTTTCACCTCCGGCTACTTAATGACTTCGCAACAAGCACTCCTCTCTCGTGGCCCCAGTGAAGTCACCTGAGAATCCCAGGGGCTTTCTTGTACCTTTTTTCCTACTGCCTTTTATAAAACTTGTAGTTTTAAAAGAGCTTTTCATTTCTTCAGAACAGAATAAAATACGGTAAAACTCATACAATTCATAATTTCCCCCCAACTTGCTCGAAAGCCAATTAATATTTCAGCCCTACTAACATAAGAACTGGAGAAGGCAATGGCACCCCACTCCAGTACTCTTGCCTGGAAAATCCCATGGATGGAGGTAGACTGCAGTCCATGGGATCGAGAAGAGTTGGACACGACTGAGCGACTTCACTTTCACTTTTCACTTGCATGCTTTGGAGAAGAATGGCAACCCACTCCAGTGTTCTTGCCTGGAGAATCCCAGGGACGGGGGAGCCTGGTGGGCTGCCGTCTATGGGGTTGCACAGAGTCGGACACGACTGAAGCGACTTAGCAGCAGCAGCATCGAGACATGGACTTGCTGCCACACGCAGGAACATTCCCATTAAATGGTACACCAATATTTGGTGTCCCAAAATATTTTCTGGAAGGGAGAGGCCTATGTGAAATCCCCATGGTACACCTGAGTAAACTGACATGCCCCCGAGTTACATCATTTACTCCCAGTGGCATGGCTACATCAGGAATTCCTTTTCAAGAGTCTTGGAGGGTGGGGAGCCAGTTACCCTCCCTTCCTTTCTAGCAAGGAGAGGACATCATAGCCCATAAAACAAAGGAATACACTCAAAATTCAGGGAAAGTTATTCCTTATGCCAAACAAGAGGAGAAAAGCAGATACTTCTGGACGTCTGTAAAGTCAGTTTGGTTAGAAATTAAAGCAATGGCTTCAATTTGATCATGCTAACAGCTATCATATTTCAGCCATCTTTATCTGCCCAGAGGGCACTTTGCCTACATATTAGTTTATAATCTTCACCACTACTCTATGAGGTAGGCAGTAGTATTCCCATTTTACAGGCCAGGAAACCAAGGATCAAGAAATCAAGCAATTTACCCACGACGCCAAGGCTTTTAGAGCCAGCGGCAGGATTTCGACATCCTAAGACCTGCAAACACGGGGCCTTTGCTCCTGTAACCCTTCCTGGTTCTCTCTTTCCCTTTTTCTTCTGCCAACTCTTCACGCTCTGTCTAGCGTCCACTTGGCCTCACAGCTGAAGCTTAATGTAGTTGAAATTGCCATCAGCTTTCCAGGCCTGCACTCCTCCTAGGGCACTGTATTTATTAGTTAAAGAGGCAACTTCTGGGGCAGAAAAAAAGAAAGAAAAAAGAAATGAAACTACCCTTATTCTCAAATCACTACCAGACCTGATGGCCCTAGTACACAAGAAAGAGATACCTGAAGTGTGCTTTCTGCCTTGAGTAGAAAGGAAAGGGACCAAATGTGGCTTAATTCCTGATTGGAATGGAGGGACGCCATGGTGTGGGGAAGGGCCCCGGATCCCCCCTGGCTCAGTGCACAAGGCGTCAAGACCCGCGAGGGGGTCTTTGGAGGAGGAGCCGAGACCTGGAGGCGCGAGGGGGAGCTGGGACCAGCAGGGAACCCGGTGGGGCCGGGAAGCCATTTGTCTGGATGGGGCAGAAGAAACGGGAGAGGTGGAAAGGACGATGCAGACCGGGACGTGAAAGGACTGCAGTTGCCTTTGAAGTGGGGAAACTTTATCGCGATTTGAGAGGCCACTGGGAATCTGCAGCATCCCCAGAAAGGGAACAGAAAAGTGGAGGCCGCGCCCGTGCCCGACTCCCCCGCCAGCCTCCAGGGGGCGCTCGCGACGGCAGGGCCGGAGGAGACTGGGGTACAGGACGCACCTGGCTGAAGAGCAACGTGACATCCTCGCCAGGCAGACTCCCTCCTGCTGCACAGTCCCCACGGCAACCTCTCTAGGCCAACTCGGAGGCGCCCGTCATGCGAGCATAATTTGTGTCACGTCTGCAGCCTTTTAAAAATAGAAAGATGGGGAGGTATATTTAGCACCCCCAAACCTTCGTAACGATGCCACTCAAAGCAAATGAACCGTTAATAACACAGGAGGGCGGGGGTGGGGGAGGTGGGGTTGGGACGACGGATGAGGAGCAAACAAGCTTAGCCCTTTGGTGTTTATAATGTTGAACTGGAGGATCCTAACACCAAATGGGGCATGACTCCCATCGCCCGGCAGCACAACCTAGGCCTTTCCCCAGAAAGTAGCCGTCCTTTTGATGGGAGGACACTGTGGCGAGAGGTGGCCAGCCGGAAGGAACCCTGACCCTGCGTGGAAACCCGGAGAATTCCGCGGCGCCAAGGCGAGTACTCCCAGGCTGCGACCGCGCCTCGCGCCGCGAGGATGTGTCTTTGGCGCCACCTAGTGTCTGAGGCGGAGACAACGCCTGGCGAGGGCTGCAGAACAGGCTGACTCCAGTCCTGGGATTTCATCCTTAGGCCCCGACTTTGAACTAGACCGGTCATCCTGTGGACCAGTAATATCCTCTGGCTGAGCAGAAAGTTTCCCAAGATCCCTGTTCCTGCTGCCTCCAAAACTAAGTAGAAGATTTTTCAGAATAAGTGGAATAAACGATGCTCCCTCTCCATGAGACATCCATGAGGTGATATCTGGTTTTCTCTAAATACAATGGCAAGTCAATTATTAATTCATTGTGAAAAAAATATAGATGCTGTCATTATATAGAGTCCAGGGAAGAACTGAGCTTAAGACCATCTGGAGGGGCTACCTCTGAGAAACACTGAATTGGGTGGGACAAAGATGAACTATTACTTTTGATTTTATGGCCAAAGACCTCCAGAAAGAATCCTGCTGCTAAGTCACTACAGTCGTGTCCGACTCTGTGCGACCCCATAGACGGAAGCCCACTAGGCTCCCCCATCCCTGGGATTCTCCAGGCAAGAACACTGGAGTGGGTTGCCATTTCCTTCTCCAATGCGTAAAAGTGAAAAGTGAAAGTGAAGTCGCTCAGTCGTGTCTGACTCTTAGCGACCCCATGGACTGCAGTCTACCAGGCTCCTCTGTCCATGGGATTTTCCAGGCAAGAGTACTGGAGTGGGGTGCCATTGCCTTCTCCATAGAATCCTGCAGTGTAATGGAAAGAAGACAGGTCTGGGAGCCAGGATACTGGGGTCCTCATATTGGCTCTGCCTGCAATTATCTGTGTGACCTTGACCAGGGAGCAACCAATTTTACTTCTCACAACAATGCTATGAGGTCTGAATTGTTACCTCCACATGATAGATGAGGCAGTTAGGGGCTCCAGGTTACCCAAGGTGAAAGAGCAGGTCAGTGTCAAACCCAAGCTTCAAGCTCAGGTCTACCCAACTGTAAAGAGCACATTCCTTTTACTTAAAGCATTGAATCCCTCTGTGCTTTGGCTTCCCATCTGCAGAATGAAGGGGCTGTGCCTAGTGTCAGTTGGTCCCTTCCACAATCAGCAAATTCTGATCTAAGGTCTCTCTAGTCCCTAAAAACCCACTTTTAGTGCTCACAAACCCCATGGTGGTAACAAAAGGGGCTTTAAAAAGGATTCATCCACCTATAAAAACCATGGGATTTTATTTTCAGTTATGGGCAAGAGAACACCAAAACAGATCCGTTAGAACATCAAACCTCCTTTGAAATTTAGGATTGTGGGGAAAGCAGAGAAAATCTGCAGGGGCTGGAGTGACAGCTTATGGGTCTGTAGCAGAAACCAGGTCTGCAGGGCGCTGCTTAGCTCTTGAGCCCCTGGCCTCTGGGAGAGGATAATTGCCTCTGATCACTGTTTAGACTTGATAAATACATGAAATCAGACAGCAAACAGTTTATCTGGCTACCAGTTTAGATCTGGACAGAACTAGATTAAGGAGTCAGGCATATTTGCAATAACCTCACAGATAAACCCTTCCTATCTGAGATAGTTTATCTCATCCTCAAGAGTTATGTTGCCCAGTAACTGCCACCTTGAAAAGACACGCCAAAGGGTCCAAATCAGCTTTGAACCCCCTCTTCCCACTGACCTTTGGCTGGTCACCAGCCTGAAAGCCAGGGGTTGGAGCTCTGTCCTTGTCTGAAAAGGCTAGGGAAACATGTTGGTGAAGTAGGAACCCCAACCCAAGATCATCTGACTCTGAGGTCAAAGTTTTCTTCATGGGCTTTTCCCCTACCTCAGAGGGGCAAGCTAAAGGAACTTCAAATGTCCCCAGCAAAGATAAGACCAGGAACTGCAGCTTAGATCTTGGGCCCTACGGGGCCACAGACTTACCATGTGACCAACGGCAAGTTCAGACTACTCTGGATCTGTTTCCTCAACTATAAACTGAGGGCTTAAAGCTAAATAATTTCTAAGACCCTACTGAGCCACTTCATGGGCCAGAATCAAACCAGCCGGTACCCTTTAGGGTTTCAGAGGTCACAGTCTTCACTGAAGTACCATGTCCCTCACTTAGAGTCTTCCTCAGTTCCCTTCCCAGCCTCGACTCATTTCCTGACATTCCTCTCTCATTCCGTGGTCACATCCCTCCATCCTCAGACTCTTTCCGACTGGCTCTGGGAGAGCATCACCTCACAAAGAAGCCCTGCAGAGAGGACCATCAAGCACTTTCCATAGGCTGCAGACAGGCCTTTTATTTTCCATCTGTCTTTAAGAAGTAAGACATCCACTGCCCATTCCCCCCTTCCACTCTTCTACCTTCCCGCCAGCAGACTCCTCAGCTTCTGCAATGTTCTGCTGGGGCTTGGCTGGAGTCTTCCTCCAAAAAGATCACTGGGGGTCAGGTGCTGAGACAGCCCCACCCTTAAAACCAACTCCCTCACACCCAGCCCTGAAGAAGAGGCTCCCATTAGGGAAGCAATGGGCTCAGCAGGGTGGCCACCAAAAGTCTTTATCACCTGCCCTAAAGCCCCAACCTGACACCATCTCTTACCAAAAAAAAATCCTATAGGGACCTTTTGGGGACCCATCTGCATGTGCATTGCATGCTCACCGCTCAGTTGCTCAGTCATGTTTGACTCTATGCAACCCCATGGACTGTAGCCCACCAGGCTCCTCTGTCCATGGAATTTTCCAGGCAAGAATACTGGAGTGGGTTGCCCTTTCCTTCTCCAGGGGATCTTCTTCCCCCAGGAATCGAACCTGCATCTCCTGCATTGGCAGGCAGATTCTTTACCACGGAGCCACCTGAGGAACCCTTGTTGCTAAGTCACTTCAGTCGTGTCCAACTCTGTGCAAACCCATAGACGGCAGCCCACCAGGCTCCCCTGTCCCTTTGATTCTCCAGGCAAGAACACTAGAGTGGGTTGCCATTTCCTTCTCCAATGCATGAACGTGAAAAGTGAAAGGGAAGTCGCTCAGTCGCATCTGACCCTCAGCAACCCCATGGAGGCCTTCCAGCCTCCTCCGTCCATGGGATTTTCCAGGCAAGAGTACTGGAGTGGGGTGCCATTGCCTTCTTGGGGACCTGTAATTGAGCTACATTCCAGGAAAGAACTTTCATAAGAAAAGAAAAAAGCACTGTTTTCTCAAGAGTCTTTTCTCCCTAATCGTGCGCCTTATTTTCCCTGTGTTGAAGAATTGATGCTTTTGAACTGTGGTGTTGGATAAGGCTCTTGAGAGACCCTTGGACTGTAAGGAGATCAAAGCAGTCAATTCTAAAGGAAACCAGTCCTGAATATTCATTGGAAGGACTGATGCTGAAGCTGTAACTCCAATACTTTGGCCACCTGATGAGAAGAACTGACTCATTGGAAAAGACCCTGATGCTGGGAAAGATTGACAGCAGGAGGAGAAGCGGATGACAGAGGATGAGATGGCTGGATGGCATCACAGACTTGATGGATGTGAGTTTGAGCAAGCTCCGGGAGTTGATGATTTACAGGGAAGCCTGGCGTGCTGCAGTCCATGGGGTCGCCAAGAGTCGGACACGACTGAGTGATTGAACTGAACTGATTTTCCCTTTCCTCTAGGAGGGGACAGGGGGAAAGTGCTGTCAGTCTTCTGCATCCATGAATTCAACCAACCGTGGATCAAAAGCATTTGGGAAAAAAATTTCAAAAAGTTTGGAAAAACAAAACCTGAATTTGTCGCAAGTATTTACATAGCATTCATGTTGTACCAGGTATCATAAGTAATCTAGAGATGATTTAAATTATACAGGAAGATGTGTATAGGTTATTTGCAAATACCACTCCATTTTATATGAAAGACTTGAGCATCCCAGGATTTGGATAGTCACATATTTGGTATCTTGGATACTGGTCTTGGAACCAGTCCCCCAGGATACTAAGGGAGGAGTGAACTGCCTTTTTCTGGAAAGAGGAATCCCAGAGGGTTGAGGTCATTCCTTTGTAGTGACAGAAGGGTCTTCTCTCAGAGCTCCCCCACTGTGCTGCCCTCACTGTAAGCGTTTATTAGGTGCTAGCTAATGAGTGGATGCAACACTCTGATGGATTTACTCAGTACAGAGGATTACAAAACTAGACGCCAGGAAAGGCTAACCGTGCCACCCCACTCTTCAGGCCACCTCACAGCCCTCCACCTCCTTCTCAGCCCAGCCTCACACTAAAGCGATGCCCTCCTGCCCTCTGGGGCCTGGTGCCCCAGTGCCTCTATTCTCTGTCTTCCCTGTGAGCAGTGATTCATGGCAGATATTAGGGAAGAAACAACATCCTTCAATTCTTTCTACCATTTCTCTTATCTTTACAGAGTTCTTATTAAGCAGTATCTTCAAACTTATTTATGTGATGTCATGCTGGGAAGCAGTGCTGTCAACAGGCCATGTTCCATGAGTGCTGAATTCAGGATAAACAAGAGACAAATTCATGCCACATAGGCTCCATGCAGACTCTTCTCTATGCATGACTGGAAGCCTAGAAATCCACACAGAGAGATGGTGAACCCCTAAAGATAGGCAGATAACACTTTTCTTCCTGGGCTACTGAAGAGCTGTCCTTTCCTCTCTTCCTCCCGAGTGGTTAATCCAAGGAGGCCAGCTGCTTGCTGCAACCTCAACATGCTCTCAGAAACCAGCTCAGAGATGGGGACACAGGATCCCCGGGGGCTGCCCATCGCCAAAAAGCCAAGTCATTACCCTCTGTTTCACATTTTTATTAGTTCCTCGTTGAGTAAAAACACCTGTGTGCATGTACCAGGTATCATAACATGCGTGCTTAGTCGTGTCTGACCTTTGTGCTGCCCCATGGACTGTAGCCCACCAGGCTTCTCTGTCCATGGAATTCTCCAGGCAAGAATGCTGGAGTGGGTTGCCATTTCCTACTCCAGGGGATCTTCCCAACCCAGGGATCGAACCTACCTCTCTTGTATCTGCTTCATTGGCAGGCGGATTCTTTACCACTGGCAACACCTTTATGTCTTTTACCCCTGTTTTCGTATTGGAAATGAATGCGCAGGAGGAAATGGCGAAGGGGAAGAAACTAGCCTTGCGGCACATCTAGTGCCAAGCATGCAGGGACTTGGCAGTTTGCCTAAGCCTTCCAACCTTGGCCAGTGGGGAAAGGGAATGGGTCTCACCTCTTCTTTGAGAAAATTCTATTTGACAATGGCTTGAAGCACAACTACACATGGTGGGGAGCCTCCCAGCATCGCCATGTCTTCTCTGAGAGCATCCCTTCCTTTTGGTCAGGAAGACCTCTCTCCACCCTCCATTGCTTCCATGATGCATTGTCTTTATCTGCAATACCTTTCCACTCTTCACGGCCTCATTCTCAGCCCTCTTCCACTTTTCAAGACTCGTTGAGACATCGTCCTCAAGAGAGCTTCCCTGATCCTCTCCTGTCCAATTCCGTCTGGTTGGGTAGTCATGTGCATAGACCTCTAGGACCTCATTTGTCACCACTGTGTTGTAATACTCTGCTTGTTTTTCTCTTCCCTGAGTTACTGTGAGCTCCTTGAAGACAGACACTGGTTCATGTTTGCATCCCTAGCATCTATTGGTTAAATCTGAGGTCACCTTATGCCCAACCACCCCTCTGTATTCTAAGAAAAAGATGCCTCTTCTGGAAGAAGGCAGGCCCACCCCTCCTATCCACCCCATAGTATACTATCTGCCTCCAAGCAAGGCTTGACCAGCATATGACTCCCTTGTTCAAATCAGAAAAAGATGCCTCTTCCTCTGAGTGGACACAGCCCTACAGCAAGGGGCAAAGCTTGGCAAGGAGAACATGAGCTGAATTGCTGTTTCCCTGGCCCCTGTCATTAGAAAAGACTCTGATGCTGGGAGGGATTGGGGGCAGGAGGAAAAGGTGATGACAGAGGATGAGATGGCTGGATGGCATCACTGACTCGATGGACTTGAGTCTGAGTGAACTCCGGGAGTTGGTGATGGACAGGGAGGCCTGGCGTGCTGCAATTCATGGGGTCGCAAAGAGTCGGACACGACTGAGCAACTGAACTGAACTGACTGGCCCCTGTCTCCAGGCCACAGCTGTATTGGATGGCCCTCTTGAGTCCATCACTCAACCGTGAGCATGATGACCGCTTCCCCTGACCTCTGACTCAAACTCTGAGACACCAGGCTGCTTTTCTACTCCGCTTCCTACCACCCCCACCACTCTAATCACAGCATTCATGAAGTGAATAGCGTATGTGTCCAAAGTCCAAACACCCCCATGAAACCCAAACACAGAACCCAGGAGGACAGCTGAAGATTCTGGGTCCATTACTGGCCTCTGTTTGGGCCTGGCCACGTGGGCTGGTTTACTGACTGGTTCGCAGCCTTTGGCAGATGAAAGTGCTCGGATAGTTTATGTGAGTCGCTCATCATTAAACCTCCCCTTCAGGGTTTCTTGCCACCTTCGGTTTGTATCTCAATCTGGAGCAAATTTAAGCAAAAGTTTAGGACTATGTGTTTCCTTGTTCTAATTAGTAATTCATAATAAAAATTTAATCAAGGCATAAGCTTTTGTGGAAGGTTATAAAACACTTTTATTTGCTCTGGAGATCAGAATGACCACTTTTTAAATCTGTGAAATGATTTTTCCCCCCTAAATGAGGAAATTTTACCCTCAACTGTAAATTTCAGCTGTTTGCCATATGTAACCACAGAGAATCTGTTTATTGACTTAGTATATTAGAAGTAGTTAGGCAGGAAGAAAAATAAACCCAAACTCCAGATGCGAGAAAGTGTGGGGAAGGAAGGAAGGGCCGGAGTTAAGAGTGGAGCCCCAGAGAATCACAAGAGAGACAAAGGGCTAAACTAACCTCCCGAAGGAGGGTAGAGCTACAGGCTGGGAGACGGAGGAATGGGTGCCTGGTCATTGCAAGCTCTTACAGAGAATAGGATGGGAAAGTGGGGCAGTGAAAGGCCCCCAGGCTTCCACCCATCTGGAAACAAAGAACAAGATCCTTGCCTGGTATCAGAGGGAGGATCAGGGCAAGAGCAACTCAAACTCCATCTGTGGACAAAACCAAACCACTAGGAAAGCAACTTAAAAACACTGGTTCCTTAGTGTCCACATTATATACCTTTCAAAGCTCTGCATGTGCAGCCAGGTTTGGAAACCAGTGGTCCAGAAAACCTTTCAAGGATCAGCACTGAGACTTTAAAAAATTAGGTCACGAGACAAAGATAAAATTGGTGCAGAAGAGCTGGGTGCCAGCTAAAAATTCAGGTGATCATGTATAATAAACAGTTGTTCTCCAGAAGAATTATTACAATAATAACATGTTATTAAGGATGTTTTTAATCTGACGATAGTTCGGAGAAAAAGGGATTACCGTCCGCAGTTAACAGAGGAACAGATGGAGTTTCAGAGAGGTGAAGTGGCTTGCTACATTGCTGGCGAGTGGCGGAGAGGGGTTTGGGAGTCTTCTGACCACAGACTCCCCGCTTCAACCCTTACGGCGTTTGGAGACCTGTCCTGCTTATGGCCTGCATAGATAACCTTCTTGAAGTTAGACAATGTGTATCAAGGAGGTTTGAAGGTGGTGAAGGTTATGAGGAGAAGCCCTGTTGACCCTATCCACACTGGATCAGACTTATGAGGAGGGCCCAGGATGAGCCAGAAGAAATGGACTTCTCAGAGCCTAAGGGTTACCAACAAATCTCTCATGTGGAAATATAACTCCAATAAAAATAACTCAGGTCCTAACTTGGTGGCATTAGCTTTAAATAGCCTTGACATTCCTTCCTTCAAGCTGTACCCCTCATCTCCAACCCCAGGCTCAGCCCTAAGCCTACCCCCTAACTTCCTCTGCACCCCAGTCCAAGTGGCTAGCCCACACCAGCATGCAAAGCTTTCACTTTGGAGAGAAAGTGCTAAGTGGAGTCCCTGAGGGAGGTAGGTGGTGCTTGTACATCTGTTTTTTAAAAAAAAGTTCTTGGGCTTTGAAGCCATGGCCTGAATGCACTGACTTCAGAGAAGAGGGAGTTGGTGAAGAGACCAGCAGTGGCCTGCCAAGCTCCCAGAGGCTATAGCACCATGCACATCTCTGCAGGATGGCCCCAACCACAGGGACCAGCATCCTGCTGGCCTGGAGACCAGACTTCACTGAGGGGTTTGGCCCGATCCCCTAAATTTTTCCATTACCTACTTGTGGGTATTTTAAATGTATGCCCTTCTTTGTTTCAAAGTGGACTGGAGACACTTTCAGCAGAATGCATGTATGATAAACTACAAGTAGGTTAGAAATAAAAAGAAAATGGAATAAAAGATGAAACTCTAACAAAAATCCCAATCAGGCATAGATTTGACCTTGTTTTCTAGTTGCTATGATCAAACAAAAAGTTGAGGGTGGGCGTAGGGAGGATCCAATTTTTTAGAGAATTCAGTGACCATAATAAGAGAAAAAAAAAAACAGGCCTGTGAAATAAGCGAGTCACAAGAGGATAAATACTGTATGATTCCACTGATGAGTTACATGAAGTAGTCAGATTCATTGAGACAGAAAGTAGAATGGTGGTTTCCAGTGGCTGAGGGACAAGGAAACAGGAAGTTAATGTTTAATGGGTACAGGGCTGCAATCTGGGAAGAAGGAAATAGTTACAAGATGGACAGTGGTCATGGTTGCATGACATGATGAATGTACTTAATGCCACTGAACTGTAAACCTAAAAATGGTTAAGATGGTAAATTCTATGTTAAGTGTACTTTGCCACATTTTTTAAATTTTAAAGGGCTTCCCCAGTGGCTCAGTGGTAGGAATCATCCTGCAATTCAGGAGCTGCAGGAGATACGGGTTCAATCCCTGGGTTAGGAAGATCCTCTGGAGAAGGGAATGGAGACCCACTCCAGTATTCTTGCCTGGAGAATCCCATGGACAGATGACCCTGGCAGGCTACAGTCCATAGAGTCACAATGAGTTGGACACAACTGAAGTCAGTCATGTAAAATTTTATAACTTAAAAATGAAAAAAAAGAAAAAGCAAATAAACAAATAAAATGCAACCAGGCCATAAGGAGAAGTTAAACTACTTCTAATCTAAGATCAGGAAGAAGTTTCTCCTTAGAGAGCCACCAAAGGAGCCTGTAAGGTTGTAAGGGACTACCTCCCAGCATGTTAACCATAGACGGATTTCTCAGGCTGTAATGTGGTTGATGGCTCGACACTAAAATGCAGCTCAGTGAAACTGTACAGTGGGGCCTGAGGGGGTCACACCCAGTCCAGACAAGCACATCGTTGGCTCCAAGAGAAGCTGCAGCCCACGTGGCTGATGTCCCTGGCTTCTCCGGCCTTTAAGACTTCTCTGCTCTTAATTCAGCATTCGTGCCCAGAGTTTGCAAAGCCAGTCTCAGAGAGTTCTTCCTATCTCAGGTATTTCTGAGAATCTCCCAGGAATACGTCCATGTTTTCGAGTTCAGGCCTGTTTGTCACTTGTCATACTGCTCTTGACTGTGTCCCGTTCCCTCTGGATCCCCTGCAGCATAAACACAGGCCCTCTGCTAAACCAGAACATAATCAAGACCAACCTACAACAGTGATCAAGATTTTCTGAAAGCATCAAGACAATGCAATCCCACTCCAGTATTCTTGCCTGGGAAATCCCATAGACAGAAGAGCCTGGGGGGCTACAGTTCATGGGGTTGCAAGAGTCAGACACGACTTAACGAGTAAACAACAACAAAAGACAGCACAAAATAAAATACTCAAACCCTGGAGGTAGGGTGTCTGAGCTGTCTTTGTCCTTAGCCTCTAACTTGCTCCCACATTTCAGGGTCAGCCTACTGTCCCCCAGTTAATTGCTATACCTGTATCCTCTTTACCTAGAACCTAGGACTCTTTCAGAGTCCGACAAGAAATAGGAGCATCTCAGGCTGACCTCCAAGTCAATGCCATAGTAATCTCAGAGATGCAACTCTGCATTGAGGGGAGACAACCCACCACGGTATTTTATGGAGCCACCCAACACCTCTTTATCTAATATCTTCGTTCCAAATACACTTCACTTGAACATGACCGAAATGCACATTAAACCTCTTCCTCCAAAATAAAGTGCTATGTCCCTCAGCCATGAATCATACATAGAATTGCACTATGTCCCCAATTCTAGTTATCGTGTTACCAAAAGTGTGGGTGCCATCTAAGTTTCAGCAACACCTCACCCCACTTCCACCACAGTGGAGCAGAAGGAGGCTGGCCTGATTTCTTCTGCCCAGGGTATTTCTTCTGGCAGTGGGTAGGATTCCTTCCAGTGTTTGTGGCTTGGTAATTTTTGGACTCATTTGCGAAGCAAATGCAGACTATTAAAATTAAGTTTCAGTCATGTGGGACGCTCGTTGAGGATTTCTTTTGTTTGTTTTGTTTGAAAACCACAGCCTTGCTCTACAATATTATCTCAGATCTAGCAAGAGAGTAGATAGCTTTTATTCACTGTTCCCTGCTCCTCTCAGTGAAGCTTCCATGAACATGTCCTAATAGAAGAGACCATTGAGATAGGGTGTTTGGCTAGTGGCAGGGGGGGGCCAGTGCCGTTAGGGACAGGCCAGGCTGGAAAGTCGGCCTGGCCTAGCGCTGGTCTCGGTGCTAGTGTTATTGGTCGTGGTGCCCAGTGGGGAGACTCTGGGCTCTGATTCCTCTTGGTGCAGTGTTGAGTGTCTGGTCAACTTCAAAGCCCCATGCAGCTTCCTCAGATCTGTATTTTAGACACAACCCTAGTCTGATCCAAATGTGGAGGATCAGGGTAGGGGGGTTGGAGGGGCACTGCCCTGTTCAACTTAGTTTACTCTTGGCAAAACAGATTCTTCCTAAGTCTCATGGGGGAAAAAGCAGCTTAGACAGACATAAACAGGCTCTGAGGCCCTCTGGACATCAAATAACACTAGCAAAACAACGCTTAGATGAGTTAAGTGTAAATCAATCAGAAACATATGGACTACATTTCCCTGAAAATACACAGGGGTTTACAAATTACAGGCACAGGGTTTTGGCAAAATGCAATTCAGGTTTTGCCAAACCTAAAATGTTTGGAGAAGATTTAAAGAAAGTAGACTGACCCCAAATGCCTTCAACTCTGCTCATCCCTGACACTGATAATATCCCACACAACCACAAGCATTTAAGGGCATGGGTTTTAAGAGATTTATATGTTGAATAAACTTAGCTATTCACAACAAGCTGAGATTCTTTTCCAAATGAATGTTCACAGAAAGCTGAAACTGCCCAGTGACCGACTCAAAAGGGAAAAAACATCTACATTTTGAGTTGGGCCAAGGAGGTGTAACTACAGGTTTAAATTACCAACAAAATGGAATACTCTAGGCTTTACAGCCTGTAATTGCATATTCGTGAAGCACAGGCTCTGCTTTTCCACAGCACAGGTCTGTATATGCGTGGCCCATGGTATGTGTCCGTCTATTGTATAGGTGGATGCTGTGTTGATAAAAACACTAGTTACTACTTCCGTTTCATGGTGACTCTCCCACATTTGGCAGTGGGCCAGGAGTCATTCCTATCTTGAAGGAAGGTTGTCCCAGTGGAACTAGGGCAACCAAGATCCAAATGTTTAGGTTTTAAGACTCAAATGTGAAAATATAAAAGATTCAGTGAACCCTACAATGAGATGATCAAGTCCCCGGAGTGGATGGGGGACAAGGAGAGCAGAGGGAAAATAAGAAGACCCTGACTAGGGTCCTGCCTCTGAGATGCAGGACGAGAATGAAGGAAACCAGAGTGGTTCAGGAACAGAACAGAGGGCACCTCTGCCCTTCCCCTGATGCCCCAGAATAGCAACATCGCAGGGGAACTGTCCCTCCCTCAGCCCTGCATGCGCAGCAGCAACTGAGTGATTCCTGGAGCCCACACATGGAGAGGACTGTGACTGCTCCCTGGAGCCCCCACAGCTCAGGAGCTCTATGGGAAGGAGGCAGAATCCCTCCAGTTCCTCAAAAGAGGCGGGAAGTAGCAGAAATGAGTCAGTTCTGTACAGGTCTTGCTACAGGGAGTAACTTAGTGCAGCTGCAAACCTACTGGGTCGGTGACCGGGAACAGAGTGGGAACTTGGGAGGATGGTGTGGACAGATGACCTGGGACAGAGGCCCCTTCTTTCCACTTCCTGTCACCACCACCACCACCCTCTGTGCTACTGTGGCAATAACGAACCATCCAGAATAGGCACACAATCCCCAAGGATAGAAAACGATCTAGAAGTAACCAGAAGTGTCTGCCACCAAGCAGAATGGGAACTGAAATGGAACTGACATTGCACACTTGAGCTGTGGTTCTAGATTGGGGCTCTCTTCTCAGGTGGGTGAGGTCACAAAG
>NW_011495027.1:4797902-4805060 GCF_000754665.1 Bison bison bison | reverse complement strand
CCATCCATACCAAGGAAGAGAAGAACCTGACTCATCTGGGTTCTGAGTGGGAGAGGGCGTAGGTGTCAGCTGAAGGAGTGGTTAGCAGAACTGGAGCATGTGGGAAACCCCCTTTCATCATTTCTCTTCTCAGTTCAGTTCAGTTGCTCAGTCGTGTCCGACTCTTTGTGACCCCATGAATCGCAGCAGCCAGGCCTCCCTGTCCATCACCAACTCCCAGAGTTCACTCAGACTCATGTCCATCGAGTCAGTGATGTCATCCAGCCATCTCATCCTCTGTCGTCCCCTTCTCCTCCTGCCCCCAATCCCTCCCAGCATCAGAGTCTTTTCCAATGAGTCAACTCTTTGCATGAGGTGGCCAAAGTATTGGAGTTTCAGCTTCAGCATCATTCCCTCCAAAGAAATCCCAGGGCTGATCTCCTTCAGAATGGACTGGTTGGATCTCCTTGCAGTCCAAGGGACTCTCAAGAGTCTTCTCCAACACCACAGTTCAAAAGCATCAATTCTTCAGTGCTCAGCTTTCTTCACAGTCCAACTCGCACATCCATACATGACCACAGGAAAAACCATAGCCTTGACTAGACGGACCTTTGTTGGCAAAGTAATGTCTCTGCTTTTCAATATGCTATCTAGGTTGGTCATAACTTTTCTTCCAAGGAGTAAGCGTCTTTTAATTTCATGGCTGCAATCACCATCTGCAGTGATTTGAAGCCCCCAAAAATAAAGTCAGCCACTGTTTCCATTGTTTCCCCATCTATTTCCCATGAAGTGATGGGACCAGATATCCCAAACCTCTGAGCAACGGATAGAGGGAGGCGGGGTCCAGAGACAGGAGGAAGTCTCTTCCCACCCTCCACCAACAAAGTCTGGAAGCAACCCCTCCCCCACCCCCACCTCCTGCAACACTCAGAGAGGCTGAAAAGCTGGGCGTCCGGTGTTTCGTCATTTCTTTGGGGCTGGAATCCTCCTTCTGCCTCAGAGGCCTTCAAGGCTAAGGCTGGGCAGAGACTGGGAAGCCAGGAAGGGGCCTCCAGCAGGGAAGACCAGCACCTGGTATTTCACTGAACAGGGAGGAAGTTTGGTTTCCAGGCAGAGAAGATGCAAATAACAGACATTAAAAAATAATAATAATAATACAGGGGATATACATTTTGTGTGTGTGTCACTTAAAATCTCATAGTGGGGATCCCTGAGACTGGGTCCTGGGATTCCCCATAGTGACCCTCTGGGTCATGCAGGTGTCAATCAAGTGTCTCCTTTGGTTCTGATCTCAAAGAAGCTCTCCATATGCAAAGAATGTACTTCAGACTGGGGTTTTAGGAGTAGAAGGTCTTCATTACTGTATAATTCTGGTACAACCTCTTAATAGGAAACTACTTAAGACAGAACATTTACAACAAACAGAAGGTGGGAGAAAGGGTTGTTTGGGGCTTGAACTTGAGAAATAAAACTGAAAATTATGAAATTAAGCTTTTAAAGTCTTATACTAAATGCAATTTCAGTTATAATTACAAATACACAATCTTAGACTGAAAAAGACGAGCCATTCATTTTGGGGAAAAAATTTTCAAAATATTTGTACAACAGCACTGCCTTTTTTGCTTTGTATTTTACTTTCATGGCCAATCTTACTTGAAAGGACATTTATCCAAAAGTATGCAAGTGCTTCATGAGTTTTCCCAAAGGCTTCTCATAGTGGTTGATAGGTGTATGTTTCCCTTTGAAGTGTCTCTGGGGTCACTATCTCTGCTGATTCTTAATTTTTCCTGTTGTTAACTGGTGCACCTCCGTCATGCCCCTATTTTTCATTGCTATGATTTGAGCAATTTTCCAACTTCATTCTTCTTGATCTTTTGCAAGATTTGAAATTTGACTTTGAAACAGATTTGCATAGCTTGCATTGTCCTGTCAGATGTTTATAATATCCCAGTCATCAGAAGACTGAGCCAAAAAGGGCTTCGTGGGATTTATGGTGGGTGTTCATGAACAAATATTTTTGTGTTATCATGGCTTTCATGTCCCTCCACAATCTTCTAACTACAAGGACTCCAATAATGAATATTTGGATAACCTTGATAATTATATTATTAAAATAAGGGGGAAAGCACTACATTTCCACAGGAAGAGCTGCTATTTTGTGGTTTGGTTTGGTTTTGAACTCTTCCCTTTCCTTGCTCCTTCCTCTCTTGGCCTTTTGGAGGAGGACCTCCAGCAACTTCAGCCTCTAGTTGAGGCCTTCAATTGGCAGTTTGGAATAATTCCTAAGCGTTTTCATGAGATCCAAGGAAGTTCACCAAGTAGGAGCTTCGGGGCTTCGCTGGTGGTCCAGTGATTAGGAGTCCACCTGGTGCAGGAGATGCAGATTTGACCCCTGATCCGGGAGGATTCCACATGCCTCCAGTCAGCTAAGCTGATGCACCACAACCTCCGAGCCCATAGGCTGCAACTCCTGAAGCCCACAAGCCTAGAGCCTGTGCTCCACAGCAAGAGAAGCCACCATAACTAGAGAGCGGCTCCTGCTCACGGCAACTAGAGAAAGCGCTCCCACAGCAACAAAAATCCAGTGCAGCCAAAAATAAATAAATATGTATTTTTTTTTAAAGGTAGGAGCTTGAACAATGATAGGAGGTGGAAGCTCTCATTGAAAAGAGCTTGTCTGGGTGTCCATGGAGCTAGAAATAAAAAACAGTGAAGAGGACAGTATAAATAACATAATCAGTATCTTTAACAAGTAAGAAATAAGGAGTGTCATTAGAAAATACTTGTATTTGTTCCTGCCTTGCTGCCCATTTAGACCAACACTGTGGACTATTGTCCCCTGCATCCCTGTGAAATCTCAGGTGCCCTAGAGCTTATCCTTTTGGCTGAAATAAGTCTCTGTTCATTTCTAATCACAGGAAGAGACACAGTCTAGGAATCAACATGTCCGGTTCCACCTAACAATTGAAAACACCAACGCACTTCTCCCCTCCTGCTCCCAGTGTTGGGAGATGGGGTGGAGGTGGGGCTAAGGGGTTAAGGGCTCTTTGAGAGTGAAAGATGGGCAGGGAGGAAGGGGTTAGGGAGGGAACTGCCCCTGGGTTGGGCGTGGTCATCTGTGACCGAGGGTGAGGGTGGTTCTGTAATTTCTTTACCAAGCTGGACATTACTTCAAGATCAGAAGTAGAGAGAGGGGTTCTGGCTTTGGCAGACTTCATAGCTTGGTCCTCTCCTGAAGTTCTGCTAACCCAGACCCTGAGTCCTCCTCTGCACAGATGCTTATGGCCACCTCCAGCCTCTGATGCTCTGCAGACCCTTTCCCACTCATTCTCTTATGGGGTCCCACTGATTCTCCAGAAGTTCCTCTTAGTCCTGGAAGACAACTCTAAGCCACCCTTCCATGCAACTCCTCAGGTCTTTGGGAAACTCCTCAGACCTGCTGGTGAGGGAGAGGGTGCCAGCGAACACACACACAAAATTCTTCTGAAAGAATTTTTCTCTCTAATCTCTGCTACTTTTTTTGGCCTCTTAATCTTCTGATGATCAGTCAACGAATGGTTGGAACACCAGTTCTGGGTCATCTTTGCATGTTCTGCTTTGGTGGCCAGCATCTCACTACAAAAAACTGAAGAAATTGGCACTTGTCTTAAGTTGAAACTATCACAGAAAGGGTCTGTTTCACCATCCTTTTATAACCACAAAAATAATGCTAACAGTAGTAGTTGCTTTCTCCTACCATTCCTATAAACTAGTGTCTATTACAGGATCATCTCATTTAATCCTTACAATTCCATGAGCTAGGCTCTATTATTAACTATATTTTAGAGATGAAGAAAATGAAAGAGAAGTTAATTTGCTGCACATCACACACTTGGTAATGAGCAGAGATTCACACTCATATTTCTCTCCCCATGAGGCGATGTTGGAATTCAGAACTCTGAGTCTCTCAAAGAGACTCTGCTCATGAGTAACTGTTGGGGTCAATTAATTGTACCCTTTTGCGTGGTAAGTTTAGAACCAGTTGAGGGATCAAAACATCAGCTCTATTGCTGGAAAAGCTGGCTGGGGGGATGCAGCTGAGTTTATAACCAAAGGAGGCTTCCTACTCCTTTTCCTCTGAGTTGATTTTACTCCCCTTCCCCACCCAACCACCGGTCAGATGCTCAGTAATGGAGCCATAGGGGTTGTGGGGGAGGCACGTACAGAGTGAAGTGCAGTCTCCTTGTGGTTCAGCAGATCTCAAAGGCAGACTGGTGTTTGCTGCCCCTCCAAGAGGAATCAGCTTCCTAGGCTGTTAGGCCAGCCAGCCACACCTGCCTGCTCTGGGAGGACAAAAGATGGGGTTGAGAGACAAGAGGAGTTCTGAGAGGCTTAGTGTACTAGAACCGGGGCTCTGTTTGGAGAGGAAGAGTCTGAGGTCAAGAGGGGCCTAGAAACAAAGGAAGAACTTGGAATTGTTCATGTATGTGCCATTGGCTTTAAAGGGCTGGCCTGCAAATGGGAAGTTAACTGGAAGAGTCAGCAGCAGCAGAAGAAAGTCTAGGTCTTTTCCCTGCTTCTGTGGAGCACAGGATGATTCAAGGGCCAGCCCAGAGTGTTCCCATTTCCCCCCGCCTCTTACCTCTCGGGTAGAATGTGGTACTAGGCACAGGGACTTGTAGCCACTGAATGTTTTGTCTATGTTCACAAAATCACTCAGAGGTTTTATACGTCTCCTACCTTCTCAGCAGAAGGGGCCCAGTGAGCTAGAGAACCACCCTATCCCAATCCTTTCCCACCCCCATATTAGTTCTCTATGGCTGCTGAATCTAATTACCACGAACACAGTGACAAAACAGAGATTTATAATTTTACAGTTCTTGAAGTCAGATGGCTGAAATAGGTCTCACTGAGCTAAAATCAAGGTGTCATCAAAGCTGTTTCTCTCTGGAATCCATTTTCTTACCTTTTTAGCCTCTAGAGGCTGCCCATATTCTTTGGCCCTCTTCTGACAAATCCAGAAACAGTAAGTTGAGGTTTTTTTCACTTTGCATCCCCTGACACTGATTTTTCTTCCTCTTCCATCTTTTAAGAAGTCTTGTGATTACACTGGGCCCACCTGAATAATTCAGGCTAATCTCCTGATTTTAAGGTCAAGTGATAAGCAAACTTAATTCCATCTGCAACCTTAATTCTCCCTTGCTAGGTAGCATCACACATTCACAGGCACTGGGGGTTAGGGCATGGACATCTTTGGGAGGTCATTATTTACACACACACACACACACACACTGCTTACTCTCTCTCTCGCTTGCTCTCTCTCTTTCTCTCTCCAAAAGAAGACATTTGAACAATGAGCTCACTCATATCTACTGGCTTCTGCATCTGCTATATATGATCCCTCCTCTACATAAGGCTGATTTTTACTTTTTCAGACATTAAAGATTCATTGTTTGGTGATTTTTCTAATCTTCTATTAAGTTGGGAAGCCTTTAACCCAATTAGGAACAGTATGTCACATTCAGATGTGATTTCAAGCCAGTTCTTACTCTATTTCCATTGCCATCAGATGAGCCCATCCCCACCTGCTCTCCCCGGGAAGCATGCTCCAAAGAGTCTGTCCCAGCCTCCACAGCCACATCTGCAGTTTTCAGAGCAGCTTCCTAGCCATGTAAGTGTTAACTGCACGATTAAAGATCATGAGAAGAAAGAAATATTTTATATTTTTAAAGCCCCACAGTTATCAATCTTTATTACAAAAAACATATGTGCCTCCCCTTCTGCAGTAGACGCGTTCCTCACTGGGTATATGTAAATCAAATTCTTTACAAATTGAGTCATATTTTAAATACACTAGGGGAGCTGGCTATTTAAAGGGATCCTGCTGTGAGTCTTTTAAGCCAAGAGGCTGTTTGTGATGCTAATTTTCACCCCTTAATTTGTCTGTTTTGTAGGTGCAGATCTTCATAAAATCCCCCCAATTCACAAACCAAAGCCAGACACACCTGTATCCTATATTTCAAGGGTATCTTTTTCATAAGAGCTCACAAAGCTGTCAGGTGGATTATCTCATTTATCTTCCAATATTCTTCCAAAGGAGTTTGGGGCAGTCATTATTATCCTCAAAGGAGGTGTAACTCTCTCCCCAACAGCCACTGCCTTGCAGGGGGCCCCATGAAAGGAGAAGGCTGCTCAGCTGAGAGCCATTTATTTTCCAATTAACAACGGGCTCCATCCTGGGAGGAGTGCTTCCGGAGGTTTTCTTCAGAGTCTAGAAAGTTCTTTTTGGTTACTCATTGTCACTATTGTTTAGAGAGGGAAACTGAGGAACAAAGAAATCAAGTGCTTTCTCAATGTCTGAAATGTCTACTGAATGCCCACTATGCACGAGACACAATGTTGGAGTTGCGTGGCCTAAGTGTCAAGATGGCCAGCAAGGCCTGACTGAGAGCTGACCACTCAGTGGGCAACACAGGCAGGTGGACAGCACCTGGAACGTAACATTAGGAAACATCAAGGCCTTCAGTTTATCCGTGATTTTCTTCTTTTATAGACATGACTCCATTCTGTCCTCACAGCACTAGAAGGTAAGTTTGCTGTTCTTGTTCAGTTGCTCACTTGTGTCCACCTCTTTGCGATCCCATGGACTGCAGCACACCAGGTAAGGTAGGCTTGGGTTTTATTTTTTGAAGCACAAGGAAACTTAATGATTTATGATTTTCCAAAAGTCACCCGGTTGTAGCCACGTGTTCTGGGAAACAAACTCACTCAGAATGACTAGGCAAATAGTGGTTTGAAGTTTACTACAAGGCAGAGTCCACTCTCAGCCAAGGACCGCGACTGACTTTTGTGAAAACCTTAAGAAGACGTGACAAGAATACACAGAAGAACTGTACAAAAAAGATCTTCATGACCCAGATAATCACGATGGTGTCATCACTCACATTTACCTAGACCCAGACATCCTGGAATGTGAGGAATTCCAGTTGAGGTATTTCAAATCCTAAAAGATGATGCTGTTAAAGTGCTGCATTCAATATGTCAGCAAATTTGGAAAACTCAGCAGTGGCCACAGCACTGGAAAAGGTCAGTTTTCATTCCAATCCCAAAGAAAGGCAATGTCAAAGAATGCTCAAACTGCCATACAAATGCACTCATCTTACATGCTAGTAAAGTAATGCTTAAAATTCTCCAAGCCAG
>NW_011495027.1:4796944-4797487 GCF_000754665.1 Bison bison bison | reverse complement strand
AAGAAGAACTAAAGAGCCTCTTGATGAAAGTGAAAGAGGAGAGTGAAAAAGTTGGGTTAAAATGCAACATTCAGAAAACTAAGATCATGGTATCTGGTCCCATTACTTCATGGCAAATAGACAGGGAAACAGTGGAAACAGTGGCTGACTTTATTTTTGGGGGCTCCAAAATCACTGTGGATGGTGATTGCAGCCATGAAATTAAAAGACGCTTACTCCTTGGAAGGAAAGTTATGACCAACCTAGATAGCATATTAAAAAGCAGAGACATTACTTTGTCAACAAAGGTCCATCTATTCAAGTCTATGGTTTTTCCAGTGGTCATGTATGGATGTGAGAGTTGGACTATAAAGAAAGCTGAGCATCAAAGAATTGATGCTTTGAACTGTGGTGTTGGAGAAGACTCCTGAGAGTCCCTTGGACTGCAAGGAGATCCAATCAGTCCATCCTGAAGGAGGTCAGTCCTGGGTGTTCATTGGAAAGACTGATGCTGAAGCTGAAACTCCAATACTTTGGCCACCTCATGCAAAGAGCTGACTCATT
>NW_011495027.1:4763683-4796844 GCF_000754665.1 Bison bison bison | reverse complement strand
GACTCATTGGAAAAGACCCTGATGCTGGGAAAGATTGAGGGCAGGAGGAGAAGGGGACGACAGAGGATGAGATGGTTGGATGGCATCACCGACTCAATGGACATAGGTTTGGGTGGACTCTGGGAGTTGGTGATGGACAGGGAGGCCTGGCGTGCTGCGGTTCATGGGGTCTCAAAGAGTCAGACATGACTGAGCAACTGAACTGAACTGAGTGTCCTTCTTTGTCTCTTATAACAGTCTTTGTTTTGATGTCTATTTTGTCTGGTGTGAGTATTGCTACTCCAGCTTTCTTCTGATTTCCCTTTGCATGGGTTTGGGTAGACTCCAGCAGTTGGTGATGGACAGGGAGGCCTGGTGTGCTGAGGTTCATGGCGTCACAAAGAGTAGGACATGACTGAGCCACTGAACTGAACTATATACCTAAAGGTACTGCTCAAGCCTACATCCCCAAATTCCTTAAACCTAGCCTGGGAAGTGTTAAAGGGAGATACAATCAGGTTACAGCCATGATTCATCATCGGAAGGGTCAGCTGGTTATACATTGTAGCCTACACCAATGGGTGCCATAAAGATTACAAAGGTGATTGACTACAAGGGGATTATAACATTCTTTTCTGGCGATGGGAAATCCTGGTATGGAATCTGGTGTTTATCATTCCAGGAGGCCAGTTTGGCCAAGGGTATATTATCCCCATTGCTACCATAGTCCAAAGCTCACTGAAAGTGCAAGATAGAGTTTCCTTCTTTTTCAAGATGGGGTCAGCTCGGCCTATTCCTTTCCTCCCTCAATACAACAGGTCTGTCTCATTCCAAAGCGTGTGCTTCACATACCACTGTTGCTAAACAGGCACAACCAGTGTGTTGTGCAGGTATAGTGGCAGGAACAGTCAGTTCTAACCCCCAGGAGTGCTATTTGATCCAGGCCTTGAATGGTGAGAAGGATTTCCATATAGAATTAAGAAGAAAAGAAACTGGTCAAAAACATGAAAATGTGTTTGAGTGGTCTGGTGTGCCCAGATTATGAGTGCCAGTGTTAAACAAGGCTGAGAAAAAGGTTCATATCAGACATATCATAGAAGGTCCTATGTGCTTCTTTACAGAAGCTGAAACCCCTTCCCACCGTGGCAGGAAGTGCTGAGACTTTTTGAGGGAGGGAGCAAATTGTCTGTGGAAGACAATTTTGTCATCAATGTAGAGAATAAGTTTGAACCAGATCAAATCTTGACAGTTAACTAGTATTCTCCCCCAAACCAGCAGACCAATAGAGAAGAAACAAAACCTGGTAGATGTTGCCTGAACCATCCCCAACCCCTGCCCCAGTGAGAAAGAGGGGCAGTCAGAACTGGAAGTGATGTTGTCTGACTCCTAGTTCTTTGCCTGTCCTAAGCCACACAACAATAAGCTGGGCCCTGGAGGCACCAGAGGCAAATGTGATCATACTGAACTTCGTCTCCTCTCCCAAGACCAAGCTGGCTAGACCATCCACATGGAGTTCCAAGGTCTTTGAGCTGCCAAGCCCTAGAAAGAGAAGATGGAAGAGCAGGTGGGGTCTGAGGCCATAAAAAGCCTCAGGTCTCCTTTCCCCATCCATACCCTCCCACCCACTCAAGTTTATAAATTTTTAACATCCACCTTCAAAGCAACTATACAAAGCCTTGAAGGAGAAATAGAATTGGAATACGGTGCATGTTTTCTCTCAGTTTCTATTTTTTGGCCTGCAGCATAATTCTTGCATTTGTGAAAGAACTTGAGGCTCCTGGAAGAAAGGAAGTTTAAGAATAAAAGCCATTATAATCGTATTGCTATTAGTAGTAGTGGGTTTGGCATTAGGCCTGGGCCACCCGGACTCCAGAGGCCTAAGTGACTAAATGGGAGGCACAGGCTGACTCACATGGCTGATCTGTCAGCCAGGGAGGCGCTGGAAAACCTCCCTGATACACAAAGGAAATGTTGGGGGTGGGGAGAAGGGGTGAACTGCACAGTGGCATGGGGAGAAGCTGTAATAGGGGATATAACCGGATTCTCAGATCTCTGGAGAGTTCAGAGCAGGTACCACCTACCAAGTACATTCTTGGCACACTTGCCAAGGTGCCCCCTCCCTTCCCCAGGGTGCCAGACTCCCACAAAGAAGAGGTTTTAGTCCTTTGGCTTCAGGACTTGTATGCACTGCAGATTTCCAGCTCTGCCCACTCTGAGAGGGCTAGACTCACTAGCCCTGGATACCTCCATACCCTTCTTTGCAGAAAGGCCCTGGGTATGTAGAGGGAGAGAGTGTGGGAGGGGGCAGAGACGCTGGGACAACTAGACTTTGCTGGGTCCCCAGGTTGGATGTGGGCCAAGCCCGCTCCAAGTAGCAACTGGAGGGAGGTTTAGCACCTTCCACCTCCCCAGAGCAGCCTGGACCACCTCCTGCCATCATGGCTGTTGGGCAAAGGCAAGGTTTGCCCTTGGGGTCCCAGTCAGAACCAGAGACCCTGGAAGAACTCTTAAGAGGCCCCAGGGGCCCCAGGCTGGCCCAGGAACCCAGGACTGGGACTGGCCTGCGCGTTAAAAGGCAGACCAAGGAACTTCTTTGGTGGTCCAGTGGCTAAGAATCAACACTCCCAATGCAGGGAACCCAGGTGTGATCCCTGGTCGGGGAACTAGATTCTCACATGTCGCAACTAAGAGTTAGCATGCCACATGTCTTGCAGATCACTGAATCCAGGGTAGGAAAGGCGCAAGCTGGGAAGCAGATAGGAAGAAGCTGGAAGAAGACACTAGGAGCCATAAGAACTGAAGACATTCTTTTTTTCCGCAGCAGCAAGGCAGATATACTTTATTCTCTAATGGTTGATACTGCAGCACAACAGCAGGAAGTTTTCAGGTGGTGCTTATACAGGTCCATATGCCCAGTGCTATGAATGATCTCAACTGTTACATCATTATTTACAAAACATACGGAGAGAGTGAGAGGACTCGGGGTGAGAAAGCCTGACCACCACCATCTTGCCTAGTTGTTCTTTCCCTAACCCACAACTAAAGATGCCACATGCTGCAACTAAGACCTAGCACAGCCAAAAACAAACAAAACACTTAAAAAAAAAAAATAAATAAAGGCAGACCTACTCCTGCCTGGAGAATCCCGTGGACGGAGGAGCCTGGTAGGCTGCAGTCCATGGGGTCACTGAGGGTCAGACACGACTGAGCGACTTCACTTTCATTTTCCACTTTCATGCATTGGAGAAGGAAATGGCAACCCACTCCAGTGATCTTGCCTGGAAAATCCCAGGGACGGGAGAGCCTGGTGGGCTGCCGTCTATGGGGTTGCACAGAGTTGGACACGACTGAAGTGACTTAGCAGTAAAGCACCTACAGTGATTTTCCTAACACTGAATCTGGGAATCTGCTTACTACTAAATAGTAACAACAAAAAACTACCATTTATTTACAAATGACTTACTTACAAAACAGAAAGAGACTCACACACTTAGAAAACGAAATCATGGTCGTGGGGGTTGGGGGGAGCGGGAAGGGATAGTTAAGGACATTGGGAAGATGACGTACACACTGCTATATTTAAAATTGATAAGCAACAAAAACCTATTGTAGAGCACGTGGAACTCTGCTCAATGTTATGTGCTCAATCTTGTCCCAGCCTGGATGAGACTGGGGTTTGGGGGAGAATGGCTACATGTATATATACGGCTGAGTCCCTTCACTGTTCACTTGGAACTATCACAACATTAATTGGCTATGCCCCAATACAAGATGTTTTTGTTGTTAAAAATAAAAAATGAAATGAAAAATCACCTAACAGATTAATAGAAACCCTCTGCCATGGTTAACTTCAAATATTGATCTATTCTTACTTGTAACTAGAAGTTATTTTGGACACAATAAATCAAGAAAGTGTTAAAACACACACGCACGCACACACACACACACACACACACAAACTACCATTTATCGACCAGGGTATGAGATATCAAGAAACAAAAGCTCAGAGGAAGCATTTCAAAGCACCAAAGTGGCCTAAGCGTGCTTCTCCCTAGTTTTGAGCCTCCCCGGTGGAGGCGGCCTTTGCTGAGTTACAACCGCAGCTGTAGCCCACATGGACAGTGCCATAGCTCCAGGGTCCCACTTCTCCTGGTGCCAAGCCCTGTGGGACTGTAGGAAAGAGGCTGCAATAGACATGTGGCAAGACTTTCAAAACAGACCCTCTCCCCTGCCGTCCCATCTGTCAGAGCCTGTGTCACACAATGGTTGAGGCTAGAAATTTGCAGTCAGACCTGGATTTGAATCCTACCTCCACCACCTCCCAGTCACGTGATTGTGGGAAAGTGGACCTCTGTGAGCCTCATTTCCCTTGTCTGTAAAATAGGGCTAATCGCAGTATCTTCCTTGGAGTTGCAATAGGATGAAATAACACGTGCAAAGCACTGAGTGCCAGCACAGAGGAGGCGCTCTGTACGTGGACAGCAGTTTCCTTCTTTCAAAAAGAACATGTTGAGGAGAACACATTGCACCTAAGGGCTCAATCTGCCGCTTTGCTGGTTTCTAGAGCCTGTGGAAGGAATAGCCTTGCTATGCAGGGTGGGGCTCAGATCTGAGCTCCTGGAAGATCTTTGAGCTATGGTCTAAGCCTTGGTATGGGCTCTTGCTTCAAGGAGGGAAAAAAATGCAGATGAAATTCATGAGAAATAGGTGGGTGCTTTTGTTTACCCCACACAGCTAGAAGAGTCTACATGGAACCACAGGCTATGGATCTCAGCTGATGAGGAAAGCACTGGGGATTTCCAAGAAGCTGCAGGTACCCCCATACTGCCTCATGCCACAGCTGTGCAAATATTGCAAGGCAGGGGGCAAGGAGCCCTGCTGCCATTAACTCCATCACAGTGCAGTATCGGGAGTGAACAAGGAACTTGGGCTAGGAAAGACCCAGGTGCAAAACGCTTACTCTGCACAGCAATTTTGGACCTTCTGGTATATTTCTGGATATCCTGATTTGGACATTCTAGTAATCGTTTTGGGGACCATCCCTCCTGTTCATCTCATCCAGAAAACAAAAACTCCCTAGATGGGGCAGACTTTGTGCCTTACTCCACAAGACATCCAGAGACCTTTATATTCTTATTGAACTGCCTGTCTCCCAAGGATATTTCAGAAAGGAATTTACCAAAATGGAATATCTAAGATAGACTATAGTTGTTATAGTTGCTAAGTCATGTCCAACTCTTTGCAACCCCATGGACTATAGTCCGCCAAGCTTCTCTATCCATGGAATTCTCCAGGCAAGAATACTGGAGTGGGTTGCCATTCCCTCCTTCAGGGGATCTTCCCGACCCAGGAATGGAACCCATATCTCCTGCTTGACAGGTGGATTCTTTACTACTGAGCCACCTGGGAAGCCTCAGACGACAATAAGGAACCCCAAAACAGACAATGTTGGAGCCAGACAACATTTTGGCTCACAACCTTTTATTATGGGAGGTCTTATACAGGTTAACCTGGGTGAGCCTGCCCTCTCATCTTTGGACCAGTGCTCTAGTCCAGTGGGTCTTGAACTTTAGTGTCAGCACCACCTGGAGGGCTTGTTAGCACATACAGATCACTGACCCTACTCAGGGGGTTCTGGGGCTAAAGCATTAGCCTTTCAACAAGCTCCCAGGTGATACTAATGCTGCTGGTCCAGGGATAGGACTACACTCTGAGAACCACTGCCACTGTTAATCTGTATCAGAGCCTTTGTTCGCTTGGAGAGACAGGAACTTAGCAGGAAGGACACAGTCTGGTGAAGCAAGACTCATGGGGGATGGGTTAGACCCTCTTCCTCTTACCATGTCAGTTCCCTCAGTTGTACAATGAAGACAATGATACCCATCTTTTAGGTGACAGTGTTAAGTGAAGATAAATACGAAAGTGCTTTATAAACTATAACATTCTATACAATTGTAAAGGATTAAACATGAGGATTATTCTAAGGGTTAAATTTCATAGTCCATGGAGGTTGGTAGTGCAGGGACTGGCATATTGTGGGGCTCAACAGATATTAAATGAAAAAAACCCCAATAAGTAAAAATAGCCACTGACTCCTTGCCAGACATCTCGGTCTCTGTCATATGTTAAACAAAAAAATGGTAATAAAGTTACAACACATGAAATTCATATTCCAGTCGTGGGTGGCAGAGACCTCCTTCTTGGCTTCTGATCCAACTCATTATTCAAACCCTTTTACCATCGAGTGCGCCACGGCTTAATGTGGAACCAACTGTGGATCTTGATAAGAGGAAAAGACTGGGCTCTGTTTCTCCTTTGCTCTTGGCAGTCCTCAGGCCTCCAGGATAACTTTTCTTACAAAATGAATAGTGTTGGCTCCCAGAGAGACCAATCTAATCTCATCTTGTCCACTCAGAAGATCCGTATCAAACGTTACAGACTGTCTGACTGCAGTAAGGGGCATCTAATTCCATCTGGATTTGGACCAGTGTTTAAATGATCAAATAGGGAGCCATTAGCCTGGTAGAGACACAGAAGCAAAATATAGCCGGCCCACTTTTTCAACATTGTTCTTGTCTAAAGTTTGAAAAGCCCCCATTTGAGAGACAAAGAGAGAAACAGAGAGTAAGAGTGAGAAAGAGCAAGAGAGGAGTTGAAAGCCCATCACCTCCCTTAAAAACACTATGAATGAATCATCCTACATTTTCAGTGTTTACGGGCATGACAGTCTGATCAGATAACCACGCTATGCCAAGAGACCCAATTACCAATCCCCTGGAGAACTTAAATTACTTTCAAAGGAAGAAAAAATAAGTCTCCGGTTACTCTTGGTTGAATAAAAATGTCACTTATTTCCCCTCAGCCATTTTCAGAAAGGCGCTGCTCACTTCAAATGGAAGCCCACTTCAAATCACTGGTGAGCTCTGTTACCCAGAAAACATACACTTCACCAGTCAGTTTTGAGAGATGCTTAAAAAACATCAGTTTCTAACATGTAAGACTCTGAAAACACTCTACATTTTTTTTTTAATATCTCAGTCTCACTGTGTTATTAAGGGAACACCCAGAATCTGTAAAACAGATACAAATTAAATGTTGTTACAAACACTGTAAGTAAATCTCCAGGGATACAATGTGAAATACCCTGACTTAGGCCAAACTGGCCCATATTTGTGAAATAAAACCAAAGTTTGGACGCCAGATCACACGGGGACTGTAGGTCTGTCTTTGCCAGATTCTAACAATTAGATACAGGTTAAAGATGCAGCTTGCACCTTTAAAAAGGCACAATCTTATCAAAAACCACAAATTGACTTAGTGTCAGACTTTCTTTGATGTCAACTTTCTACCAAAACTTTGGAAAGAAAAGAGAGGGAGAGAGAGACGGAGCGAAACCATGGTTCTAGAATCTCAGGATGATGTCTTGAGCCTGCCTGACTCCAGCCTCTCAGTGGACTGCTGAGAGAGAGGAATTTCTTAACATTCTTACAGTTCAAAATACATGTCATTATGTTTCCTGTTTACTGGGAGGGGTGGGGAGAGGTAGTACTTAGAAAGTCTGGGCAGAGTCAGTCTGCTCTTCAGGCTCATCCCGTTTCTTTTCCAGCATCACCGATAGGCTCACAGCTCTAGCAATCCAGTTGCCCAGACCTTTGACTGAAACCCTACAGTTCTGTTTCCCTGTAAACTCTCTCAGGCACTAATGATGTGCAACATCTCTAGGCATGACTTTAATTTTGAAGCTTCAGCTTTAGGGAAGTCACACGAGACGAGGCTGAAGTTGATTGGTGTGTTTCACTAGATGTCTGACATCAAACCACAGAGCAGTAGGGTGTTTGAAGGAAATTCTTTGCCAAACCCTAACCCAGGTCACAAAATCTGATCCAGAAGAGGCACGGGAATGAAATACTTAATAGTGAGACAGTGAATCCTGTCTTTGTGGTCCTAGCTTCTCTGGACAGACACTGGTCTATTTTGTAAACTTTTAGATGGAAAACAACCACCACTGCATAGCTGGGGCAAAGGCAAAGGATGTTGAGCATCTGTACAGACACAGTGTTTTGCAAACCCAAATATTGCCCACTCTCTTCTTATACTAATCACATCCCATCTGTCACCAAGTGCTGGGTCCTCTGTCCCTGAGATCCATCTGCTTCTCCCCAATGTTATCACCACTTCCTTTGACAACTGCAGTAACCTCCTCAGAGGTTCTGCGTCCCCAGCTTTCAGCCCGAGAGCACATTTTCTACACTGCTGCATCTATTTTTCAAAACTCAAAAGTGATTACTTCATCCTCTGCTTACATGCCCCACAGGTTAAAATATGAACCACTCAGCTCTAGGGCTCAAGACTGAAAAATCTCACTGGGGAAAATGGCAGAAAAACTCAATTTTAAGTTCCCCAGTAGGACACCACCCTCAGATTCCTCTGCTCTAATGAAGGGATAACTCCATTAGTATTTAACTTTTGTGGATTAGGCTGGCCCACATGTGTAATGTTGGTTCCACATGGATTTCAAAGAACTGGTTTATAATAAATTCTCAGAATACAACCCATTTTTTAGATTCAGACTACAAATAAAGCACTGCTTTGTCTTTCTCACTGTTTAAATGACTTTGGAATTAAAATATAATATAACTAAAAATTACAACAAAGATGAACAGTGCCTCCCAGAGTAAAAGCTTAGCATTTTAACCCACAAAGCCAACTAGGGATCTGGAGAAGTGGGAGGACAGATTTGTCATGAAACGAAGCCTGTCACAGACATGAAGATGAAAGTGCATTTTAGAGTAAGTAATAGATACTGCATGTTTAGAACTTGATTGCTTGGGCCATGTGGTGCTTCTACTATTTCAAGGCTAAACTAAGAGATGAAGCCGTTACGTGTATTGAAAGGTCTGAGGGTAGAGGTGGGTTATGAATCCTTGTGCTGTGCCATGCTCAGCCACTCAGTAGTGTCCAACTCTGTGCGAGCCTGTGGTCTGTAGCCCGCCAGGCTCCTCTCCATGGGATTCTCCAGGCAAGAATACCCGAGTGGGCTGCCATGCCCTTCTCTATGAAGCCTTACCAACAAAAGGTGGTGGTTTATTAGTAAGGAAAGAGATCTCTGCATGATGCTTGGTATTTCTTCACCTCGTCTCTTATCAACAAATCAAAGTCATGCCTGTTTTGCTCATCTTTCCTGTTCCTCGGGTCATGCGCGCAGGTCAATGAATGACTTCATGGATGCAGTGTGACACAGTGTGTCCAAATAGGTGGCTCCTCCTCTTTTGCTTTCTTATTTATCCTAGCAGGTAATGTTGGCTCTTCATTAGACAGCTTACTATATAACAGGAAGCAAGTACTAAGTTTATACATATCTCACTAATCCTCAGACTGTTGATTAATGTTAGTCCCATTTTACAAACAAGATTCAGATGTAGGGAGCTTAATTTGTTCAAGATTAGTTAGCTAGTAAGCGGTGGTGCTCCAGAGCCCATATTCTAACCACCATACAAACTGCCTCTTTCTCACAGCTGGCCGTAGAATTCTCTACACCTTGTGATTGCTTCTTTCTTTCTAGTTGTCAGGCTAGGAGAGTCTCCAGAAGCAGTGTGTATATGATGAAGGACTAGGGGGAAAGGAGGCAGGTACTGAGTCTTATGGATGTTTGGGAAATCAAATGAAGTCTGAGATCTCAGTTTTCAATGTAAAAAGCAAAGATACTAAAGTTTACAAAAAACCATATGGTGATCTCACCAAGCTGGTCATCTGGTTTGGAATAAACACAGAACCAAAAGACGTGGAGAGAGGAACTAGCCAACTCTTCGGGATTATCTTTTCATGAATCCCCATTGTCACTGTTTTCAGACCAAAAAATAAAGGGGCTTAGTATTCTCTCTCATAGAACGAAACAGGTGAAAGACAGAAAAAAAAGATCTTTTTTCCTGTTGTCTCTCCTCACAGGTCTTACAAACTAAATGTATTATCTAGAAATCCATTTTACCTTCCATAGGCCCTTGACATGTTTTTAAACTTTTAGTCTCATGCTACTAGAAGAAATATAGTAAGCCACAAAGAGAACAGTGACTGTATAACAAGTTTATTTATTTATTTATTTAATTTGTTCAACTGGTTATTCCTGAAGTAGAAAGGGAAAAATTTGCAATTTAAAGTCAATTTTGTTGTCGATGCTGTTATCGTGTTCTGCTGCAAGGTGCCACCTGTGGGCTCTGTGGTAACAAAGGTGAGACAGGGTATAATGGAGGCAAGGTAGGGCAACTGGTGGGCAGATGCCTTCACAGCAAGAAAACAAATGGACAGTGGTTTGGAATTTGCAGTGTGGCACCTGTCACTACTGGAAGAAAATTCAGAAAGTTCAACTGCTGCTTTAAAAAGGAGCTCGTGATGGTAAGAGTGTGGTGAAAATAAGTCAGTTTAGATTCACAGTAAGTTTATTTTTCAGATATCCTAAAAATGTGGAATTAATGAATTTATAGCCAAGGCAAACGTCCTCTTTTCTTCAAGGATGGAGAGTTTCCTTTCTGTTGAAAGAATGCCAATCAAAGAACGCAAATTACTCCAGGTATCCTGAGTTTTATGTATGTGCTACTTTAAGTCCACACTGTTCAAGAATAATATGTGAACACAGCCACTTCTGGAACAAGCAAGTTCTCCTGTAGGATAATCAGCAACCCCCCTTTTCTCACAGAAAATTTGTAGATGCAAACAACAGCAGGTATCATAATCAATACTAGCTATGCTATAGGATATAAGTTAAAAAAAAAAAAGGCATTAGTGGGCTGTCAATAAAAGTAAAATTCAGCAGTATTTATAAAACATTTATAAACACATCTTTTCTAGAGCAACACTACTAGTATTCTGCAGGGTCAGAAAGGCAATATTGTCAACTTCTTGACAATATTCTAACCCAGTACATAAAAGCCCTACCAGTTATTGGTCTGCCCTGGCCAGCACTTTGTATCTACCTTTTCCAACCTTTACAACAAAAATACTGTTCTCTTCACTGATTAGTTACACTGCTAAATGCAGCATGACTCCCAAATTCATGCTCCCTGTTCTGCCTCTGTGGGTGTAGACCAAATTCCCTGTTTAGACAACGCATTACTGAATTGGGTATTTACTCAACCCAGTATCATACAATACTTGCTAGGAACAATGAGCCAGGGCTGAGAACAGGAAAACTGTTAATTGAGAGTCTCTCCTTTTTAAGACTGAAAAGAGAATCAGCAGACATGGGTATTCTCAAAGGAACATTACAGACATGTCTAAACTGTGCAGTAAATGTTAACCAGATTAATTTTTTCTTTCAAATTCCCTTTTTATTCTAAGCTGACAGCTCTTTTTTCTTCTAGTTATGAATATATCCTAAGTATACCTTGTAAATTTTCTATCTGAAATTTCAGTACCAGTAGTGAAGTACAAGGCAAAAAGCAGCAAAGCCCTGTCAGTTTGCAAGTCACAAATAAACCCCCAAATCATGACAGACCAGGGAAGACACGTACCTCTCTGCTGGCAGTGATATCTGAAGGTTAAGTTCATGACACTGCACACGGACTCCACTTGGAAAAATCTCTTTCGGCATCAAGGCCATGGAAGAAAATATTAAAACAGGACACCAAACCATTTTTCCCCTTCCCACTGAGTGTTTATTTTATAGCTTTTTCATCAGGTAATCAACTGAAACACTTGAACAACAGAGAGCTGGCAGAATGTTAAGGAGAAGGAGTGATTCTCTCTCCAACAGATGTGACAAAATGGTTTCAACTTGGAAACAGTATTGTGTAAATGAATCAAGAGAACAGCAGAGGGGGAGAAAAAGAGAAAGCAGAGACAGAGGAAGCAGCAAGCATCTTCCAACGCGGACTGTGAGGGGGAAAAGGCACTCTTCTTCAGCTGTCTTGTGTATTTATAAAGTGAAAGTCAAAATATACAATCCGTTTGCCAAAATTACATTCAACACTGCTTTAGAGATGCTCACACACCTGAGTCTCAGTAGAAAGCTTTAGAAGCTGTCTGAAAAATCAGATAGACAGCACCAGTGTGTCTAAACCATAGGCTTACCAGTAATGGGTTTTAAAAGAGATCATCACCATCAGGGTCCTTTTTATAAACAGGACTGCAAAGGTCACAAAGCTGCATGAACTTAAATTACAGGATAAATCTGATGAACTGATTGCCCGTTTCTATCTTTACAATTCCCTCTCCAGTAAATCAGAAAGCAAGCTCCACTCGAGAGGAGTTGAATTGGCAGTGCTCATCTCAAACGGGGTGCTCTTCCCCTCCAAAGGCTGCCTGAGCAGCAGTTTAGTTGGCACCATCCAGCAGCTTTGCATAGGGTAAATGGATGCAAAAACTTCACAGCAATTGCCTTACTTCCTCTCAAAGCAAACAGCACTAACTTATGAAGAGGCACATTTTCAACTTATGAAGTAGAAGCACCTGGACCTCTTAAAAGACAAACTTCATAAAAGGTTACAATACTGGGTGCCTCTCATAATAAAGGATTTTAGGGCCATAGGTGTGTTTGAGAATGATCAATGGGAAAAACCAGAGAGATGGTTTACACAGATGTTCTCTATGTAGAATTTGAATAGAAATTAAAATACCAGCTATGCATTGGGGAGCCAGCCTTTAGTTCAATTCTCTAGCGCTTTTAGAATTTTTATTTCATTTTATTAGAAAAAGAGAATCATTGTCTACAAACTATTTTCTTTCTAACTATTCAAATACAATGAGCAAATCACCTGCAATATCAAAATACTGTTTGTAAATCACAGATGGGACTCACAATTTTAGGAATCTCTGATAGGACATATATTGAGAAATAACAGTGGACTTCAAATTATAGGCATTAACTGAATTTTAAAAATAGAAAATAAAATGCAAAGTTTAAAAGTCAGTAAGTTTTTCTCTGATTTTCAGTCATTTAAATCCAATCATCAGGAATTCAGAAGCACCCAGTATGTTCAAAGTTGCACAAATGCATATGGATGATAGAAAAGTAACCCCCATGCAATACTTTATGTGTTGTTGTCAGATATATTTAGGTGATACTTTACAGATTAAAGCTGGGTAAAACCAAAATACATCCTTTCCATTAAATTTTAAAAGTCACAACAATTTATCAATAGTTGCCATTTCACAGCAGTTAGAAAACAAGAGTTGATACAAGATGAACAAAAAGGTACTTTTCCCTCTTTTAGGAAATAAACATATATAGATATATATATACACACATACACACATAACATTATCTTTTAAAATTCAAAGTGGTTAATTTGCTATTGTATTGTATAAAAAAAAATTTTCCCCTATTTTCAAAGTACTGAAAAAAGCGCAGAGGCTGAAAAAGAAAAATCACACTTGCCACTTTAAAAAAATACATTACCATCTCAGTGGTTCTGTTTATTTGATTATAAAGTTAGGTATTATAAGGACTCTGCACTTGTCAGGCTCCTAGGACTATATTAGACCACATGGGATTAAATCTAACTCTTTCTCAGTCTCCAGGAAGGATACTTCTCACCCACCCTGAAAGCTGATAGCATAAACACCCCTATTCTGAACAGCTAAACTGGGAAAGAAAACCTGCCCACCTGGAAGCAATCCAAGTTATAAAAGTTTATGAATCTGTGGGAGAGACCGCCTGGATCAGAAAGCTATTCTTTGGATATAAGTTAGGAGCTGTTTTGGAAGTATATAAACTCTTTTAGGCCAGTAGGGTACAGATTCAAAAGTGATTTCTCCATAAATAACAACCTGCTACAGGGATTGGCAAAGTGCAACCCATGGTACATATTTGGCCTGTCACCTGTTTCAGCAATAAAGTTTTATTGGGACACAGCCATACTCATCACTTATGTGTTGTCTGCTTTTATACTAAAATGGCAGAGTTGGGTAGCTGTGGTGGAGACCGATGGCTTGCAAAGTCTGAAACTGTATGTTCTCTGAATCTTCTGACCCTAGATCTATGTGCCACTGTAGTTACCTAAAAGAGCTGATGCACCGTAAGATTTAGCTGGACTCAGAGAATAACCCACATCCTAGGGTTCCCTAGCAGATAAATGTCAGATGTCCCATCCCAAGGCGGTGTTTTACTTTTGGGCAAGGAAATCATTTGTATATATTTTCAACAAATGCCTGCAAAAGGTATTAAATTCACAAAAAAGAAAGTCAAGTAAGAAAAGTATGCCTGTTGATATACTCTTTAATATTGTCCTATTATTGGGGGGGTGGGGAAGGGTGTTATAATGACTTTTCCTGCCAACTTCTTTTAGCTTTTCTTTAAATTTGTCCAAAATGTCTTTTGATAAGTTGCACTCTCTCCTCCTCCCATACAATCAACAACCATTAAAGCAAGCTGCCTGAAATGCTTAACATAGTCTGGTGAGGCCCTGTTATGGGATATTTATTTAACCTAAACATATTAAAGGTTACTCTTTTAGAAAATGTTTCCAAAATTCTTTATCTTTGCTACTCCAAGAAGTGGAAGAAAGTAAAGAATGCACAGGGAAATAAAATTCTGCAAAATATACCTTAAAAAACCAGAGGTATAAAATAGCTACCATTTCTGAATGGTAATGTAAAATAAAAACAGAAAAGTCTTCCACATTTGAAGAGCAAATTTTCCTCTGCCCTGAGTCAGCTAATGAAATCTTTTTGCAAACAGGGAACAAACTCCTGAACTCAAGCAGCTGCTCATGAATCTCTAAGAGTTCACAGGTGTTTCAATTTTCAATAGTTGTTGAAACAGGGAAGATAAAACACTGATAAGATATTTATTAAACACAAATTCATATCAAGATGAACTTTTTTCAACCAGCTTATAAGTGAACTTTTCTCTTTTCTTTGTTAAAAAACCAATGATATGAAACTATATGTTAAAGATGTTTCCATAATACCTTACATTTATATCGCGCATAACAATTTTCAAAGTGCTTTCACATGCCATCTCATTTAATCCTCACAACACCCCTGTGAGGTAGGTACAGCAGGTATTATATCCTCATTTCAAGATGAGGAAACTGAGGCAGAGAGAGGTTAAGTGACTTGCCCAAGGTCACACAGCTGATAAGTGGCAGAGCCAAGTCAAGAAATCAAGATTTCCAACTCCTTGTCCAGTACTCTTTCCACTATAACTACTGCCCCCAAGTATGAATAATGTACTTCGTATCAAAATTGAAAGGTTACTGAAGTTCATTTCAGTGATGTCTTAACAGTAAAGTTAAATGAGAAATACAAGAACAGTAGATCTGATGGTTTTACTTGACGTAATAAAATTGGTGCAAAATCACGTGTCTAATTACTTATAACCTTTTGGTCCAAATACATAAAATATGCAATATTTACAGCATTTTCCTTTTTTTTTATTTTTGTAAATGCAATGCTTTAAAACACATTATAAAGCACCTTAGTAAAAATAGTCTACAAGGAAAAGTACAGAAGTAGGAAAATCCTACCCATACCACAGCTCACTAATGGAGATATAATATGGAGTCACCGATACCTCAGTTTTACAGCTTTACAAATAACCCATGGAGAAACAAACACTAAATTTACTTTTTTGATATTAATATGTGGAAGCCTTAACTAAAACTTTAGGCAGGGTGGATCCTGGTGGTGGAGGAGAGAGCAGCACGGAGCAGAGTGCCCAGGGCTGTGCTCCTGGGGCCCCGGGCAGCTGCCCCGGGTGCAGCCAGTGCTCACCTTGCCAGTCCCAGCACTTGCCCCCCGCCGCTGCAGCAGCCAGCATGCTGCACCCGCTGCTGCTTGCCTGGCTCTGCCTAGCTGGCTGGCCTGGGGCCTCCCGCAGCTGCCAGCTGCCCTCTGAGGGGAGACCCCTGAGCGAGGGCTGCCACACCAAGCTGGCCGCGATCATTGTGTACGCCAAGGTGCTAGCGCTGTACCAGGAGTGGCATGGCCTCTACAGCTACCTACCTGCCCTGGCAGTATGCTGGGCTCTTCTACTGGGCCCAGATCAAGATGCTGTGCAACCAAGCGTGGGGCAGCACGCTCCAGGTGCCCGCAGGCTCCAGGCTCAACCTCACTGGCCAGGGCTACTTCTCCTGTCACTCCCACACTGTGGTCCAGGATTACTCCTATTTCTTCTTCCTCAGGATGGATAAGGAATATAACCTCTAGCCTCATGGAGTCAATTTCCAAGATGCCATCTTTCTAGACACTCTAGAGAACAGAAGGATGTTTTCCAGCCTTCAAATTGTTTGCAAAGGCAGCAGCTGGCGACCTTCTCCAATGACTGGGAGGTCCAAGAAGACACCAGGCCCAGGTACCACATCTGAGAGAAGGGCCTTGGAAAGATCCACAAAGCTGCCAGCATGGGCAATGTAGCCAAAGTGCAGCATATTCTCTTGCTCGGAAATAATCGCCTAAACGATGGAGACAAGATGAACAGGACTACCCTCCACTTGGCCTGTGCCAATGGTCATTCAGCGGGGGTAACTCTCCTCCTGGAGAGAAAAATACCCTCCTAACCTCTGAAAAGAGGACAGTGCTGATGAAGGCTGTAGAATGTCAAGCAGAGGAGTTTGCAACTATTCTGCTGGAGCACGGTGCCAACCCAAATGTCACAAACGTCAGCAGCAGCACTGCTCTCAACTATACTGCCTTTTGCCAGAATATATCACTTGCAGCAGAGCTGCTTTCATACGATGCCAATAACAGAAGCCAGGAATAAGGATGACCTCACACCACTGTTACTACAAGTGAAAGGAAACAGCAAATGTTTGGAGTTTTTAGTACAGAAAGAAGCAAATATATATGTGGTTGATAAGATGAAAAGAACAGCCCTCATGCTTGCTGTCAGTTATGAGTCAAATGCAGTCAGTCTTCTTCAGCAAGGTGTTAACATCTTTTCTCAAGATGTTTTTGGATGGACTGCTGAAGAATGTGCTGTTGTTAGTGGTGTTATTATTCACCAACTGATTACTGACTATAAAGAAAAGAGACACCTCCCGAAAATAGCAACTCAGTGGATGAGAATTCTGAGGAAGACTCTTTAAGCAGGTTTTCCAACAAACAACCTGGTGTTGATTTATGGCCTACATCAGACGATAAAGTCTTAAGATTTTAAAACCAAGGTTGAAGAAGAAAAGCAGCAGAACAAAAGTAGTGAAATGCAAGTATCCGACAACATACGTGATGCTGCTGAAGACTGGATTCGTTCAGCAGAGAAAGAGTAGGAAAAAAATAGCAACCAGCTGTTTCCTGCTACGGAGAATGAAGATTCTGATAGTAGCGATCCTAGCATGCATATGAAGGAAGTAAAGAAAAAGGACAATGAAAAATGGACACCAAAATAATATGTGATTACACCAATATTTGAAATGACCAATTCACTGACTAGTGGTCTACTGCATGTGAATGATGACAGTATTTTAAGTAAAGTGGATCAGGATGATGGCAAGCCTGCAAAGAAAATATCTAGTGAACAGAACAAGGTTGAAGAACAAACTAATTCTGTGGATGACCTTGATGACTTAATTCAGTCATCTGAAACCACTTCCAAGGATGGCGAGTTGAATTCCATATTGCTACATAAACAACTGGGCATGAGGTGTAAAGATTCTGTTAGCTTGTTGAAAATTTGGGGTGCAATTCTTTCTATAAAAGATTAATAGAATTTTTAAAAAGCCACTGTGAACTACTTAGAGGAAAAATTAAAATGGAAAGTAAGGTTAGTGGGCTACAGAAAGAGTTGTCAAGAAACAAAAGAAGTGAAATCACAGAGCAACAGAGAGTGGAGTGGGAACGAGAGCTCCTCAGCTCGAGATGAACAGTCTCTTGGACTCTGTGGGAGAGGGAGAGGGTGGGATGATTTGGGAGAATGGCATTGAAACGTGTATAATATAAGAAATGAATCGCCAGTCCAGGTTCGATGCAGGATACAGGATGCTTGGGGCTGGTGCACTGGGGTGACCCAGAGGGATGGTATGGGGAGGGAGGTGGAAGGGGGTTCAGGATTGGGAACACGTGTACACCCGTGGCAGATTCATGTTGATGTATGGCAAAACCAATACAATATTGTAAAGTAAAAAAAAAATAATAATAATAAAGCAAGAAGAAGAGAAGAGAAAAAGTCTGGTATGTTATATGAAAAAATTAGGGAGCAGTTAAGAAGAAAAGATTGGTAAGAAGTTGAAATAAAACAACTTGAGTTCACTCTCAGAGCACTAGAAATAAAACTGAAGACTGTGAAAAATAATCTGAATCAGGCTGTAAAAATGAGAAATGACATCAGAAGCAGCTTTCTCGAGAATGGAATGCAAGAATCTTACAGAATGGGAATCCTGACCTTGCCAAACGAAAGGAGATAGAAATGGCTAATAAGGAAATGAACTCGAGTCTATGTCAGAGGATTCACTGGAGGTGACTCATGTTATTGTGCTAACTTAGAAGATGAGCCACAGGATTTAAAGAAGACGTTATGTCAACTCACAAGTCAGATGCAAAAAGCACAGGATCAACGTACGAGGCCCTGAGATGTGCTGAGAAAACACAGGATCATATCCAAAAACTTGAAATTGAAAATGCAAGTTTAAAACCACAGGTCAAAAAGCAAGCAGGCAAAATTGAACAGCTTCAGAAAAACCTGTTAAGTACAAGTTCGACTGATGATCTTACAGCAGAGCTAGAAACTGCATCTTCAAAATGTCTGCACCTGGATGCAAAAAGTCAAGTTCTTCGACAGGAGTTATTATCTATGAAAGAAATGCAAAAGAAACATGAAAAACTAGAAAAGAATAAAAAGAAGTTGGAGCAAGAAGTAGTGAACCTCAAAAGTCATACAGAAATGAATATGATGGAACACAGTCAAGCAAAGCAGTATAAAACAGTAGACTGAAGAAAGAGCAAGACAGGCTCTAGTAAACTAAAAGAAGTCAACCTACTTTTGTAGATATAAGCAGCATCTCAAGAAAACTTAGAGCAATCATGAAATTAGAATAATGCTTGAATAAGAAGTCGGATCCTAAAGGAAATACTAAAGGAATTCATCAATCCTAAAGGAATCCTAAAGGAATTAGTCAATCCTAAAGGAAACCAGTCCTCAATATTCACTGGAAGGACTGATGCTGAAGTTCCAATACTGTGACCACCTGATGTGAAGAATTGACTCACTGGAAAAGACCCTGATGCTGGAAAAGACTGAAGGTGGGAGGAGAAGGGGACAACAGAGGATGAGATGGTTGGATGGCATCACTGACTCGATGGTCATTGAGTTTGAGCAAGCTCCGGGAGTTGGTGATGGACAGGAGACCTGGCGTGCTGCAGTCCATGGGGTCGCAAACAGTCGGACACAACTGAGCGACTGAACTGAAGAAGTCAGATGCAACTCAGCATTACAGACTTGGAATCTGAACTCTCCAAGATGGAAACCTTTTAAGAAATTTCTAATAAAAAGCAGAATTGGGAAAATATAAGCAACTCTACCTAGGAGAACTAAAAGTTAGAAAGTCATTGGCAATTAAACTAGACAAAACTAATGAACGGCAGGCAGAGATCAGAATATAAGTGGAGAACTAGAAGAAGCTGCTGCTGAATTTGAATCTGGATCCCATAGAGTGTCTCCTCTAGGATCCACAGATGAGTCAAATCTATATCAGGACCCACTTTTGAAAACATCACAAGAGTATGTACAGATTTTGAAGAAAAAATATATGATCTAAAGGATAAACAGTCAAAACTTCCCTACTGGACTGTTTATATTACATATTCACTTTTTCCCATTAAACATGATGAAAAAATCTTTCTTAAAGGAAAATATTTTTGTGAGAAAAAAAAAAAAAAGAACTTTAGGCAATGTCAACATTCTCTGAAGTGTTTCCCCAATCTTAGATACTGGGGAGATAGGAATAAGAAGTACTGCTTTCTTTTTACAGTATTAATAATGATTTAAATTGGTTTTAACACCAATAATCATCTTTTAAAAGAAAACTAAAATGATCTACATAAATATGGGCAATTCCCACTATAGCAAAAACATTTTTAGCAACCATGACCAAACATTTAAAAATAAAGCACACACTGCCAAACAGTTAATAACACCAGCCAGTAGAGGAGTACAACCCAAACCTCCAGGCAAAGAAGCAGATGGGATTCATCTTCATTGATGGTTAGTTGAAAAAGATGCTTTATCAAAAACAGAATATCAGAACTTTTCTGTAACTGCATCTAGCCTTCCATTAGACCTGCTAGGTATTTATTTTAGGTGATGTGTAGGTTTTGTCCAGGCAGGAGGTTATAACTCCCACCAAAATTTAACCAGAAAAAAATAGGCTGAAACTTAAACTTCCTGGACCACTGACGTGTCAGCCAGAATCTACTTCCTTGACGTCACTGTCTGTACCCTAACGCAAAGTGTCTTATATACCCATCAACAATCCAAGTTGTGGAGCTGAGAACTAAGGTAAAGACAAGGTCGAAGTTGTAGTTCAAGAATCTAACTGTCACACCTTGTACTCAGTTCGATTTAGGGTAAATCTTTTCATAGAAAAAGTTCTGTGCAAGGATGTAGAGGTCTCCATCTTTTTCTCGTACAGCATGGGCTCTGATGAACTGGAACTGCTCTAGTGCAAACTCATAGAACTCGTTCTCCATTTTCCAAATGTCAGACTGCTGTAGTTTTGCAATGGTTTGTTTAGTAGGGAGTTTCTTCTCTGTGGTTTTCCTAAGATGAGATTTCTTTCCTACTTACAAAGGCAAAAGAGAAAAGGTAAATAAATTCTGAGAACACACATAAAAATCAATGCCTGTTTATTTGAAGAGATGACATGTGGAAGGCAGGTAACATAACTGTTTCATCTTAAAATCATTCAGGCAAAAACAGTGTCCTAATCAGTGATTTGTTCTTCGTAAGACAAATCTTTATCCTCGTTAAAGATTTAATGAGATGTCAAATAATAAAAGAAAGAATGGCCACTTGGTAAAGTGTAGATGGTCACTGTACGTTTTATATTCTCAAATGCGTGGTGTTCTGACTAGTTTGTTTTTAAAGATATCAATATCTATTTTCAAACTTTGGACTGATTTCTCATAACCTCTATTCTGTATACCTATGTATTAAAAGCTAGGGCATATGCATATTCTAGGGGAAAAAAAGAGTTCCTCTGTATATTACCAAAGAATATGGGGAAAAAAAATCAGGATTAGGCTGGACCAGCACAGTCACCTTCAGATTTTTAATATCGTCAAGGCTATTGAAGCATACTTTTAGGAGCATTATAACAGACAAGAGCACAGGTTCATTACCAACATGATTCAGTCTTCCGATTCTACCAGTACCTAAATGGCACCAGACGTGTCTAAAGCGTGGAATGCATGGCCGGCACTACTGAGTATCACACAATTTCTAAGGCTGGCACTATAGTCTGTATCTTTCCACTATACCCACAATGCCTTTTAATTATCATCTCATGCACATTTATTCATTCAAAAGATATTTAGTGAACACCATCTGTGTGCCATGTATTGTTCTGTATTGAAAATGGTGAGGAGAAACAGACAATATACCTGCCTTTCTGGAGTTTTACTCAACAGACTTCGAATCATACATATTTTGCAAATGGCAAAGTTAAAGTCAGCTTAAAAAAAACAAAAACAAAAACCATCCTTTATATACCTGTACGATAGAGTTCTGTAGCACCCCTGAAGAACCGGGGTAAAGCTGCCTCCAGTAACATGATAAAATCTTCAAGCTCTTCAGTTACTCCCACCAGAAAGTATTCATTAATTAGGTTATACTTGGCTTGATCCATAGCCCACCTGCTTCCCACATTCCTAAAACCAAAGAAAAAGAATAAAAAACCTGGTTGTAAAATCTGCTAAGTATTTTTGATGACTTTGACACTGTATATTATGGAAAAAACAGATAAACATGTGTTCATTCAAAGCCTTAATGCCCTTTTATTAATGTCCTTCGGGAGGCACACCTGTTCTTAATTTCCTTTGCCTCTGTCTCCAATTTCTGCTGAACCATGCAGGGCTAATTCAAATTTTACTAGGCGACACAATATGAACAGTTAAAAAATATGTATATTTATGTATCTTCCTATCTGATTTAGGCATGAGTGCATCTAATCTTTGTTTACAGTTGACACTTGAACAACATGGGTTTGACCTGCACAGGTCCGCTTATATGCAAATATTTTTCAATAGTAGATATTATAATACCACATGAACCATGGTTGGTTGAATCTGCAGATCCAAGGAATCATGAATACAAAAGGCCAACTATAAGTTATACTGGAATTAACCCCTGCCTTGCTCAAGGGTCAACTGTACTCTAAACTTCATTCATTTTAAGAGCTAGGAAGGTCTAAGCAATTTTGTGTAGTGGTTATCTTCATTTAATTTATGAATTTAGGTTTTTTAAAGAAATGGCTCTGCTATGGATCTTTTAATTTTTACATTGTCAGCTACTGACTGTTAATAGCAATTTGGCCCTAAATAAACTATGCCTTTGGGTTCTTTTCAGCACTGACATTTCCTAATCCTGATTCCAAGCTCTGCCTTTAAGCAGTGTGATATTGAGCGAGGGTCTTTCACCCTTCTAAACTTGTTTTCTCAGCCATTAAAAAGCTGGGGTGGGGACTTCTCTGGTGATCCAGTGGATAAGACTCCACATTTCCACTGCAGGGGGCACAGATTTGATCCCTGGTTGGGCAACTAAGATTCCCCAAGCCAAAGGATACAGCCAGGAAAAAAAAAACCAACAAAAAAATACTAACACTTGTGAATTCCCTTGAGGTCCAGCTAGGACGCTCTTCTTTCTCTGTCAAGGGCAAAGGTTTAACCCCTGGTTGTGGAACTAAGATTCCACATTGCATGGCTAAGGGACTGTGGCTGCTTGGAGAAGTAAACAAGCTGATTTCTAAGGTCCCTAAAGAAGTTCAATTAAAATCTTATTAACACCCAACAGAAAAGTATATTATTGTTCTAAGGTGGGGGTGGCAAGGTTTTCCTATGAAAAGCCAGAGAGTAAAGCCCAAGATGGCTTTACAGGTCATATGGTCTTGGTCACAATTACCTAATTCTGCTTCTGCAGTGTGAAAAGAGCTACAGACAATAAACAAATAGATACAGTTGTCTTTCAAAAAAATTATTTATAAAAACAGGTATTGGGCCAAATTTGGTGTCCAGGTTGTAATTTACTGATTCCTGTTGTAAAGGAAATGATTAAAAATTGAGAAGACATTCTTTCGAAGTGTCCAAGTCTTCTTATGTTATTATAGTTGACCTTTGAACAAGAGGGTTTATGGGTGCCAACCAGACCCAATCCCCCACTCCCCAGTTGAAAGTCTGCGTATAACTTCCAGCCAGCCCTCCATATCCCCAGCTTTATATGCAAGGATTCAGTAGTGCATGACTACAGATCATGCACTACTGTAATACATATTTAAAAAATCTGTGCTTACGTGGGTCCTCAAAGTTCAAACTTGTGTTGTTTAAAGGGTCAACTACATTATGTGTTGATATAACCTACTGAGTAAGACCTTAAGGTTCACAGTGACCTAACGCTACATTTCAAACGATGATGGAAAGAACAGAAGGCATTCCCTGTGTCTCCCATGGTTTTAAGGAAGACACTAACTGCATGTGTTTCTTGTTTGTTTTTCTACTTTTCCTATTAAAATGATTGACTAGAACAAATAAATACATACCATTATTTTTACAAACTGAAAACTCAGCACATCCTGAAGAAATAAACTCTATTAAAGATAAAACATTTTTATTTTACCTTGGCTTCTCTCAAAGTCAAATCAGTTTAACAGTAAAACCAGGTAAATAATTTACCCACTAAGCCTCTTCTTGATCTAAAATGGGTGGCTAAAACAACAAGCTTAGGAGAAAACGAGGTTTATGAAAGGACTCCTGACTTCTAATTAAGAACACTGCTAGAATATAGCAATATACATAATATCAAAAATTTTTAAAAACCAGCAACTGAGAAATCATGGCAAGCATCTTATATATGAAGAATCTTTTTAAGGCACTTTTTAAGGTAACTAAAAAACTAGATATTACTTAATTACATGTTATTTTTGGTCTGGTCTTTCATAAACTTCCTTACACTGAGCCCTTGATTAATGCATCCACCTTTGTGAAATACAGATTATGGAGAAAAATAAGTAGATTATCGATTAACGCTAGCTTTATCTCCCTACCAGCATTCCGAGCTGTGGCCACAGAAGAAGGGGATTTGAAGCCAGAGCTTCTCTGGAGCACAGTCTGAGCCTCCCTCGGCTACACATTCATCAAAGGTCTGGAAAAAATACAGAGCAGAACATGTGAGCCATAAACCCGAGCTTCATCTATCAATTATCTTAATGTGTTAAGTTATTAAATCAATGGCAGCAAAGAGTTGGATGAGACAGTGACTTAAAGTGATAGGTTACAAAACATACTTGAGATACTGAGCAAAGGTAAACATGGGCTTTTCTCATATTTTTGTTTCACACCAATGTTTATAAGAATTCTTTTACCATAAGAATGTAACATCCCCAGATAATAACTTGTCCTTGAAATTAAGTACTGGTTTATGTTGAATCTGTGTATTTATATTTTCTATCCCCTTACCAAAGTAAATTAAATAAGACTCAAGATACTCTTCAGGAAATAATTATTTGAAAATAATATAAAGTAGAACTACACTTAAGTCTTTCCCTCTTTCCTCATTAAAACAAACAAAAACATCATTGTACAAGCAAAAGTGACCCCAGATACTAACGACTGATATGGCCCCCTCTCCAAATGCATCTGACTAAATTAATTAAAGGGCTTCCCAAAATGCAAAAGATGCGGGTTTGATCTTTGGGTCAGGAAGAGAAATGGCAACCCACTTGGAGTAGGAAATGGCAACCCACTCCAGTATTCTTGCCTGGACAAGAGGAGCTTGGTGGGCTCCTCTTCGACAGAGGAGCTTGGTGAGGTACAGTCCAGCCAGTTGCAAAGAGCTGGACATGACTGAGCGACTGAGTACATACACAAATTAATGAAAAGGGAAAGAGACTCACAGGTTATGGGTCTAAAATTAAATCAGCTTCACTTTCTTGACAACTTACTACTATCTGTCACAGGCATTTTTACAGTAGGCTTTATCTATCTGAAATGATATTAAGATGCCAAACTTAGACGCTCAGGCTGTTGCAGTAGTCATCTATAAATACCACCTGTTACTTCTGAGAAGAGAGAATATGAAAGAGTAGAAAGAGAATGCATCCAGAGTCCAGACTTCTGAGTTTCTAGAACCAGGTTTGACCTTATCTTGAGTAAGTCATTACGGCCTCTAAACCTCACTTTGTAATACATTTCATATAAAGTTAGGTAAATTCAAAGGTCCCTTTCAACCAAAACGCTATTGAGAATAGGACCCCAAATCCTTAGATCTATGAATAGAGAAATAGTGGGATAATTATCTTTATTCTGGCAACATTTAAGAGGCAATAGCAAACTGCAGTCCACAATTGACTTGCCCATTTCTTTTACAGATGGCCTTTACCATGATATAGGAAAAAGTTTTATGACTTGGGCTTGAATCTTGAACCAGAAAACTTAAGTTTTGTTTTAGTCTCCTCATCTAGAAACCAAGGACACAGTCTTATTTTGAAGAAGAAATAAAATGATGGATGTAAAACAATCTACCACAAAGACTGGCTGGCTCATTATAACCATTAAATAAATGGGATGTATCCATGTCTGTCTCTCTCTCTCCCCACCTGTCCTCCCTAACAGTCAAATACAATGTTTTATTGCTTCTTATTCTCCTTGACCTCCACAGCACTTGTCTATTTCTTTGAACACCGCCCTTTTGGCTTTTTGTTGCTTCTCTGTACCTTTCTGAACGTACTATCATTATCTTCTTTTAAGGCATGTTTTGGTCCTTCTACCAAGTATGGAAATTCAGATGTCTTTTCTTACCTACACCCTTCCTTAGCTTATTCACACTTCCTTGGAATACTTTATGATTTCCAGGCAGAAGCTTTCCAAATCTGTACCCCTAGATGAATCACTTCTTACGTATTTTCTGATACCTAGTGTGCCTTTTCATTGAGTTTCCAGTATTACCTCATATTTTGTATTCTGGCAATATGACATTGCCCCTTGTAATTCAGACTCAAGATCTCAGAACATTTCTTAATTTTTCCTCTACTTCACTTAACTTCCTTGAGGTAATCTTACTTTCATCAGGATTTCACAATGCCATTTCTCCGTCCTTACAATCACTTTCTAATCAGGTTCTGTTTCCTCTCTTCCTTCAATCTGCTCTTAGACCACCAGATAGTCTAAGTAGTCACTTTTACATCTTCTACTCAGAATACATCAAAAGCTTCTAATATATTGAAAGAAAGAAGACACAAACTCTTTATCCTGGCTTTAAAGAATGCTTCATACTCTGACTTCAATGTGCTAGTCTTATCTCTATGTATAACTTCTTTACCAGATTAACCTGTTCTACAGTTTCTCAAGCAAGTCATATGTTCCTACAGATCTATATATGTTTGCTAAATACATTTTCTTCCTCTGAAAGTGCTGTCCTCTACTAATCTAATATACAAGACGCTATCTTTCCAATGACTACTCTGGCCTCAGGTCACTCATTCTTTTAAACTCATATAAATTAATTATATACTGCCTTGTAAAAGGATCAACTATTAGGATCAGGTATGTATATCTATTTATCTAAAGAACTTGTTTCATGTACTTTGAAAAAAAAAATATTATGTTCACTCTTCCAAACTACAGAAAAACTTCTTGGAGGGATCATGAAGTATGGATTTGTGTCCTCCATAGCACACAATATATTGTTACACCAGTTGTTTGCACAATCAATATTTGTAAATGGCTGGGGAAGACTGCACTTCAGAGATTTTGCATGAGGTTTAAAGGCACAATTCTGGTTGAGATGAAGACAGGAGTGGTAACATTTTTTCATGAAGCATTTTGACGTTCCTTAAAGTTCTCCAAAATTATCTTAGGATTCCCCTTCCCCCATACACACACACACACACACACACACACACACACACACACGTACATCACTCTATTTTTTAAAATGAAAACATCTCAGTTTATACTTAAGACTCAATCAACCCCATTTCCATGGCCATTATATTATTTCTGAAATTTACCAGATGGTCTATTTAAATTTGCTGGTCTAAGTCACTTTCTAAAAAGTGGTTTTATTATCCTTTATGCCAACTTGTAGCTCATAAAAACAAAACCTATGTATCTATCTCTACCATGTTCCAGGTTCCAATAAATCGAGTGGTGATATATCAGAACGTTTCTGATTCCATGCCTATTCAATTTTAAACGAATCCCAAATCATAGTATGGTGCCTCTGAAACTCAGAAGAGGTGCTCTGCTTCATTATACCTCTGTCTGAATAGTCTCAGATAAAAAAAGAAATGAATTACTAAAGTGATTGTGGGTGAACTCACAAACTGTACCACCATTTTGTGTGTGTAGAATTCAAAGACATTAGAAAGATTTTGTTTAAATGTAATAAATTAGGGTATTAAAAGAGGTTACAGTATTAAAAGTTTACAGAGTCACTATATAGACAAGCTTGAGAATTTAAATATACACTATTGGAATCAAAACTGATTAATGAGTAAGCATGTGGGATTGCTATTTTAACCCAAGTTCTCAAGTTGGCCAACTCCTACTTCCTGTGTTCTAAACTGCTGAAAGTATTTGTTTTTCAGACAAAGCAAATGTGCTGATAATCTTCAAGTTTACTTTTGGCCAGTAGCTTAAAACCTGCTAAAAAGTTTCCCTGGTGGCTCAGATGGTAAAGCATCTGCCTACAATGCAGGAGACCTGGGTTCAATCCCTGGATCAGGAAGATCTCCTGGAGAAGGAAATGGCAACCCACTCCAGTATTCTTGCCTGGAAAATCCCATGGACGGAGAAGCCTGGTAGGCTACAGCCCATGGGGTCGCAAAGAGTCGGACACGACTGAGCAACTTCACTTCATTTTTTTATCTTTTTTAAATTTTATTTTTAATCTTTACAAATTGTATTAGTTTTGCCAAATATCAAAATGAATCTGCCACAGGTGTACATGTGTTCCCCATCCTGAACCCTCCTCCCTCCTCCCTCCCCATACCATCCCTCTGGGTCGTCCCGGTGCACTAGCCCCAAGCATCCAGTATTGTGCATCATCTGCTAGCCAACTCTGGGAGACAGATTTACCATCAAAATCCACTCTTTCCTTCTTTTAATCACAATGTTTAGTTTCTCCTGCAGTTAGGTGTGGCCATATGACTAAGTTTTGCCAGTCAGCTGGGGGCAGAAGTAATGTGATCAAGTTCTGGGTCTCTTAGTTAAAAGGAAACTGGTGGGCCTCTACTTTCCTCCTTCCCACAAGCTAGAAGGCAGATGCTGTGGTGACCAATTTAACCAAGCACATAAGGGCAAGCCCCGGAAGGGCAGCAGAGTAACAATATGGCAGGAACCTCACTCGCTGAACGACAGTATGGAGCAAAGCTGCTTTAAGATCCTGGGCCCCTCATCTTTAGGCTTTTATGTATGACAGAAAAAAATCTATCTAAACATTTGAATTTCTTTGTTTTAAAAGCTTGATTTACCCTAATTCACCTACCACACATTTTATTAGACAATATAAAAGTGGAAAAAGCTGTGGTACATATACACAATGGAGTATTACTCAGCCATTAAAAAGAATACATTTGAATCAGTTCTAATGAGGTGGATGAAACTGGAGCCTATTATACAGAGTGAAGTAAGCCAGAAGGAAAAACATAAATACAGTATACTAACGCGTATATATGGAATTTAGGAAGATGGTAACAATAACCCGGTGTACGAGACAGCAAAAGAGACACTGATGTATAGAACAGTCTTATGGGCTCTGTGGGAGAGGGAGAGGGTGGGAAGATTTGGGAGAATGACATTGAAACATGTAAAATATCATGTAAGAAACGAGTTGCCAGTCCAGGTTCGATACACGATACTGGATGCTTGGGGCTAGTGCACTGGGACGACCCAGAGGGATGGTATGGGGAGGGAGGAGGGAGGAGGGTTCAGGATGGGGAACACATGTATACCTGTGGCGGATTCATTTTGATATTTGGCAAAACTAATACAATTATGTAAAGTTTAAAAATAAAATAAAATTTATAAAATAAAAAAAAAAAAGTGGAAAAATAGTTTGGGTTTTGCCTCCTTTATAGTTCCTCCTTATCATTTGGCAGAGGTGTTTCACTCCTACCAACTTAAAAGAAACAACACAAAGAAGGCCAATAACAAGGAAGATATATTAAAAAAAAAACTATAAACAATCAGAAATTGGTGAACATACACGAGTGTGCTAGATCTTAATGTACAAAAGAAGTCCTATTTCTTTTATCATTTATTTATTTTTTAAGCCACAACGTGTGTGGGATCTTAGTTCCCTAACCAGGTTTTGAATCCACATTCCCTGCATTGGAAGCAGAGTCTTAACCACTGGATTGCAAGGGAAGTCCCTCTGCTCTTTCTTTATAAATATGTGATGAAAAAAGTAAACCAAGTGAGAGAAATCAAGTTAACGCAACTCAAAACCATCTTTACTGTGTAAAACCTGAGTGAATCCACCGAGGCCTTAATCAAGATGAACGGCTCCACTGACTCCGACAGTGACACTAGCCCTTGGGTTTCTCACTCATGTCACACCACAGAGGGTGACAGTCACTCAAATGCTGGCCACCAGGATTTTCCCATTGCTTTGCTAACTTCTATTAGCCTTCTCCTAAACATTTGGGCCACATTTCAGAAATGAAATTTTCTATAAATAAATGTTTTACTCTGTTATCAGAGTAAAACTTCAAGGTCTTAAAATACAAAATAAAAACAAACAAATGAAATAAAAACACTCTAGTCCAGATCTCTTCCTCTCCCAGAAAACTCAGTTCAGCATACTAGAGAAACAAATTTATAATCACCTTTTTCACTTAAACCAGATTACTTAGATTATTACTTTAAACATTTAATTCCTATAATTGAAGGTCAATAATTAAAATTTGATGCTTGGTAGTGATGGCATTTACATTCAAACCCTTTTCTACAAATATCTTGCTACACATTTTCTACAGAAGATTGGAAGCTGAGAGTGAGCTCCCCCTTGATTTCTGCTTAGATAAAAGCCTATCTCCATCTGTAGGCCCTACTGCTCTCATATTTAAAATGTATGGAGAAATAACAGCAACTATCCCATAAAATTATTGTATGGACCACCTGAAATGATACACGGTATGTGGCTTAAAAAAGAGCTTGATACACAATAAGTACTCAGTAGATGTGAGCACTATTATTGTTAGCTATATTAAGTAGTATTATTACCTAATTCCCCAAATGAAATAGGATAGCAACCACAAAACCATGGTATCCAGGGCTGACATGACAAATGGTGGATGTAGGAACCTATGTGACTGTGAATCTTTTCCTTACCAACATTAACATTCCTTTAGTTGAAGGAGGGAGATGGATACCGACAATTACCGAGTAAGAGCTACTGTAAATGATAGGGCTAAAATTAAAAAAAGAAATGAAGCAGTTGGCATTGAAGTGAATTTAGAAATAACTACTGATAAATTTTAAAGTACTAGGTCACAAAAGAGTTACACTACTAGATTTTACAAAATTTTGCAGACTTTCCATAGTAACAGAAGTATATATATTTTTTTGAAGATTAAATAATACTAAGAGATTTTTTTTTTCAGTATCCACTGGAAAAAAAAGGGTACTGTACCCTTTTTAGGCAGAAGATCAGTACCTTCTGCCTAAAGCTTTGAGACCACGGAAAGAAATAGCAAATTCTAAAAAACGAAAAGGTAAATATAGAACAAAAAAATTCCACTGCCTTCTCATGCAACAGAGGGCACTGATAACTTAGGAAAACATTAATTGTTGGATGTTAATTATTATAATACATCAAGTATCCAGCATCACTGCTATGCAACACTAGGTTTAAAAGGTGAAAAATTCCCTCACTGAGCCACTTGCTAAGTGTTTACAGACGACCTAAGCACCATAGAAGATGTGGTGTTAACAAAGGTGAATGAAGTATAGTCCCTGCTTCTGGAAGTTCACAGCATTCTGGAGAAGACATATATGTAAACAAATAATTCAAGTACCACAAAATAAATATTTCAAAAATAGTGACATGAATGGAGTACTCTGCTGCTGCTGCTACCAAGTCGCTTCAGTCACGTCCGACTCTGCGACCCCATAGACAGCAGCCCACCAGGCTCTCCCATCCCTGGGATTCTCCAGGCAAGAACAGTGGAGTGGGTTGCCATTTCCTTCTCCAATGCATGAAAGTGAAAAGTGAAAGCGAAGTCGCTTAGTCGTATCTGACTCTTCGAGACCCCATGGACTGCAGCCTATCAGGCTCCTCTGTCCATGGGATTTTCCAGGCAAGAGTACTGGAGTAGGGTGCCATTGCCTTCTCCGACGGAGTGCTCTGGGAGCTTTGAAAAGGACATGGCTATCTGCCAGAAAAGACTTTATGAAAGAGGTAACACTTGAGCTGGATCTTAAAGGTGGACAAAGAGTTTTTCAGAGTGAAGGAGAGACATTCTAAACACAGGGAACAAAACGTGTGCAAAAAGTATGAAGGGATTAATACATCTGGAGGAATGTGACATTTCCTGCTGAGGCACTGGGGGCTTCAGGGGAGAAAATGAGGCAGGAGAGGGTGGCTGCAGGCTCTGTCAGACTGCATCACCCACGTGTTGGGCACCCCTGTGAGCAGAGTGGTTCCAACAAAGGTGTTCCACCAAAAAAGTGACAAAAGAGTTTGGTTTCTTAGGAAAGCAAGTCTGGGGTTGCTCTGGAGGATTCACTTTGATAGAAGACAACTCAAATCGGAACCTGCTAAGTAAGAACTCTGTTGAGCTAAAATTTTTATCTTGCCTGAAAAAAATAGCTGTTTTAACAAAACAGGGTCCCCAAACAGATGAACACAAATCAGTGTCAACTCCCATCATCAAGATTTAGAGAATCAAAGTATATATCAAATATGTCATATTCATGAACAGCTATAGGAAGCTCACAGAACACTGTTAATAGGACTATAATAAAACAAATATTCAGCCCTGGAACAAAAGTAAAATACTTTCTAAAAAGACAAAATATACACTCCAAAATAGTTTATTTTTGCTTCTTCATACTTTTTTGGTTCTTTTGAAATGTTCCACAATAAGCAAGTAATATATTTATAATCATTAATAAATTTCAAAAGCATTCACTGTTCATTGCATGCAATTCACAAACAATTATCTTTATAAAAATTCTGAAGCTAAAATACTACCTTTTTGTCTCCTTGTTTTCGTCTTCTTAATCCTGGTCTATAATCATCTCCAAATCTCAGAAAGTAATAGTAAGAAACTAGCCTCTCAATAGGATCCCTTATGACATTAATGTAAATAGGCTTTTTCTTCACTCCAAATCTGAAACAGAATAAAATTTAAATGGTGAAATCAACACTTTCCTTCTGTCTGTGATGTCCTGAATTATAAGTTTGAGGTATTAATTCTGTATGGAAAAAATATGAATTAATTTAAATAGAGTATGTGGAGATTTGGTACAATTGTAATATTTATATTACAATAAAGTAGTAAGACATCTTCACGACCCAGATAATCACGATGGTGTGATCACTCACCTAGAGCCAGACATCCTGGAATGTGAAGTCAAGTGGGCCTCAGAAAGCATCACTACGAACAAAGCTAGTGGAGGTGATGAACAAAGCTAGTGGAGGTGATGGAATTCCAGTTGAGCTCTTTCAAATCCTGAAAGATGATGCTGTCAAAGTGTTGCACTTAATACGCCAGCAAATTTGGAAAACTCAGCAGTGGCCACAGGACTGGAAAAGGTCAGTTTTCATTCCAATCCCAAAGAAGGCAATGCCAAAGAATGCTCAAACTACCTCACAATTGCATTCATCTCACACGCTACTAAAGTAATGCTCAAAATTCTCCAAGCCAGGCTTCAGCATACGTGAACCATGAACTTCCAGATGTTCAAGCTGGTTTTAGAAAAGGCAGAGGAACCAGAGATCAAATTGCCAACATCCGCTGGATCATCAAAAAAGCAAGAGAGTTCCAGAAAAACATCTATTTCTGCTTTATTGACTATGTCAAAGCCTTTGACTGTGT
>NW_011495027.1:4759745-4763145 GCF_000754665.1 Bison bison bison | reverse complement strand
GCATATTCAAAAGCAGAGACATTACTTTGCTAACAAAGGTCCGTCTAGTCAAGGCTATGGTTTTTCCAGTGGTCATGTATGGATGTGAGAGTTGGACTGTGAAGAAAGCTGAGTGCCGAAGAACTGATGCTTTTGAACTGTGGTGTTGGAGAAGACTCTTGAGAGACCCTTGGACTGCAAGGAGATCTAACCAGTCCATTCTAAAGGAGATCAGCCCTGGGATTTCTTTGGAAGGAATGATGCTAAAGCTGAAACTCCAGTCCTTTGGCCACCTCATGTGAAGAGTTGACTCATTGGAAAAGACTCTGATGCTGGGAGGGATTGGGGGCAGGAGGAGAAGGGGACAACAGAGGATGAGATGACTGGGTGGCATCACTGACTCGATGGACGTGAGTCTGAGTGAACTCCGGGAGATGGTGATGGACAGGGAGGCCTGGCGTGCTGCGATTCACGGGGTCGCAAAGAGTCAGACACAACTGAGCTACTGAACTGAACCGAAAGTAGTAAGAATTTTAAAATTACAAATGAAGATACAGGAGTGAGGGGAAAATTGAATGACAAATAATCTTAAATTTTACTAGCAAGAATTACATAAAACATTTCAATTTTATATAGCAATGAGTTCTGATTTCTGGCCCACCAAACTAGTAACTGTTATTTATGGACACAGCAGAAGTCCATACAAGTGTGACCATTTGAGCTTACCCTCTGTGGTGCTAATTTTAAAAACTAGATAGAAGTGAAAGACATTAAGTCTTCAGCGTTATTCATTCCTTAGGGAATGAAGAGAGCTGACAGAACACAGAAGGTGTTTGCTTTAGCAATATCTGTAGACCCTAGAATTGTCTCGCTGGTCCCTGTTCTCATATCCTCACTTATCTCAGCCTTGAACTTCAGTGTTACCCCAACTCTCCACTTTCCTTTATTCTTCGTTTAACACAATTACCAAGTTCTTCTGATTTTTTCTTTTGTAGGTTTTTCACAGATTTGATCTGTCTTCATCACTTCCTTTCCTGTGACAACTACCCTCTTCGCAGGCCTCTTGCTTAGAGCACTGCCATAATTCGTGGCTTTGTAATTAATAATAATAGTTTTCTTGCATCCAATCTCTCTCCCTTTCAATTTACCTTCACGCCAATTCCCAACTGATATTTTGTAAAACATCACTGATAAGATCATTCTCCTTAGGAACCTGAGATACCACTGTTTATGTTGACATCAAACCCAAACTCCTTTGCTTGGTTGTTAATATCTGCTTGCCTTATGTCTTGGGACCCACCTTATTGATCCATTTTTATTTTCAACTCTCCACAGATAAGAAATCATCTATCAGTTATAATTAGGTCCCCCTCTTCTACCTCTCACCAATATATCATACTTCTAGTTCTCAATACATGCCTTTACTCATTGTCTTCCTTAACTAGAATGCCATTCGCATTTCCCTATTCTTTTTATTAATTAATTCATTCAAATATACTTTTTTGTGTATCTAATACATGCCAGGAACTATTTTAATATTAGGAAAACAATAATGGGGAAAAAAAGACAAAATTCCTTGTCTTGCCAAAGTTAACATTCTACTTGGAAGAGACAGAATGTAAACTAATAAGAAAATATATTAATGGTAAAAATACTAAGGAGAGAAATGATGCAGTGAAAGAGAACAGGGAGAAGGGGGGACTGCTGCTGCTGCTGCTGCTAAGTCGCTTCAGTCGTGTCTGACTCTGTACGACCCCATAGACGGCAGCCCACCAGGCTCCCCCATCCCTGGGATTCTCCAGGCAAGAAAGAACACTGGAGTGGGTTGCCATTTCCTTCTCCAATGCATGAAAGTGAAAAGTGAAAGTGAAGTCGCTGAGTCGTGTCCGACTCCTAGAGACCCCATGGACTGCAGGCCACCAGGCTCCTCCATCCATGGGATTCTCCAGGCAAGAGTACTGGAGTGGGTCGCCATTGCCTTCTCTGAGAAGGGGGGACAGTACAATTCAAACTAGGGTTTCCCAGGGAGGCAGCACTATTATTACATTTTTTTAATATTTGGCTTCCCTCATAGCTAAGTTAGTAAGAATCTGCCTGCAATGCAGGAGACCCAGGTTCGATCCTGGTTCAATCCCTGGGGCAGGAAGATCCTCTGGAGAAGGAAATGGTAACCCACTCCAGTACTCTTGCCTGGAGAATCCTATAGACAGAGGAGCATGGCAGGCTGCAGTCCGTGGGTTGCAAGAGTCAGACAAGACTAAACCACCACAGCACTATTATTATGTGATGAGAAGACAGCCCCATCGATATCTGGGAGAAAGTGCTCCAGGAAGATAAGACTTCCAAGCAGGAAGGCCCTAAAGCAGCTAAGTGCTGGGCATTTTTGAGAATCAACAAGGAGGTCAAAATGGCTGAGGCAGCATGAGGAAGGGGGTAATGACAGAGCATGAGAGTGGAGAGAAATGGGGGTGGTGGCGGGGGAAGTGTAGACCACGTGGGCCTTGTAGGGCACTACAAGCATCAGGAGGGAGCCTGAGTCAGCAGAGAAGTGTCATGATATGGAATCTAAAGTACAGCATGGTAACTGTAATCAACAAGGTGTGTGTGTGTGCCCAGTCACTCAGTCATGGCCAGCTCTTTGGGACTCCATGGACTTATAACTTAGATTTCCCTTCTTACTAAAATCTTTTTTTAAAGGCACCCAAAAAGCACATAGCTAACCTAACCAGTTTCACATTTCCTCTTACTTTGGCCTGTTACAATGTCTTACACACACACAAACATTCTATAAATATTTTATACTAAATTTTTAGCAAATAAGTAGTGAAGAGAGACCATAGAAGAGAAAAAAGCAAGATGCCAAGATACAACTTGCTTCTCTCAGCCTTTGAATTACTGAAAAGTAACTGAACAGGACATTTCTAATTTACAAACAGGTTGGATTCTGTAAGAGATGCTTTGTGTGTAAAATGGGGTCAACTCTGTTGAATTCCAGTCCTTTTTCTCACTATTAAGCCATTTGTCTAAGTCATTAAAATCTTTTGTACATATGGAAATACTGAAAACCACAGAGAACTTTAGAGCTTATTGCTGAAAGTGAAAGAGGAGGGTGAAAAACTTGGCTTAAAACTCAACATTCAAAAAACTAAGATTATGGCATCTGGTCCCATCACTTCAAGCAAACAGATGGGGAAACAATGGAAACAGTAACAGACTTTATTTTCTTGGGCTCCAAAATCACTGCAGATGGTGACTGCAGCCATGAAAATTAAAAGACGCTTGCTCCTTGGAAGAAAAGCTATGACCAACCTAGACAGCAAATTAAAAAGCAGACATTACTTTGCCAACAAAGGTCCATCTAGTCAAAGTTACAGTTTTTCCAGAAGAATTGATGCTTTTGAAACTGTGGTGTTGGAGAAGA
>NW_011495027.1:4758551-4759645 GCF_000754665.1 Bison bison bison | reverse complement strand
CGGGAGGAAAAGGGGATGACAGAGGATGAGATAGTTGGATGGCATCACTGACTTAATGGACATGAGTTTGAGCAAGCTCTGGGAGTTGGCGATGGACAGGGAAGCCTGGTGTGCTGCAGCCCATGGGGTTGCAAAGAGCTGGACATAACTGAGTGACTGAACTGGACTGAACAGAGAACTTTTTGGAAAAACATTATTCTATTAAATTTGTGAGTTGGTTGATTAGAGCTTGGGGTATATTTTTTCAATAAGCAACTCATAAGCCTATAAAATCAACAACGATGCAGTAAAATTTTTCTCACAATTTTTAGAAAAGAAAACAGTATTGTTGCAAATCTTATGGCATTGTCAAATTAGGTATCAGAGTAGATGCTCCATAAGGGAAGACAACTTTCTTTCTGGTTCATAGCTTTATCATTAATGTTTAGCATGATGTCAGACAGGTGTTGGATATTAGAATCAGGTTGAATGAACTGTTGTGAATTGGCTACTTACAAAAGGCCTTCCTCTGGAACAGTGTACTCACCAGTGAGAAGAGGGTTGGGAGGCATTAGGGAAACATACCTGCTACCTTAACTGATAATCAAATATAATCAAATCCCTTATGACTATACAGTGGAAGTGAGAAATAGATTTAAGGGACTAGATCTGATAGAGTGTCTGATGAACTATGCACTGAGGTTCGTGACACCGTACAGGAGACCGGGATCAAGACCATCCCCATGGAAAAGAAATGCAAAAAAGCAAAATGGCTGTCTGGGGAGGCCTTACAAATAGCTGTGAAAAGAAGAGAAGTGAAGAGCAAAGGAGAAAAGGAAAGATATAAGCATCTGAATGCAGAGTTCCAAAGAACAGCAAGAAGAGATAAGAAAGCCTTCCTCAGAGATCAATGTAAAGAAATAGAGGAAAACAACAGAATGGGAAAGACTACAGATCTCTTCAAGAAGATCAGCGATACCAAGGGAATATTTAATACAAAGATGGGTGCGATAAAGGACAGAAATGGTATGGACCTAACAGAAGCAGAAGATATTAAGAAGAGGTGGCAAGAATACACAGAAGAACTGTACAAAAAAGACCTTCACAACCAAGAT
>NW_011495027.1:4729208-4757838 GCF_000754665.1 Bison bison bison | reverse complement strand
GCATCTGGTCCCATCACTTCATGGGAAATAGATGGGGAAATAGTGTCAGATTTTATTTTTTGGGGCTCCAAAATCACTGCAGATGGTGACTTCAGCCATGAAATTAAAAGACACTTACTCCTTGGAAGAAAAGTTATGACCAACCTAGACAGCATATTCAAAAGCAGAGACATTACTTTGCCAACATAGGTCTGTCTAGTCAAGGCTATGGTTTTTCCAGTGGTCATGTATGCATGTGAGAGTTGGACTGTGAAGAAAGCTGAGCACCAAAGACTTGATGCTTTTGAACTGTGGTGTTGGAGAAGACTCCTGAGAGTCCCTGGGACTGCAAGGAGATCCAACCAGTCCATTCTAAAGGAGATCAGCCCTGGGATATCTTTGGAAGGAATGATGCTAAAGCTGAAACTCCAGTACTTTGGCCACCTCATGCGAAGAGTTGACTCATTGGAAAAGACTCTGATGCTGGGAGGGATTGGGGGCAGGAGAAGAAGGGGACGACAGAGGATGAGATGGCTGGATGGCATCACTGACTCGATGGACATGAGTTTGAGTAAACTCTGGGAGTTGGTGTTGGACAGGGAGGCCTGGCGTGCTGCGATTCATAGGGTCACAAAGAGTCGGACACGACTGAGCGACTGAACTGAACTGAACCTTAACTGAGAGCGCCAAGAGTCTTGTAACAGGTAAGGGCAGGACAGTGGGGCAATGACTCCATTCTTAGATTGTGAGATTCCCTGGGCACCTCTTTTATCATCTCTGTTATTAGCCACTGATCCACCTGAGCTATCCCCTTGGGAATTACCTCCTCCCAGAATATCTCCTACCAATGCTATGCTAATTCTAAGTCACTTCAGTCGGTCCGACTCTGTGGGACCCCATAGACGGCAGCCCACCAGGATCTCCCGTCCCTGGGATTCTCCAGGCAAGAACACTGGAGTGGGCTGTCATTTCCTTCTCCAAAGCATGAAAGTGAAAAGTGAAAGTGAAGTCGCTCAGTCGTGTCCGACTCTTCGTGACCCCATGGATTGCAGCCTAACAGGCTCCTTTGGGATTTTCCAAGCAAGAGTACTGGAGTGGGGTGCCATTGCCTTCTCCTACCAATGCCTCCTCTTTTCTCCTAGTCCCTGAAATGTGGAACAGATGGAGATTCTTACCAAGTAGAAGTGAAAGAGGGATATGTCATTTGACAAAATCTTCTTGCTGTCTGGGAAATGACTTTCTGGGGCATGGCTTTAGGTGGCCTTTATCTGTGTGAAACATAAGTTTTAATGAGATAATCTATGTGAACTTATTCTGAAAATGGATAAGAGTTATTATTTATAAGTCAGAGTATGGGCATGTAGACATGGAAGCAAAGAATTATAACTGAAAGTAGGCATGATAAAACAGCACTGGACCATTCAGCTCAACTAGTAAGGAAACAAGTTTGTACATTTACGTCTCTGGCCAACCAGGTAGTTTTATACCAGTGGAAAAATACGTTCTGTGGTTGTAGACTCAGCTTTAACCCTGGCCAGTCATCTGAGCAATTCCTCAGGAGGGCTCAGATGGAACAGTAGAAAATTCATCTTCACTCCAGGAAACTTAACTATTATTGACCCATTAGAACGCAATGTTTCTAGGAAGAGAACATATTTCCTAAGAATCTGTCATGTTAAATGATGATCAAAAGGGGAAAAATATAATCTGAGCAGCAAGTTGGTAAGAAACCTTATTCTTGCTGTATTAGCATACATGGTATAACAATAAGGAAGACAAACCAGGAACATTTCTTTACACCCACACTCTATATAGCCTGGACAGATGAATGAACATCAAGAATAGTTAAAAGAAGTACACACTCAGAACATTTGAAAGGAACCTTGACAACTAGAAGATGATGAAGCTGAAGGAGGGCTGAAGAGTCTTCATGAAGTTATTTCACTTTGAGATTTATGCTTCACACTAGATTTAACATTTCAAGTTAAGTAGCAGTTTCACACAAGGGACACTGATACACAGTTGATCTGCAGTTAGATGAATTCGCAGATGTGGAAACTAAATAACAAGGGAGGACTGTACACATTTATTCTGGACTCTTTTATCCCTAACACATTCCTAGAAACCTCCAAAACCTGCTACAGTAAATTCCCATTGTCTTGTTTCAAAAATAGTGAATAACCTGTTGGTATTTATTGGTCCCACTGACAATGATATGAAGAACAAAAGATTTTTTAAATAACTATTTCTTGAAATGAGCATTCATCTATTAAAATGGCACAATTTTTTAAAAATAGGAGGGGTGGTCTAACACTACCAAGTTAGTGAGGATATACAGCAAAATAATAAAGTCACTGGGAAAACTGCTTAGCAGTGTCTTACCATCTAGCAATCTCACTTCTAGGTTTTACACAAGAGAAATGAAGACACTGTGTCCACACAAAACCTATATGCAAATATTCTGGCAACTTTACTCATAATCAGCAAAAGCTGGAAAAAACCCAAGTATCCAGAAACTGGTGGGTGGACAGAAATTGTTCTGCCTCCATCCTTACTCCCCAGTAAGGAACTAACCACTGACACATGCACCCAACTGGATGAGTATCAAAAGCAGCGCACTAAGAAGCTATTCAACAAGACTTGGTGACTGACTAGATCCATGTGGCAAAGAAAAGGGTGATTCAAAATGACTCTAAAGTTTCTTCTTTGGATGCTTTGATAAATAAAAATGGGTAAACTTCTCAAATGACATTTGGAAAGAAGAACTAGGAAATGCACTGAAAAATATAAGAATAGGGTTAAGACAAAAAAGGAATGAGATAAGGTTAAGACAAGACAGGACAGGAACGCAACTATAACGAGAAGATATTTTTGTTCTTATTCTAAAGTTCTAAACAAAACCAGATAAACATAACCAAAATATTTGCTCTTATTCTAAAGTTCTAAACAAAACCAGATAAATATAACCAAAACATAGCTTGAGCAGATATGGGTTTACAAATAACATGTGTGCTTCCTGTGATCAGTCTAAATTAGAAAGCACTTTTCAATTTTTATTTGTCCATCTTTCTGCCTAGGTTTTCCCGGGTTTGTACTCTTTTTAGTGTTTCTGCTAAGGCAATTGAAAAGCTATGTGATTAAATATTTCTTTCATTGAATTTGACCATTTTTTTTCTTGAAGGCAAGTATTTTAATGGACTCCACAAGGTACTACACCAGTCAAGAATATGTTTTAAAGAATAAAGTATTTTAAAAACTGGTAAGGTGATGTTTCTTTCCTCTCTTCCTTACTTGTTGTGAGTATGACAGTCAAACTAAAAATCATTTTTTAAAAGATACAAGTTATATCTAAAATAGTTTGTGACTATATACATCAAAATACATTTTCTCTAGTTGATTTTTTTAAGGTATTTGTTTAAAATCTTGTAAAGGTCTATCAAAATTTTTCACAACACTTTTTGCTTCCAATAAAATGAAACATATTATGAAAATATTCAAATCCTTAAACATTTATGTCAGTATTTAATACATGAGATTAATCTTTCCAAGAACTTTGTGTTTTTTCAACTGTAAGAACGCTAGCATACACCAGAGCTTCATTCTAAGACTTTTGCCAAAAGCAAAAGTACTCAATATTATTTTAATAATGAAAACCTCAAGTATGAAACCAAGCTATGTGTGGGGAAAAAAAAATCATTTATGTGAAAGGGTAACAAACATTCAATTGAAGGATAATGCAGCCCTGAGGGAATATGCATATGAATGAAGTTTATGAAATTGGTTCAGTGCCTCTGCAAAGAAAAATAATTAGTTTATTTTAAAGCTGCCTATAAAATGTTTTCAATATTGCTGTATGAATTATTTATAGAAAAATGTACATCTAACTTTAAAGCTAATATTTTACTGAAAGATCCTGAGTGCTGTAGGAGGAACTAGAAACAAGAATATACTGTTTTATGTATGTAATATTTGGGAGATTCCTTTTAATTATTTGCTTTCCAAAAAAGTTAAGATTTATTATCAATGTGGATCTGTACCATTTCATTCAACTGTTTTTCTTTTCAAATTTGAAAAGCTGAAATGATAGTGGGACATCAATGTAACTTTTGGATTTTACACAGAATGCTCTTTGAAGTTGCCAAATACAAGCGGATATATTACTCTGAAGTCATGACTGCTAAAGAAATGACTGAGCAAATGCATCTAAGATTAAATAATTTAAAAGTAGGGGACTTCCCTGGAAGTCCAGTGGCTAAGACTTTGCCTTCCAATGTGGGTTCAATCCCTGATCAGGAAAGTAAGATTCCACATGCCTCTCAGCCAAAAACATAAAACAGATGCAATACTCTAACAAGTTCAATAAAGACTTTAAAAATGGTCCACATAACAAAATATGTAAAAACATATTTTTAATGTTTTTGAAATTAGTTTTATTACGGAAAAGATTGGCATTTGAGGTTTTCCAACAATAATACTCTATGTGCTACAAAAAAATGTTTAAATAGATTCACCAAACTATACATATTTAGAATATTCCTTTTAATCAGTCTTCTGATTAGTACTTAATGTGGCACAAACTCTAGGGGGAGGCACATAGTGCTCAGATACTGTACAAAGGCCTATACTTTATTAACTTTTCTTGAAAGAGTTATGACAGGAATACCTTGATCCTATGCCTCCCCCAAAACATGGAAAATTAGTTATTTATGTCCAGTTTCAGGCAAATCACTATAAAGAAAAATCACTTTAAAAAAAGTCTTTTTATATCTCAATTGTAAAGCTAAAACAAGGTAGCCAAAGGGGAAGTGTGTCTTGGCTGAGCAGCAGACACTTCGGGTTATCAGTAACGGAGTAATGGCTTCTTTGCTTTCTCTGTTCTCAGTCAATGATGTGGTAAGTCATAATTCGACTGGCTTCTAGGTTAAAACTTGGAACTCTCCTAAAATAGTGTTATTTGATTGCACATGAAGCAGAAACATAATGATAAAAAATTTTAAAGGGCATTACCTAAATTTATCTACCTTAAATTTCTAAAATTAATATGACAATAATCAATTTATGAACACTAGAGGGCAGTAAAACACTAGAAGGTGTATTTAAATTACACATCTGAAGTGGCAAACACAAGCCAGTACTTTTTTAAAAATCAAAATCACAATTATTTAATAACTTTATCCCTTTTTAGGTTGCTAAAGTACAAAGCATTCTTTTGTGTATAATTCTGGGTATAACTTACTTTGCAAAATCCAAATAAGAAATGTGCCCATGATAAAACCCTGGTTTCATCTCTTTCCAGGCAGTTATATTCTTTACAAAGCGCACCTAAAAAAGGAGAACATACTCATTATTTAAGTACAATTTAAAGAAAATAAAATTTTGTGATAGCAAAATGCTTTTCATTTAGGCATTTAAAACTGATCACACCACTTTGACAATTATGGAGCTTGAAATACAGGCTTCAACTAAGAAAAGCATAGTGTGATATGTAATTACTAATGCATCATAGAGAAGCTACTGTCACCACTTTTAGAAAAGAGTGAAAGAGGATCTTGAAAACAAAATTGCACAATGCAACCATTTACAATACTGTACAGTGAGTACATTTATGTGGTGGGTGGAGGTATACAAACACACAAGCTGAAGCAGGTAGCAATTCAATATGGGGATAGTCTATGCAAATCTCTTCTTCCTAGAGACTCGTTATTCACAAAAATTCACATTTATAATGACTAACAACTAAAACAAACATCAACTAATCCTAAAACCAAATGAGTGAACAAAAGATGAGTATCAGAAGACTTTAAACCACTAAGAGCAGATATCATATGGTTGAGCAGATATCATCAACTTGCTGATAAAAAAGCTAAAAGGTAAATTTTAAAAAATATCTAAATATTACCATTTTAATCTACTAGAATTAAAAGTATACAAAAGATTAGTTAATATAACAACTTAAGTATAAATATAAAAGTTTCAAGAACTGGTTAATATAGAACTTGATAAACCAGCTATAACAGAATTATGATAAGAATTATGATACATAATTCTTCAAAGAAAAATAATATAAATTTCTGATAACCAAATCTCTGCATGATCAACAGCAAGTGGCTAAGAATCTCTTCTGGAGACTAGAGACAGTGTGGGGATGGCTGAGGGGTGGGGCCCGCCACCCTACACTGCAGGGAAAGCGCCTGTAAGCCGGGATCTCAGCCCCTGACACAGGCTGTCAATCGCCTACTTCTGACAATTTACCAATCCTTCACTTATATTTCACAATAGTTAGTCACATGGTGATATTCTGGAGCACTTATTACCAGGTTAGTCAATAAATTAATAGCCATGAATGATGGCTCCTGGATAAGGCCCACTGGTAGGAACAAAGTAGGGAAACTGTGGAAGCAGCCTTATGTCGGAGGACGTGAACTAAGGCAAGATGGAAGATTCTGGAAGGAGGATTTATAACTCAAAGACTAACAATGGAGTTAGAAACAATGGGGTTTTTGGAGGGGAAATGAAAAGAACCTTAAATTATTATTTTACACATACACACACATTATTAAAATCTGAAAATTGGATGTAGGTAACAAAATTATGTTGTATTAGAGAATACACAATTATATTTCAGCAGATATTTACAAATTGTCCCCACCAAAACGAATGAGCCAAATAAACATGTGATTTGAGATTTCAGGTTCTTTCCTATTTGTTCTTCAAGACATCAAATAGAATAAAAATATCAAATGGCAAATGAAAAAGAAATAGAAAATAAAATACTACTTAATCCATAAACTGAATCCTTAAAAAAGTTTACATGTTGAATATGAAAAACCCTTATAATTTCTACTTAATGGTAAGTTACACAAGCTTTTGGTTCTGTGAAAATCATTTTCAGTATTTCAGTCCCAAATGAGGAAGAAATACACGGCAAAGAGAATAGGAATGGGAGATGGTGGTTCAAGGGTGCTTAAGACTCTTACAGCTGAGCTCTTCAGAAGCTGAGATTTAAATGGATGTGATGGTATAAGAGGGAAATGAAAGGGAATGACAGATTGAAACCTGAGAAAACAGTGTTATATAAGCCAAATGTTGGAGGATCATAGTACACTGGGATGAAAGACAGGTATAAATTTCAAGTGTCCTTTTTCCGTCCACCCTTCCAAAGGATGGTCAAGATCAAACTAAATTCTGCTAAAGACACCCTCCATCTGCTGTGTGTCCTACAAGGTGAGGTGAAGAGCCCTGGAAGCTGGATGAGATCTGCACTGCTACTGGGCTTCCCAAACTCAGTGTGCAAATGAATCATCTGGGGCTCTTGTTAAAATGCAGATTCTGACTCAGCGGGTATGGAGTGGGGCCCAAGATTCTGCACTTCTAAAAAGTTTCCACAGCATGGCCAGGTCAGCGGGTGACACCGAGGAGCAAGCCTTTAGCACGTATGGACCCAGGACCTAGCTCTTGGTTTTATCAACATGAAGCTCCTTCTGTAGTGCCTGCAAAGGAGGCCTGAGGTCTATAGAGGCTCTTTAGCAAGGATATACTCTCTCAGTTACTTTCATGAGTTACTTTCTTCTCAGTTACATATCATGCTTTCATGATATGGAAAAAAAAAAAGTATGCTGAACTAAAACAGTGGTTTAAAGGTTATCTACATATATAGATAATATATATACATATATACACACACACACACACATATAAGCTACGACAACATATAAAACAGAATGAGGGGTGGGAGCGTAACGCCCCCGTCTACTCAGTCTCCTCCATCTGCCCACACAGTGATGCCTGAAGCACTCTGGAACCAAAGCATTCCAAGAAACACAAAGTATAAAATAAATAAAAGGGTTGTGCCTCCGTTGGACTCAGGGAAGTTTGGTGAAGGCAGAACAGAACAAGGCATGAAACATTCACTGCTGTCACCGATCTCAAACTTTCCTGTTTGCAGAATCAGCATTTTATTAGGATATCCTATACTCTTTATGTTACAGAAACTGAAGTCCAAGAACCACATACCTCCGATTTTTGGTCCAATCATCCTTCTATACCACTGGCTAATTTCTTTAATCTATTATTGTCCAATTTAAACAAGGTTGGTGGGGGGACGACTTGAAAGAGGAGCAGACAGGTATCTTTGACATCATAATACTGATCAACAGACTTGGACACTGAGAATTTCAGGTTCTGTCCAATGCTCAGGAAATTCCTGAGATCCAGACATTCAAACCTCCAAGATCTCAAAGCTCTGTTGATATATCTCTCTCAACTGTTTATTTTCCTGCTTACATTCATTATCATCTCAACTTCCAATCTACTCTGTGCACTATCTCTTGTATTGAATAACCATTTTTTGACAATGGCTGCTGACTTATTCTTGCCTTTTTATTGTCCCGGGTAACCTCAAGGGTTGCTGAACAATGCTGGTCAAAACTAAGAGACCCAGTCTAAATGTAGGACTTTGAATCTTATTAGACTGAATACATTCTGAGGCATATTCAGGTATGTTACTAAATTCTCTACAGTTTTTTTTTTTTCTTTATTTTTTGGCTGTGCTGCACAGCATGTGGAATATTAGTTCCTAACCAGGGATCGAATCTGTGCCCCCTGCATTGGGAGCACAAACCATCTGAGAATTCCAGAATAGAGTGTGGAATTCCCTACACGCTATTATTGCTAGTCTCCAAACACACAGAATCTTTCTCTAATCTCCAACTAAGAGAATACTGAAAGCTACAAACTTAATATATATGTGTATGTATTTTTTTTATTTCATCTAATCAACATTTAACTAGGGCAATCTGTTAAAATCTCATTAATAAAGCTGTGGCTGATTTGCAATAAATCAAAAGACGCTGAGCTGAGATTTACCTTCCTTTCACAGGGAAGCAGAAAGTGCTAAGTAGACAAATGCTGTCAATAAGGTTAAAGTGGTGCTTCACAGTCATCTGGAGAAAAGGCTGAGCATTTAGAAGTGTCATTTACATACGGCTGAAATTCTACACCATCCTAATCTCCTCTTCAAAAGTAATCTCCCAGGACATAAAAGCCTAATTAATGCCCTTTGAAGAACATACTTTTTAAAAGTTTTCTTTTCAAAGTATTAATTTAGCCACATTTAATTTTATCCTCTGAGTTCTCTAGAATTTTCCATGCCTCTCATTGGTCATATTCGCTTATGCCCTTTCATCAGTCTAGCTGCAGTCCCTGCCCTGTCATTTTCTGTGTTCTCGTCTCTTCTCTTCCTCTTGACTTTCAGTTTTTCTTCTGGTTTTCCTCTACAGTGGAGCATTCTGCCCAAGACTGTGAGATAAAGCTCTGGGATAGACAGGAGTAACGGGAGATGTAGATCAGGTGAGCAAGCTTCTACTCAGTTCATTTTATGGATTCTTACTGACTACAATACTTGGCACTAATGAAAGATAAAGAGAAGGGTAAAAAGGAGCAAAACTAATAGTATCAAATGAAGCTGAATCTGAAGACACTGAAAACTCTTGGGGAAAGAAATAAAGTCATCATAGCGACTTTATTCAAAGAGAATTTCCATACTCTGATTGCAAAAGGCTATCAAGAAGATGTTTCAGAAATAGTAGTTAGATACAATACAGGAAAAAGGGATGTTTTTATGGCTAGCCTGGAGCAGATTTTAAACTGTGATTTTTGTCAGATTTTATAACTCTTAAGCAGAGTTAGGCTAGCAAGTAATCAGAAGAGGCCTTCAGGGAAAACACAGGCAATGTAGGGAGGGGTGTTGTGATTTATTTGCTAGTTGAACCAGAACTGAACCAGTACAATAGGAAAAGTGAGAAAGCACCCTCTCACTAACACTATATCTAGGTTTATATTCTTAATAAGAGTAATCTCAACATTATGATTAAATGTGATCACAAAAGAACTTGTTTTCCCTATCTAAAAGTAGGAATGTCATCCTGAACATCCTGGTCAAATTCCAACTTTGTAATTACTACCTACTGAGTGAACATTACTATTAACTTGGGTAATTATATATACCAAACTCCTACTCATGCATATACTTAAAATAAACATTCACTGTACAGCCGTGGGTAGTTATATGAGGAGAGGAAGTTTTCTATGCAAAGAGAAAAAACGAGTAATAATTGGATACCATATAAGAAAGGTTCAGCAGCAGAAGAACATAATATACTATCTGCACTAAAGCTCAGAACTGTGTTGTTCAATACTACTACTATCAATCAGAGGCACTCCTTCTGCCAGTATTTACCACCCTGGCATCATGCTCAGCTAAGAATTACCTTCAGAACCTAAGCAGGTTCATTTGTTCATTCATTCATTCAACAAAAAGTTACAGACTATCTACTATGTATCTACAATACATACAATATGATATGGAGTATCTACAATAGAATGGGAAAGACTAGAGATCTCTTCAAGAAAATTAGAGATACCAAGGGAATATTTCATGCCAAGATGGGCACAATAAAGGACAGAAATGGTATGGACCTAACAGAAGCAGAAGATATTAAGAAGAGATGGCAAGAATACACAGAAGAACTGTACAAGAAAGATCTTCACCATCCAGATAATCACAATGGTGTGATCATTCACTTAGAGCCAGACATCCTGGAATGCGAAGTTAAGTGGGCCTTAGCAAGTATCACTACTAACAAAGCTCATGGAGATGATGGAATTCCAGCTGAAATATTTCAAATTCTAAAAGATGATGCTGTAAAAGTGCTGCACTCAATATGCCAGCAAATTTGGAAAACTCAGCAGTGGCCACAGGATTGGCAAAGGTCAGTTTTCATTCCAATCCCAAAGCCAATGCCAAAGAATGCTCAAACTACTGAACAACTGCATTCATCTCACATGCTAGTAAAGCAACGCTCAAAATTCTCCAAGCCAGGCTTCAACAGATGTTCAAGCTGGTTTGAGAAAAGGCAGAGGAACCAGAGATCAAATTGCCAACATCTGCTGGATCACCGAAAAACCAAGAGAGTTCCAGAAAAACATCTATTTCTGCTTTCTTGACTATGCTAAAGCCTTTGACTGTGTGGATCACAATAAACTGTGGAAAATTCTTAAACAGATGGGAATATCAGACCACCTGACCTGCCTCTTGAGAAATCTGTATGTAGGTCAAGAAGCAACAGTTAGAACTGGACATGGAAAAACAGACTGGTTCTAAATAGGGAAAGAAGTACATCAAGGCTGTATATTGTCACCCTGCTTATTTAACTTGTATGCAGAGTACATCACGAGAAACACTGGGCTGGAAGAAGCACAAGCTAGAATCAAGATTGCCGGGAGAAATATCAATAACCTCAAATATGCAGATGACACCACCCTTATGGCAGAAAGTGAAGAACTAAAGAGCCTCTTGATGAAAGTGAAAGAGGAGAGTGAAAAAGTTGGGTTAAAATGCAACATTCAGAAAACTAAGATCATGGTATCTGGTCCCATCACTTCATGGCAAATAGATGGTGAAACAGTGGAAACAGTATCAGACTTTATTTTCTTGGGCTCTAAAATCACTGCAGATGGTGATTGCAGCCATGAAATTAAAAGACGCTTAGTCCTTGTAAGGAAAGTTATGACCAACCTAGACAGCATATTAAAAAGCAGAGACATTACTTTGTCAACAAAGGTCTGTCTAGTCAAAGCTATGGTTTTTCCAGTAGTCATGTATTGATGTGAGAGTTGGACTATAAAGAAAGCTGAGTGCCGAAGAATTGATGCTTTTGAACTGTGGTGTTGGAGAAGACTCTTATAGAGTCCCTTGGACTGCAAGGAGATCCAACCAGTCCATCCTAGGGGAAATCAGTCCTGAATATTCATTGAAGGACTGAGGCTGAAGCTGAAACTCCAATACTTTGGCCACGTCTTGAGATAACTGATTCATGGGAAAAGACCCTGATGCTGGGAAAGATTGAAGGCAAGAGGAGAAGGGAACGACAGAGGATAAGATGGTTGGATGGCATTACCAACTCAACGGACATGAGTTTGAGTAAACTCTGGGAGTTGGTGATGGACAGGGAGGCCTGGCGTGCTGCAGTCCAAAGCGTCACAAAGAGTCCGACACGACTGAGTGACTGAACTGAACTATGTCTTAGGTCTGGTTCTAAGCCCAGGGATACAAAGTGAACAAGACAGACAAGGTCCCTGCGCTTAAGAAACTTAAATTATAATAGAGAAAATGACAGACAGTAAATAAATAGATCAGTAATAGGAAAGATAGTGAAAGAATAATGGTACCCAGTAACCTGGAAGAAGTATTTAATAAATAGGATGGCCAACTAAGGTTTTGCTATGAGGATGTCAATAAGCTGAAACCTTAATGGATAATATAAAGCCAACTGTGAGGCCAGGAGAAGTGCATTCTAAGAAGAAATGTTAAGGACAGAGGCCCTGAAGTGGTAAAGGCTTGGTGCATTCAGTGAATCAAAAGTTCAGTGTGGTCAGCAAATAAAAGGCTGAAGCAATGGCCAATGGGCAAGGGTCTGATCAAGAAGGAGGACCTGTTGGCCCAGGTAAGGAATTTAGATTTTGTTGGGGTGGTAGGAATGCTAATTTAAAGATAAGTAACTCACCATCCTGGGAAGATTATAGTACGCATCTCATATGATTCCATCACCCCACTGAGAATCATGTCTAGATCTAGATCTTTGCTATTCAAACTGTGGGTCAAGGACCAGAAGTATCAGTTTTGGCATTAATAGGAAGCCTCACAGAAATTCAAGTATCAGGCTTTATCTCAGTCCTTCTGAATCAAAAACTGTACTTCAACTGGTGTTCAGTATACACATTCTAAGTTGAGAAGCATTCACCTAAAGTGTTGTTCTGAAAAATCCGTATTTGCAAGTATTAATATAAAACCATATGCTTTAATGCAAATAGCCAGAAGTTGGTTTAACAGTAAATTAAAAAAAAAAATACTATACTGTCCTGTAAGAGAATACAAATTCTGGATAATTCCAGAAAGAGGTTAAATATGATCAGATCAGATCAGAGATCTATTTATCTCAAATAAATATATGAGAGCAGAAAAGAATAAAGAAGAATCATAAAAGATGATGCCATTTAAACCTATTTGACATAGTTACTTTATATTTTTTTAAATTTAAATTTATTTATTTTAATTGAAGGCTAATTACTTTACAATATTGTATTGGTTTTGCCATATATCAACATGAATCTGCCACAGGTGTACATGTGCTCCCCATTCTGAACCCCCCTCCCACCTCCCTCCTCATACCATCCCTCTAGTTACTTTAAAAACAAAATGTTCCATAATATAAAGATACTTTTGTGTACTAGAGTCAACTTCATTTTCCAACTAGAGGAGCTGATCACCTGTCTCCTGCTGATTCCTGTCTATTAACAGAGTAAAGCCCATCTCAAAAACATAACCTAACATGACTGAGTCTACCTCATACTTAACCACTTAAGTCCTTTCGTGCCTTATATTTTCAAATGATTACCTCCTAATCTTGTTCTAACTGTTCCTCTTATTTTATCTCAACTTAATTCTGAAAAACTCTTATTAAACTACAGAAAAGTTGAAAAAACAGTAGCCAATATTTGTACAATCTTCACCAAGAGTCACTGTTAACATTTTGCCACTTCTGTTTATCTCTTTCTTTCCTCCCCTCTCTCTATGCAGACACACAAATTTTTTCTGAATCAAAGTAGCAGATATTTTGTTCAAGGATCCAATCATGGGTCATGAATTACATTTGGTTTTCATGTCTCGTTAGTCTCCTCTAGCCCATCACTCCCCACCCCGCCCCCTGCCCCTTTTTGGTTGTTATGACATTGACACTAATAGCTCAGGACAGTTGTCCTAGATATATATGTTCTATATAACATTCTACAACATGGATTTGCTTGTTTTCTCAGGATGAGGTCCAAGTTAAACATTTTGGTTATACATTTTGGTGACAACACAACTTGATGTTTTCTTTTGAATAGTTCTCATAGTTCCTGCAACTATGTTTTATGTTTCCTGCTGCTGCTGCTAAGTCACTTCAGTCCTGTCCGACTCTGTGCGACCCCATAGATGGCAGCCCACCAGGCTCCCCCATCCCTGGGATTCTCCAGGCAAGAACACTGGAGTGGGTTGCCATTATGTTTCCTAGTAAATTATAAATAAGCTCTTTGAAAAACATAGCCTTGTTTTTAATTTCTTTGGTAATTCCCCAAGGAATGTAGCATAATCTCAGTATATATTACATGCACAATAAAGGAAAACTTGAAAGTAGAGTTGAGAACTGTGTCTAAGAATACACATAAACTGTTACAGAGGGAATGCTTTTATATCAAACCAGAAATACTCTGTCTTTACCTCTAAGATTTTTGAGAAGAATGATTAAGCAGATAAAAAGTTTAGCAAAGTCTCCCACACAAAAATCAATCTAGGAAAGAGCTGGGGATATTAAAGGCAGATATTAAGCGAACTGGACTGCCGAGGTTGGAAGATGAGAGAACGGAAGGCACGATCATCTACTATATCCCTAAATATTTTTACAAGTAAATTGGGCTTTAAATAGAAGATCAGGACAATAGCAGATTTAATAAAAACCTCATTTTTTAAGTCTTGCTTGAGTTAAATACTGATTAGAAACTATTTCTCAGAGAAGAAAGAAGAGCAAAACAGGTCATTTGTTAATTCTTATTTAAATAACAGGGCAGTTCAGAACAGTTCACAAGGACAATAAAAATACGGTATTAAAATCAAATATTATACAACATGATTTTCAGGAAATATTTTTGAAATTATTTTCAAGGCATCTAGTATTATAATTCAAAAGTTTACATTTAGAGGAAGCTATACTAGGTTGAAAGTAAAATTAAAATGCTATCTAATATATCAAGCAAAGGGAAAGGAAATAGCACCTCCGACTTGTTTGAAGAATGTTTCTATTTAGAAGATCAGTAAAAAAAAATTAGATACAGTGTATTAGAGAACATTTTGTATATTAAGCCACCCCTACCTAATTAAGTCCAGATGCTGAGCTACCAGCTGACATTGTGAAGTATGTCAGCTGGTGATTAAGGCTATTCTTCCACTCTGCCCCCCATTTTAAGTGTTGTTCGTTATGTAACCCAGTTGCCTTTTGTTGCATAAACACATAGACATATACACACACACGACAAGCTATTGAAAGGAAAACAGAAGTTTTATCTCCTCTAAATGCAACTGGAAAAATGTACCAGTACATGATGCCTATAAATGTCTTATGTGGTAAGCTTTGGCAGATTTATATTTCATGGGCCGGGGTTGGAGGGAAGGTCTAAGTCATTATCAGATATATCATAGCTGTAAGACAACTTTCTAACGCTGGACACATAATAATTCTAAAAATTTGAACAAATTAACTCTATTTTTCTAAACAATATTACTGAAGAAATGTAAAATTATTATGTGAGTGTTAAGAAATGCTCTTTGTAAACCAAGATATATTCTGAAAACTAATCATGCAGATTTAAAACCTACCACACACTGTATAAAATCTGATAATTTAGGACATTTGCCCTTGAGATATAGAAAATTACATAATGAATAGTTTTTATGACCCACTTAGCTAAATAAGTTCATGTTTCTTCTCATTTACAAAAGAGTTATTTGTTGGCTGATGAGTGTAGATTTTTGGTTCTATAGAAGAGAGTAATTGAGGATACTGCAGAGAGCCAAGAATTATATGGGGATATGATATGCGATATACATTTAGCCTTTACAAATAGCTCTCTAGTAAGAAAGCAAACCTAACTGTGTGTGTCAATGTTATTCTCTTACTTCAATGAGAGGATTAAAGCTATGTAAATAGTGGGATAACAGCAATTCTGTGACAATAAAACAAGGTCAGCTATTTTCAAACAGATAAATACATTTTAACTACATGACTATCACAAATACCTGTCTAATAAGCTACCTCAATATGGTATTTGACACATAGCATTTGCTACTGCTGCTAAGTCACTTCAGTCCTGTCCGACTCTGTGAGACCCCATATACGGCAGCCCACCAGGCTCCCCCGTCCCTGGGATTCTCCAGGCAAGAACACTGGAGTGGGTTGCCACTGCCTTCTCCAATGCATGAAAAGTGAAAAGTGAAAGTGAAGTCGCTCAGTCATGTCTGACTCTTAGGGACCCCATGAATCACAGCACACCAGGCCTCCCTGTCCATCACCAACTCCTGGAGTTTACCCAGACTCACGTCCATCGAGTCAGTGATGCCATCCAGCCATCTCATCCTCTGTCATCCCCTTCTCCTCCTGCCCCCAATCCCTCCCAGCATCAGAGTCTTTTCCAATGACTGGGGTGCCATTGCCTTCTCCATTTGATACACAGTATTTTCAAATATTATCTTTTCTTATCATGGGGCTCAATTCCTATTCCCTTTAATATCTGTGGAAAGAACTACACTTATAGTCAGAACTCCAGGTGTGAAGAAAATATCTGAAGCTACTGCTCAAGAGGGGAGTCAGTTTCAGTTTCTGAGATAACTTCCTCCACTTTTCTTAAAACCATTTCATAAATTATCTATCCGTTTATCTAAAGATTCTTAACAACTTGAAAGATAGTGCACCCCAATGTTCAGTGCAGCACTTTTTATAAAAGGATACAAATTAACTTAATTACAAAACAGAAGGAGTTACAGATGTGGAAAACAAGTTTATGGTCACCAGGAGGTAAGGAGGGAAGGGATAAATTGGGAGATTAGGACTGACACAAAACATACTACTATATATCTAAAATAGGTAACTAATAAGGACCTACTGTAGAGCACAGGGAACTCTACTCACTACTCTGTAATGACCTACATGGGATCAGAATCTAAAAGAGTGTATACATGTAAATGTGTAACTGATTCCTTTTGTTGAACAGCAGGAATTAGCTCAACATTGTAAATCAACTATACTCTGATACAAAATTTTTTAAAAAGATTCTCAATAACTTGAAAGGCAAGATTATATTAAAAATACAAATCATAACCCCTGTTCTCCAGAAGTTTATATCTAATACTTACATGAATAAAGATAAGATTAAATTCAGGAGTCTAGTCACAAAGAATACAAGTATTCATCAAATAAAGATTTCTCAGTGATGAATTGAGACAATATAGTGATTTTTATTGCAGGGCACCTGCTAAAAATATTTCACAGTTTTAAAGGGCTAGCATACTGAAGAGCATCAAGTTTCTTTTCAAAAATTCAAGCTGTTAATTCATTTATTTCACATGTATTTGAATACATATTGTAGACAAGGAAATGTACCAAATACTGTGAAGAATGTAAACTATAGAGAAGTTTGGTTGATGCATTCCTCCAAGAAACTTACAATCCCACTGGGCTCAGCATACATATCCCTTAAATGCTTTACCTTCTTGAAATAAAAAACTTGAGTTGGTGTCAGAAAACATTATGAATCCAAGTGGTATTTACCTGATCTTGCAGTGACATCACTGGATTATTTTTGGTAGTGTTGATGTGAAGAACATGGTATTTATTCTTTGCACACAGGTCATAGGCAATATTGGTAAAAGAGGTGCTTGCAGTTTTGGGGACTCTGTTGTAAATGATCACCATGTCGTCTTCCTCATCTAAAGCTACATCTTGCCGAGGGCCGTCCATGGTATGTCGCTGCTCAATCTCTCGAACTTCATGTCGTGCAATGGCCCTTTCTGCAAAGAAAAATATGAACTTAGTTTTGAAAGACACTATAAAGGAAGTTGTAAAACACTGAAAATAATTTCCTATTCCTGGAACATAGTTCTCCTACTCAAGAATGGGGTTAAGAACCACTAAAGAAATGTTTTAAGGACCAAAACTTCAGAATTATCTTGGAGAGATAATAACTCATACATATGAAAAACAAAAGAAAAACAGTCATTGAGTTTAGAATACAACAGATTAGAGTTCTTCCATGTAGTTCAAAATACACTTTTCATTCCAACAGAATTTTTATAGCCTAAATTAATTCTCAAACCCATAAAGACAGGTTGCATGGAATACTAAACTTCACAGTAAAAATACACTTAGAAAATAAATCACTTATAATTTAGGCAATGATTTAGAAATTTATTACTTAGGATGTAGCTGTGTGTGTGCTCAGTTGTGTCTGACTCTTTGCAACCCCTTGGACTGTAGCCTGCCAGGCCCCTCTGTCCATGGAATTCTCTAGGCAAGAATACTGGAGTGGGGTGCCATTTCCTACTCCAGGGGATCTTCCTCACCCAGGGATCCAACCTGCATCTCTTGTGTCTCTTGCATTGGCAGGTAGATTTCTTACCACTGCACCACCTGGGAAGTATATCGGATATAATAACTCCCCGCCTTATCAGAATGTACTAGGGCAGTGATTATAAACGCTTGTGTGATTTTAGGTAACAAGGGTAAAGATGGTATCATAAAACCTTTTTCATTTTGGTGTTTTAAAATACAGATAAGTCCTGGCTATGTTTATTAATTAAACTCCATGGTGCCTCTAATTCAAACGACTGTTCACCAAGCAGTTTGAAAAGCAAGTTACATTTTTTTTTCTTATTATTTATTTTTTAATTGAAAGATAACTGCTTTACAGAACTTTGTTGTTTTCTGTCAAACCTCAACATGAATCAGTCACAGGTATACATACGTCCCCTCCCTTTTGAACCTCCCTCCATCTCCCTCCCATCCCACCCCTCTCCCTCCCCATCCCACCCCTCTAGGTTGAGGCACAGCCCCTGTTTGAGTCTCCTGAGCCATACTATTCTCTATTTAATATAGGCTTTAACTTCAAATACTCTTTAGAATTAAGAAGCAAGAATATGGGAAGAAATGGGGCGGGGGGAGTAACAAGACTGCAAATTACTCTGCACAAAGACAACTGCTCACACACAGTATGCACCCTCCTTCCACTGGATCTCTGTGCCTCACCCTGCCTTGAACTCTCATTCATTCTCCCTCTAGCTCAATTCTGCCTAGTGAACCCCTCAAACTTCACATTGAATTTAATCATCACCTGCAAGGGAAGCATTATCTAATCTCCCTAACTAGGCCAAACCTCACACATACACACATGATGTATGTATATATACCTCATAATGCACATCTCATACATACACATAAGTGCAATTTTACATTTTATGTGTATTAGCATCCATCTACCATGCTGGCAACAATTCAGTAAAGTGACATAAAAAAGCACTGTGGTACAATTACAGTAACAAGTTCAGGCTTCAAATATTGTTTGACTATGCATCTTAAATTTTGATTCAGAAGATATGGCCACTGCATTATAAAGTATGCTCTGAGCTGAGGATTCACCTTCAGAAGACTTGAAGTTCCAAGCCTGCTGCTTACTGGTGGTGGTTTAGTTGCTAAGTCATGTCTGACTCTGCGACCCCATGGACTGGAGCCCACCAGGCTCCTCTGTTCATGGGATTTCCAGGCAAGAATACTGGAGTGGGTTGCCATTTTCTCCTCCAGGGGATCTTCCTGACCCAAGGATCGACCCCACGTTTCCTATGTCTCCTGAGTTGCAGGCAGATTCTTTACCCACTGAGCCTTCAGGGAAGCCCTACTAGCAGCGGGCTTTCCAAAACAGGAAAGCAGTACACATATGAATATATACTATGCATATATATGTATCTTTTTTCATGGGGGAGAGTTGGTTGGGAATATGGAGAAAACGAGATGAGCTTAATGTGGAACATACTGTTGAACTGCCTGGGATACCCAGGAGACGTAGATAACTGGGCACACAGCTCAAGCGCTTGAGAATAAACATTCATGTAGAAGACAGACATCTGGGAAACCATAGGAGTGATGAAACTATGTAGATACTACAGAATGTATAGCATGTAAAGAGAATTTAATCTTAGAACAGAATCTTAGGAAGAATCAACATTTAAGGGCCAAGAAAAAAAGACAATCAAAAGAAAAGACTAAGAAGAAACAGAAGAAGAAACCTGGACAGACTTTTAAGAACCACATACCACATGTTTAGAAAGCACAATATTTTTCAAAATTTATAGTAGTTTACAAATGAATCTGAAATTGAGGTAATGTATGATGCTCAAGCATCTACACAGGATTTGGAAGTTCTCTCACTAAATTCAGCATGTATTATGGAAAGCCTAAGAATATAATTATATTCAATAATTTTAAAGGAATTGTATCTTCTAAGCAACCCCAAACTGTCACCACAATCCAAAACTATTTCACTATTGTTATGTCCTCACTCTCCCTTTTCCACTATGGGAAATAAAACAGTACTGCTGACATTTAAGTGCTGACAGAAGTTTAAGAGGTTGTTTCCTACAGCAGCCAGATATATATGAAATTACCTTTACTTTTAATGGCTACACCAACAACCAATAAGGCTGAATGCTTTCACTAGTTTTTCTGAACTCAGTATTTGGAAAAGAAACAGATTTTGTTATTCTTTAAAGAAGTTATTATTTAGTTTATAGATTAAAAAACTTTTTAAGGTGTTAAAACTCTAGAGCATGAAACTAACATGTTTTTAGAATTAATCATCATTCTTAGTTCATTATGTGTATTAAAGTATATGAACTGTATATTTGACATTTCCTAAATTAAAGACTAGAGATCTCTTCAGGAAAATTAGAGATACCAAGGAAACATTTCATGCAAAGATGGGCACAATAAAGGACAGAAACAGTATGGACCTAACAGAAGCAGAAGATATTAAGAAGTGGCAAGAATACACAGAAGAATTATACAAAAAAGATCTTTATGACCCAGATAACCACAATGGTGTGATCATTCACCTAAAGCCAGATATCCTGAAACGTGAAGTCAAGTGGGCTTTAGGAAGCATCACTATGAACAAAGCTTGTGGAGGCGATAGAATTCCAGCTGAGCTATTTTAAATCCTAAAAGATGATGCTGTGCAAGTGCTACGCTCAGTATGCCAGCAAATTTGGAAAACTCAGCAGTGGCCACAGGACTGGAAAAGGTCAGTTTTCATTCCAATCCCAAAGAAAGGCAATGCCAAAGAATGTTCAAACTACCTACCGCACCATAGAACTCATTTCACACACTAGGAAAGTAATGCTCAAAACTGTCCAAACAATAGTGGCTAATGATGATTTTTTGGGTCCTCTGAGGATATGATGAAAGCAATAGATCTGGTCTCCAGAACGGCTGATGTGTACATTTCAGAGCTTCCTCCTAGAGCCCAACCATGGACAGGCAGCTCCATGACCCCAAGTTAATTATTTCCAAAAAAAGAAAAAAGGTTCATGGACATCAAGGCCTGATAGTAAACTGCCTAAAGGTATTAGTATATATATTGAAAACAAGAGGTTACTCAGAAATTAGAATTGCAGGCAAAGAGAAATCATAGAGAAAACTGGCAGTGACGATTAGAAAAATGTCCACAGGGAGGGTGCCTTGTCACAAAATTTGACCTGTCAGAACTCCCTGGTAATTATGCCTTTTGCAGAGCCAGACAGAAACTAAGAGCTTGGAGCTATCAAACACCTGAGTTAAAGTGGATCCTTAGCATTTTCTAGGGATAAATCCTCAGTTGTGTAAATCCCCAAATACTGTTCTGAAGTATAATTTGTTCCCCATAAAATATGCACACAATGAGAAGTAGGAAGCAATAAAGGAGCACCAAAAGAAAGCTATTAAAAGGTTAACTGATTCCTTTTCCAGCACCACTTACTGTGAATGAACTGTCTAGTCAGACACTATCTGATCTTCATGGAAGTAGGATTTGGTAATTATTATGAATTAAACAAATTGGTTGTCCAATAGTATACATCATTTTCTTATGAATATGTTTAGCCTGAGTCAGTTTCATTGAATTCAATCATGCTGCTGCTAAGTAGCTTCAGTCTTGTCCGACTCTGTGCGACCCCATAGATGGCAGCCCACCAGGCTCGGCCATCCCTGGGATTCTTCAGGCAAGAACACTGGAGTGGGTTGCCATTTCCTTCTCCAATGCATGAAAGTGAAAAGTTGAGAGTGAAGTCGCTCAGTTGTGTCCGACTCTTAGCAACCCCATGGACTGCAGCCCACCAGCCTCCTCCATCCTTGGGATTTTCCAGGCAAGAGTACTGGAGTGGGTTGCCATTGTCTTCTCCATCAATCACCATGGGGACTGACAAAATAAATTCTGATGATTAAAGGCTGGACTCTCAACACTAGTAAATGCTTTCTTGTGTGGTTTCCAGGCAGTGAGCAAGAGACACACGTATTGTCCTTAAAACTTACAAGTGGACTTCCCTGGTGGTCCAGTGGTTAGGATTCCACCTGCCAATGCAGGGGACGCAAGTTTGATCCCTGGTCTGGAAGATTCCACATGCCACAGGGCAACTACTGAGCTCGCGTGCCACAACCACTGAAGCCCACACACCCCAGAGTCCATGCTCCACAACAAGAGAAGTACCACAGTGAGAAGCCTGCAGTCCACAACTAGAGTTGCTCCTACTTGTTTCAGCTAGAGAAAGCCTGTGTGCAGCAACAAAGACCCAGCACAATAAAAATTAAATAAATTAATTACTTAAAAAATTTTACACATATGTTTAACTGGATCATTCTATAAAAAGAAGTTGAGACCACCTTCTACTTCAAGGAAGATGGTGTAAACTTATGTTTTTGCTATTTCTCTCATGAAGTACAACTAAAACCCTGGACATTATATAAATGACAAACGTAAGACTCTAAAGTTGGAGAGAAGAAAACAGGCTAGTTAGAGCCCTTAAGATTCAAGGAGCAACATGGTGAGTTTCTTTTCTTTAGCCTTATATATCCCAGTCTTGGAGCAGTAGAAGCTGGCAACCCAGGAGCAGGCATACATAAAAAGACGTCCAACAAAAGCCCTGCCAGAACTCCAAGAAAGGGACAGCATAGTAAGACAAAAACTTTTGGACAATAATCACTCTACTTTAGCCAAACTCCACAGAAAAAACTGTGCCCCACTTCCATTCCTCACAGGCCAAGTAGCTAGCCTAGACTTCTACCCTCACAAAGCTGTAATCAGGTGCCCAGTATCTCTGATGGAATGGTGTCAGAGAAGACAAGGTAGGGAGCCAGAACTTTTATCCTAGGCAACAGGTAACAAGGCACCTCTGCAGTGTCAGTGAAGACCAAGCAAGGAACCAGAATGTCCACTTTCACACAGGAGTGATGAGAGGCCCCCTCCCCTCCCCACTTGGTGCTGTCAGAGGAGACCTAGTGGAGAATCAGGATGTTCACCATCACTCAGTGTAATGAGGCCACTCCCGTCCCTGCCCAAGGTAACAATGAGCTCACCGGGTGTTGATGGTGGCCTATTTGGGAACCTGAACTTCTACCTCCACTTCACAGTAACAAAACAGCAACCCTTTCCTTTGCCAGAGCAGTATTGGAGAAAGTCAACTAAAACAAAAGGTATTTTTAAATAAGATTCAGAGTACCCACAGATACAGACAACAAACTAGTGGATACCAGTGATGAGAGGGAAAGGGGAGGGATAATACAGGTGTTGGGGGAGAAAGGGGCTATTGTGGATTATATGACATCATGTGTGCGAAACTTTTGAAAATTGCAAAACACTATAGAATTTAAAGAATATTTTCTTCAACTGAAGAAAAAAGATCCAAAGTCTCACAACATAATATAAAAATATCCATGTTTCAATCAAATTGTACTGAGCATATTAAGAACCAACAGGATCTCAAACTCAATGAATAGAGATAAGAAATGACAATATAAAAAGAACAGCAATGTTAGAATTATCAAAGATTTAAAGCAGTCATTATAAAATGCTTTCAAGAACAAGCTTGAACCAAATGAAAAAACAGAAGGCCTCAGAAAATAAGCTCAGTAATGAAATAAAATATATAGATAACTAAATGGAAATTTTAGAACTCAAAGAAGAAAAAACAACAAACAAACAAACCCATAATAAAAAGTTCAGTGAATGGGATCAACAGCAGAATGGAAAGGAAGGAAATTTAGTGAACTGGAACATGGAACAAAAGAAATTATCCAATCAGAATAACAATGAGAGACTATAATAGGAAGAATAAAGCAACAGAACCTTGGGGAACTGTGGGATATAGCAACAGGATTTAAAATTGGTGTCACAGAGTCTTGGATGGAAAGGAGAAAGAAAGCAGGGCTGAAAGAATTCTTAAAGAAATATGGCTGAAAACTTGACATCCGACAGGAGACAAAGATTTAAGATGCTGAACAAACTCCAAATGGCATAAACCAAAAACATCCAAGACAAGACACATCATAATTAAGCTTCTGGAAACTAAAAATTAAGGAAAAAAGGCTTGAAATCAGCCTGAGAAAATGAAGCCTACTGTAGAAAAGAACTGGAATAACAGCAGATTTCTCATCAGAAGTCAAAGAGCCAGGAGGAGGTGCCACAATTTTTCAAGTGATGAAATAAAATAATCCTACACCCAGAGAAAATCATCCTCAAGAATGAAGGGGTATAAGATATTCTTATATGAAAGAAACCTATAATGATTTATTACCACTATGATTAATGAGGTTTTCTAGATAGGAAAAAAAAAAACATAAAAGAAGAAATCTTAAAACACAAGGGAAAAAAAAGGCAACAAGAAAATAGAAAGAATAAACACATGGGTAAATACAATAAACTGTCCTTGTGTTTTCAAAAATATGTTTGACATATAAAGAAAAAATTATAACATTGTGTGATATGATTTTAAATGTATGCAGAAGAAACATTTAGTACAATTATGTTGTAAGTGGCAGATAGTAAAAGTATGTAAATCGAGGTAGTTTCCATACTTCACTTGAATTGGTAAACTGATGACACCAATAAACTGTGACAAGTGATATTTATATGATGTAACACACAAAGCAACCATGAAAAATGCTGTATAAAGACTCCGAAACACACTCCAAGTGTTTTAAATTCAAAAACACTATGGATAAATCAAACTGTAACTTTTAGTAAGTGTAAAAGTAATTTATAGGAATGAAGAGAAAGGAAAAGAGGTAAGAAGAAAAACAGAAAACAAAACGGAAAGAAATATCAAGGAAACTTAAATACATAAGTGAATAAAAATGAAAATAAAGTAAGAGGAATTCCCAAGACAGCAAAGACCCTGAGCTTACTTCCCCTCATAAGCACAGCAAAATTACAACTATTTACAGAATAACTATTGATGAAAAAGATTTGAACCTACCAGAAAAGATCGTCTACACTAAAAGTATAAAGAAGGAACCATAATGGAGATGGACAGGAGAGGTAGAGTTGTAGTAGAGTCAAAACCTCAACCCTTGGGTTGGGTGACCCACAAATGGTAGAATTATTTCAACCGCAGAGGTTCTCCCCCAGGGAAAAAGGGGTCTGTGCCCCACAATGGGCTCTGTAGCCCAGAGTCGTGTGCCAGAAAGATGAGCCCCCAGAGCATCTGGCTTTGAAGATCAGTGATGCTTATTTTCAGGAGACTCAGAAGACTGTGGGAAATAGAGACTCCACTCTGAAAGGGCAGACACAAAATCTTTTCTGTTGTTGGAACCAGGGCAGATGGCAGTAAGGAGCCTGGGTCGGACCTACCTGCTGATCTTGGAGAGCCTCCCAGAGAAGCAGGAGGCAACTGGAGCTCATGCTGAGGCAAAGACACTGCTGGCAGCCATTCTGGGGAGCCTGTCCTACCATGGGGACACTGATATTGAAAAATGCCATTCTGGAATACTCCCTCTAGCTTATTAATGTCAGGACCCAGCTCCCTCCACCCCCACGCACAAGTGCTGGGACTCCTCAGGCCAGGCAACTAACCAGGTGGGACACAGCTCCACCCACCAGCAGACAGGGCACCTTAACACCCCTGAGCCCACAGCAGTTCCTGAACATGACCCTAGCCACCACAGGCCCACGATGCAGCTGCACATACCAGTGTGAAGGCACCAGAGCCAGACCTTCCAGAGGCCCTGACCACCAGCAGGCAGGCAAAATCCCCAGAATACTCTGAGACTCACACCAGCAAGCCTGCTTTAGCATTAGGACCAGCTTCATCTATCCTTCCTAAACTATTTCAAGAAACTGCAGAGGAAGGAATGTTTTCAAACTCATTCTATGAGACCAGCAACACCCTGATACCAAAACCAGATAAAGATATCACAAGAATAGAAAATTATAGGCCAGAATAACTGATGTACTTAGATGCAAAAATCCTCAACAAATATTGGCAAAGCAAATACAAAATACATTAAAAGGATCATACTTCCTGATCAAATGGACTTCATATCAGGTATGCAAGAATGGTTCAATAGCCACAAATAAACTAATGTGATAGGCATTAACAGACTGAAGAATAAAAACTATATAATCATCTCAATAGGGGCAGAAAAAGGTTTTGACAAAATTCAATACCCGTTTATGATTTTAGAAAAACAAAAACAAAAAAACCACTCTCTAGAAAGTGGGCATAGAGAATATACCTCAACATAATAAAGGCCATACATGAAATGGCAACCTACTCCAGTGTTCTTGCCTGGAGAATCCCAGGGACGGGGGAGCCTGGTGGGCTGCCGTCTATGGGGTCACACAGAGTCGGGCATGACTGAAGTGACTTAGCAGCAGTAGCATGATAAGCCCAGAGCTAACATCATACCCAACAGTGAAAAGTTGAAAGTATTTTTTCTAACATTAGGAACAATACAAGGATGCCCACTCTCCCCACTTTTATTCAACATAGTATTAGAAATCCTAGCCATAGCCATAGCAATCAGACAAGAAAAATAAAAGGAATCTAAATTGGAAAGTAAGACTGTCACTGACTGCAGATGACATATAATACTATACATAGAAAACCCTAAAGAAAACTACTTGAGTTCATCAATCAATCTGGTAAAGTTGCAGAATACAAAATTAATATATAGAAATCAGTTGCACTTCCATACCCTACCAACGAACTATCAGAAAGAAAACTTAAAGAAACAATCCTATTTACAATTACATTGAAAAGAATAAAATACCTACGAATAAACATATATAAAGGGTAAAAGACCTGTGTCCCTATATACAAGGGCTCTTCTAGACCCTTGTAAATATATGGCTTACATATTTATTATGTTTGTGCATTAATTATATATTGACTCTTAAGATTAATGAAAATATATTACAAAATAAAAATTAAATTTTCTTCCCAAATTTCATCTCACTAATGAATTATGACTAAAAACTTATTGGTTAAGGTTCTTAAGAGGATCTATTAGGTAAGAATGTTGAAGTAGCTGATAAATATCCAAACAATCTGGTAACTACCAATATAATTATTTTTTTATTGCTAAGGTTACTAAGTTAAAGGACTATGTATTATATTTATATTGGCTGGTTTTTTACAGTTATTACACAAATTTTAAAATGTGAAATTCTTATAACAACCTTCCTTTATATTACCAATCTGAAAAATGCATTAATCACCTATATGAAATATAATATTGTTAATAGCTAACACTGAATTCTCACTATGTGTCTTAAATGTATCATTCTTAACACGCATACTCTGTGTTAAGTGTTTTATATGCATTATCTCAAGTTTTGATTCTTAAAACAACCCTAAGAGGCAATATTATTATTCTCATCTAGATGAGGAAACTGATTCTCAAAGAAGTTAATTGATCATAAGTGAAGTGAAGTCGCTCAGTCGTATCCGACTCTTTGCGACCCCGTGGACTGTAGCCTATCAGGCTCCTCTGTCCATGGGATTTTCCAGGCAAGAGTGCTGGAGTGGATTACCATTTCCTTCTCCAGGGGATCTTCCCGACCCAGGAATCAAACCCGATCTCCTGCATTGCAGGCAGACGCTTTACCGTCTGAGCCACCAGGGAAGCCCAAAATACTAAAGCAGTAAGTAGCTAGTTTGTCTCCTTAAGATACTATCCTATGTGTGTTGAAAGTCACTCTGTCATGTCCAACTATTTGTAGTGCTCAGGCCAGAATACTGGAGTGGGTAGCCGTTCCCTCTTCCAGGGGATCTTTCCAATCCAGGGATCGAACCCAGGTCTCCTACATTGCAGGCGGATTTTTTACCATCTGAGCCACCAGGGAAGCCAATGTAAGGATATGGTTTCAGGTCAATCTGACTCTAGAGCCTGTGTTCCACATTATACTTGTCATCTGAGATTTAATCTAATTTCATAAGAGGAAGGAGTAGGGTTGTATAATTAAATACAGCAGGATATTATATAAAAGTACTACTTTTTTTGCAAGTACCCATTTTTAAAATATAGAATATTATAGTTAAAAATCATGGGTGAGCTGACTTCATTCTGTACATATTTCAATCACTTGAAATGAATATTCTGATAGGAAATGGGGATTCCAACCAATATTCTTTTCCCTTTTCTCAAGTTTTACCAAGACATCTCAAACATCCCTCATACCTTTTTATACACTTTTCAAGTAATCTATTCTTATTTTAAATTTACATCTTATACAAAGTCAAATAAGTGCCATAACAGAGAACAAACTAATTCTGAAACCAAGAATTGGGGTAAAAAACTTACGGAGAAAGATACACTGGATAAGTTGAGCTTTGAAAAGATACTGGGTTTCAAAATAGAGAGATGGATCCTTTGGGAAGCCATAAAGGCCTGCAGAGTTACTAAGTTGACAAGTAACACACTAGTAAAATTTGATTATAAAATTATTTAACCAACAGTGTTCTGTGACAACCTAGAGGGGTGGG
>NW_011495027.1:4724138-4729108 GCF_000754665.1 Bison bison bison | reverse complement strand
ACCTGATGTGAAGAACTGACTCCATGGAGCGGTGATGCCATCCAATTATCTCATCCTTTGTCATCCCCTTGTCCTCCTGCTTTCAATTTTCCCCAGCATCAGGGTCTTCTCCAAGGAGTCAGTTCTTCACATCAGGTGGCCAAAGTATTGGAGTTTCAGCTTCAGCATCAGTCCTTCCAATGAATATTCAGGATTGCTTTCCTTTAGGATTGACTGATTTGATCTTCCTGCAGTCAAAGGGACTCTCAAGTCTTCTCTAACACCACAGTTCAAAAGCATCAATTCCTCAGCGCTCAGCTTTCTTTCCAGTCCAACTCTCACATCCATACGTGACTACTGGAAAAACCATAGCTTTGACTAGAGGGACCTTTGTCGGCAATGTAACTGTTGTATGGCAGAAATCAACACAGCACTGTACAGCAATTATGCTCCAATTAAAAATTATTTAACAACAGTAGTGTAAAACAGCTAAAAAAAAAATGACAATTTTAGGCTATACTGGAAAGCATATAATTATCAAAGTAACAATTGTTCCACTTACTGAGCCTTTATTATGGGCCAGAAGCAATGCTGCTGTGTGTTTAAACATGTATCTCTTCACTTAATTCTTAAAGTAACCCTATGCCTATTACTTATAAGGTAATAATATGGAAACGGAGTGTCAGATTAGTTAAGAGTTTTGAGGAACAGAGTCAGAACCCAAAACTTCAATCTGATACCAAAGCCTAACCAAAATGTAGTCATTACTGTCTTAAACCACAGGAAGGCACTGTTCCTAGGAAATCTATGTCACACATGTACCATTATATATCATTTCAGGCATACACAAAGAATAGAGTACATACAGGATGGAAAAGAGCTAGATAACCCATGCCACACAAAAAACTGCTTTTAAAACACCCAGTACACTTAAGCAGAGAGGAGAAATTCCATAAATGTACTAAAGTTATCTTGAAATATTTGAAAAGTTATTATGAAAAGGAGGCATCCTTTCTTTAGAATCACTCTAGAAGACAAGATAGACTATGTCTCAAGACGGAATGAGCTTTTTAAATATATAGCAGTGCAAAGAAAAGATATGTGCAGTTTAGGGGGAGGTAAGCTATCAATCTCCAGAGGTACTCATCTAGAGGCTTCATGTGTCTTAGTCATGCACTCGGGTCCGACCCTTTGTGACCCCATAGACTGTAACGTACCAGGCTCCTCTGTTCAAGGGATTCTCCAGGCAAGAATACTGGAGTAGGTAGCCAAGCCCTTCTCCAGGGGATCTTCCCCACCTAAGAATCGAACCCAGGTCTCCAACATTGCAGGCAGATTCTTTATTGAGCCACAAGGAAAAGCCCCAGAGGTGCTTCACGAGGACCCACCAAAAGATGTAGACAGGATTTCTGCACTGATGAGAGCAGAAACCATAGGACATCTGGCATCGGTTACCACTAGGTAAATACCTGTGCTTAGTTGCTCAGTCATGTCTCACTCTTTCTGATCCCCCAGACTGTAGCCCACTGCCTCTCTGTCTATGGGATTTTTCAGGCAAGAATACTGGAGCAGGTTGCCATTTCTTTCTGTTAGATACTCCTGACCCAGGAATCCAACCCACGTTTCTGATGCCTCCCACATTACAGGCAAATTCTTTACCCACTGAGCCCACTGGGGAAGCCTGCCTGTTAGCATACAGATTCTTTTGAAGGATTCTCTCCACTGAGCCTCTAACAAGGTAGGTAGGAAAAAGCAAAAATAAAGATAGAAGCAGGCTGGTGACAATTAACTAAGAAGAAGGAGTGGAATGCTGACACACTCTTTCCATAATTCTGTCTTATTCAGTCTTGTTCAATCATGTCCGACTCTGCAACTCTATGGACTGCAGCATGCCAGGCTTCCCTGTCCTTCACCATCTCCCAGAGTTTGCTCAAACTCATGTCTACCTTGAGAAAGACTAAGTATGTACCTCTTATGATTATGGCAAAAATTCAGATAATGAGAAGATTGATACTGTACTTTATGCTTTAAGTAATAAGAATACTGTGATAATTTATAACCTAGTTCCTCACACTAGACTCATTAACTAATTCCATTAATATTTACTAAGAATCTATTAATTTACAATTCATATGGTCCTGGAGATAAGCCTAATCCTAGAGAATTTGGTGGCATGGCATTATAATAAAATTTTATAAGATGCAATGGGGAGCCCATAAATGGGATGCTTAAGAAAGGATTCACAAAGAAGACTGAGAAAGAAAAGTACCTCCTGAGTAGAAAAAGAAAGGCATTCTAGGCAGAGAGAAAAACTTGAGCAAAACCCTTGGAGGTATAATACTGCATGATGCATTCAGATCCTAAAAGTGGTTCTTGATAAGTTTACAATATGAAAGAATGGGTAGGGACAAAGTAAAACACGAGGCAGACGAGTGAGTGAGTCAAGTCGCTCAGTCATGTCCGACTCTTTGTGACCCCGTGGACTGTAGCCCCCCAGGCTCTTCCGTCCATGGGATTCTCCAGGCAAGAATACTGGAGTGGGCTGCCATTTCCTTCTCCAAGGAGACAGTGGGCAGAGGCCAAAACACAGTGTCTTAATCACCATACTGGGATATGAACTGTAACTTGAAAGTCAACAATTCTCAAACTCTTTAAGCTGAGAACCTCTCTTTATACACTTAAAAATTAGGGACTCCAAAGAGTTTTCATCAGTATAGGTTAGATCTACCAATATCAAATGAGAAATGAAAACTATAAAACTTATAAATATTTATTAATTTAAAAATAGTAATAAAGCATGTTAGCAAAAATGACAATTCTGTGAAAATACCTATTTCCAAAAGACAAAATTTAGTAAAAAGAGTGACTTTTTAACATTTTTGCATTTATTTTTATATGTCTAACAATGGAAGATAACTGGATTCTCATAACTGCTTTTCCATTAAAAATATTACCACATAGTATTTGGGTTGGAGTCTACGAAGCAATCAGACACACAGATTTTGTACAGATCCACAGCTGGAAAATGGAGAAGGAAACCAGATCCAGTCTTTTTGCCTGGAAAACCCCATGGACAAAGGAGCCCCAGGGCTACAGTCCATGAGGCTGCAAAGAGTCGCGCATGACTGAGCACACGTGCACAATAGTTGGAAAAGGATTATTTTAATAATATTTTCTGATAATTGTTTGACACTACACTAAAACTCAACAAGTGTTATTTCTCAAAGGCTAGTTGTAAAGCGATAACCCATGTTAGTAAACTTTCTATACACAGTATATTGATCTACCTTGTACCATCACTTAAAAATACTGGTTTATGGAGTTACACAGATCCACCAAAGGTCATATGTCTAATTATACAACTCCCCCCTCAATCTCGTCAAAATACTCAGTATTGGGAAGCTCACAGTGACAAATACAAGTTTTCTCAAATTTTCTACTGGGCAACAAGTATTATCAGTTGTTTTCCTTCAAGCAACAAATTTACTTTGTAATTTTGTAATTCAACTAAGATATTAATTTTGATATTAAACTGGCAGGAAGATTCAGAGACCTCCTCAACTTCTAGCAGAGGTTCAAACTGCTATTAAAATAGATGTGCTTTGACTGTTGAAATAAACACCATACCAAAAAGATGAAAGCATTTTCAAAATCAAGAAAGAAATGCCAATATTGTCTACAAAGCTGAATTATTTTCACACTTCAACAGCTGCACCTGGTGCTCCATTGACTAGTAAGTAAAAAGAATATGGAGTAACTAGGCATCAACTCCAGCTGGGCTTGGAGATCATTAGCTAAAACCTACGCAGCAGCTGTTTGAAAATGAGAATTAGTGATGCTGAAAACCTGCCATTATTTCACTGGAGCTTGATATATATCATATTCAGAGCAGTGGTTTTCAATTTGAGCATGCATCAGGATGACTTGCAGGGTTTGTTAAAATGCAGATTCCAGATTCCCCACCATCTACAGTTGTTAATTCAGGGTCCAATAATTTTCTATCAAGTTCCCAGGTGATGCTGACATGATGGTCCAGGAATACTTTGAGAATGAATACTCTAGAGAATATTTCTACTGGTTTATTAGCAAGATAGGTGGAGATAACAGTCTTTTTTCTATGTGACTAATTAATTAGTATCCCTAGTAATTTGGAATTTACAGTAATTTTAAGTAGTTTAAATATGTAGAAAATAATGCTACTCAATTTCCTGGTAAAACTAGTTGTGAGAGTGTTCTAGTCAGGACATGTTTTACCCTTTAACTCATGGCATTGGTTCTGCTGGGATGGGTGGGTGTCCCATCTCCTTCGAAGAGCTTTTTCATAAAAGCTACCTTCTTTCTGGAAAAGAATGGTGATGACCATTACCCAGAATAGAATAGATATTACATAAATTTGCTTAATGAAAACAATATCAATTCAGTTCAGTTGCTCAGTTGTGTCTGACTCTTTGCAACCCCATGAATCGCCAGGCCTCCCTGTCCATCACCAACTCCCGGAGTTCACTCAAACTCATATCCATCGAGTCGGTGATACCACCCAGCCATCTCATCCTCTCTTGACCCCTTCTCCTCCTGCCCTCAATCCCTCCCAGCATCAGAGTCTTTTCCAATGAGTCAACTCTTCACATCAGGTGGCCAAAGTACTGGAGTTTCAGCTTTAGCATCATTCCTTCCAAAGAACACCCAGGACTGATCTCCTTTAGAATAGAATGGTTGGATCTCCTTGCAGTCCAGGGGACTCTCAAGAGTCTTCTCCAACACCACAGTTTAAAAGCATCAATTCTTCAGTACTCAGCTTTCTTCACAGTCCAACTCTCACATCCATACATGACTACTGGAAAAACCATAGCCTTGATTAGACAGACCTTTGTTGGCAAAGTAATGTCTCTGCTTTTAAATATGCTATGTAGGTTGGACATAACTTTCCTTCCAAGGAGTAAGCGTCTTTTAATTTCATGGCTGCAATCACCATCTGCAGTGATTTTGGAGCC
>NW_011495027.1:4710104-4724038 GCF_000754665.1 Bison bison bison | reverse complement strand
ATCTTCGTTTTCTAAATGTTGAGCTTTAAGCCAACTTTTTCAGTCTCCTCTTTCACTTTCATCAAGAGGCTTTTTAGTTCCTCTTCACTTTCTGCCATAAGGGTGGTGTCATGTATTATTAAATTAATGGATACAGAAGATAAGAATTCTTCACTAAGCAATCTAAGAAAGAACTACTTTTTAAAAGAAGTGAGAATGTGATATGATGATTTGAACCCTACTAACATAGCAATCAATGTTACACACAGCATGGTCAAAGCTGAAGCTCCACACATATCACACTGTTTCCTATAGGTTTGATATTCTAGGTCTGTCAAATCTTATCCTCAGAGTTTTTTTTCCTCTAATGGGGTCAAGACTATGTGAGAGAGGATAAGGAGCAGGGAAGCTAAAGATTAAAGGAGTTAAATAACACGGTAAATAATTTTCAAGCCTAGATGAAGCCAAAAGTCATAAGGAGAGTTAAGTTATCTTAAATCGAATCCAGGGCATAATAGATTCTGCATGTCTGGGAAAGTACTAGGAATAAATATTTTTAAAAAGCTCCCAGGGTGAAATGAGTCTCAATGACCTGAAAGCTAAAGCGACTGCAGACATTACAAGGTATCCTAGAACAACACTGGAAGCTAGTTAATACATTTTTGTTAACTCTGGTTTATAACTCTATAGGTATCATTCTCCATTTCATACATAACTAAGATATTATGGACGAATTCCCCATAGCATCATTTCTCATTTTTGGAGGCCACTGTATTTCTTATTGAGTTCCAGTTAGTTTCTCCATTTTGGCTTCTTTTTTTGGCAGAAGGGTGGGGGTGGCCTAACATAAACTGGAAATAATGAGTCTAAAAACAAGGTAGTTTAAGGAAAATTAAAATTTAGGAACAATGCTACATTATAAGATGTGATAATTATAGTTCTTAAATCCTTATTTATAACTACAAAAATTAATATTTGCACATTAAGAGTAAATGACCTATACACCCCAATGAAAAGATAGAGATTTTCAGACTGGATAGAAAAAGTATGATTCAACTATATCCTGCCTACAAAAAATTCATTTTAAGATGAAAGAAATAAATGAACTTAAAAAATGGGGGAAAATATATCATGTTAACAAAATTCAAAAGAAAACTGGACTGACCATATTAAACACTAAATGGATTTCAGAGAAAAAAATATTTCTAGGAATAAAAAAGATTATTTCATAATAATAAAGAGGTCAACAGAATAACAATCTTAAATATTTGTGCATCTATAAGAGAATTTCAAACCACACAAAAAACTCAAAACAGACAAATCCACAGGTACAATCAGTGATATCACCATTATTCTCTCAATAACTAATTGAATACATAGTCAAAAATCAGTAAAGATACAGAAAACTTGAACAATACTATCAATTAATTTGGGTCAACTGGCCTTTATAGAACAATAGAGAAGACTGATGTACATTCTTTTCAAGTGCAAGTTTATGAGTCATAAAACAATACTTAATATATGTGAAAGATTCAAATCATACAAAGTATCCTCCCTGATTACTCCAGAATTAAACGATCAATAACAGAAAAGACATTTTAAAAGCCCACAAACATTGGACTAAATAATATGCTTCAAGTAATCCTCAGGACCTTTCACACAGTTCATGAGGTTTGGGCAAGTATATTGGGGTAGTTTGCCTTCACATTTGTCAGAACTCTCTGCTATGACCCATCCATCTTGGGTGGCCCTGCACAGCATAGTTCAGAGCTTCACTGAGTTATGCAAGCCTCTTTGCCACAAGGCAGTGATCCATAAAGACTCCTGAAAGTTCCTTGGACAGCAAGGAGATCAAATTAGTCAATCTTAAGGTAGATCAACCCTGAATATTCACTGGAAGGACTGATGCCAAAGCTGAAACTCCAGCATTTTGGTCACCTGATGGGAACAGATGACTGACTCATTGGAAAAGACCCTGATGCTGGGAAAGATTGAGGGCAGGAGGAGAAGAGGCTGTCAGAGGATGGGTGTCAGAGGATAAGATTGCTGGACAGCATTACCAATGCAATGAACATGAACTTGGGCAAACTCCAGCAGACAGTTAGGGACAGGGAGTCCTGGCATGCTGCAGTCCATGGGATGCAGAGCCAGACACGACTGGGTGACTAAACAACAACCACCTACAGGACAAAGGAAAAATCTAAAAGGAAATTAGAAAAGCATTCTGAACCTAATAAACATGAAATATACCAAAATTTGTAAGACATAACTAAAGCAGTACTTAGAGAAAAACTAATACTATGATATGATTATATTAGAATAGAAGGTCAGTATCAATGGATTAGGCCTCACCCTAAGAAAATAGAAGAGTAAACAAAAGCAGAAATCCCTGAAATAGAAAACATAAAAACAACACAGAGAAAAATCAATAAAACCAAAGCTGGTTGTTTGAGCAAATACAGTAAAAATTGATAAACCTATAGCTAAATACAGGACAGGGAGGCCTGGCGTGCTGTGATTCATGGGGTCGCAAAGAGTCAGACACGACTGAGCGACTGATCTGATCTGATAGCTAAATACAAAAAAAAAAGAGAAAAGACCCAATTATGAATATCAGGAAAAAGGGGAAGGCGCTACAGAAAATGGGGGTATATTATATAACAATTCTATGCCAAAATACTCGACAACTTAGAAGAAATGGCCAAATCCCTTGAAAATCAAAAACTAACAAAGCTCACTCAAGAATAGATAACTAAACTGAATAACCTTTTATATACTAAAGAAATTAAATTTGAAGAAAAAACCCTCCCACAAAACAAAGTAAAAAAGGCTTTCCACAGAAAAAACAATAGGCCCAGGTGGCTTCACTGGAAAATTTTATCATACATTAAAGAAAAATACCAGGCCACACACACTCAAAGAAAACTGAAGATAACACTTCCGAACCCATTCTATGCAGCCAGCCTTACTCTGATAGGAAAATGAGACAGATATTACAACAGTAGGGATCAAATCCCTTATGAACACAGAGGCAAAACTTAACAAAATTTAGAGGTGAATACAATATATAGAAAGGTAATTATCATCCATATAGTTTATCTCAGAAACGTATGGTTGGTTTAACATTCAAAAGTCAATGAAATTCACCATATTAACAAGCTAAAAAAAGAAAAACCACCTTAATATATACAAAGAAAATGTTCAACAAAATCCAATATCCATTCATGATAAAAATCTCAGCAAACTAGGAATAGGAGAAAACTTCCTCAAAATGATAATACAGTATCTTTAAAAAATCCACAGCCAACATCATTCTTTATGGAAAGACTATCTATATGTTTTCCCCTAAGAATGGAAATAAGGCAAAAATGTCTCCTCTCACCTCTTTTGTGCAACACTGGCCTACAAACTTTAGCCAATTCAGTAAGGAACGAACAAGTAATTAATAAGGCACACAGATTAAGGAGCAAGAAGTAAAGCTGTCTTTTATCACAGCATGCTTGTCTGTGTAGAAACCCCTACAAAGTGTACAGAAAACTTACTAGAGTTATTTGAGTTTAGCAAGACTGCAGAATAAAAAAATGAGTATACACAAATTAACTTATTTCTATATACTAATCAGAAATTTTAGAAAATTTAAAGACCACTTGAAACAGTATTTTAACAAGGACAAATTCTCAAAAAGATATGCAAGACCTCTACAGTAAAAATTATACAACAGTGCTGAGAAAAAAAAGTAAATAAGACCTAAATAGAAAAGTATATCATGTTCACAGGTGAAAGACTGTTAAGAGGCAATTCTCCCCAAATGTACATATAGACGTCATAAAATTCCAATCAAAACCTAGCAGGCTTTTTTGGTATATATATCTGGTATAATTCTATAATCTTTATACAAATGCAAAGGATCTAAAATAGCCAAAACAATTTTACTAAAGAACAGAACTGGAGGATTTCTACTACTTTATCTCAAGACTTATTATCAAGTTACAGTAATCAAAATGGTATGATGCTGGTGTAAAGACAAACACTGAAATCAAAACAGAATAGTAAATCCAGAAATATAACCACACATATATGCTCAATTGATTTTTGACAAAATTATTTAGTATGACAATTTAATAGAGCCTATCATTTTTTTCAAAAAAGGTATCAGAATAGCTTGATAGCCATATATTTAAAAAAATTAAAAGGAACCTTCCATCTTACCTTATATCATACTCAAGAAGGAATTCAAAATGGATCATACCTAAATGTAGGAACTAAAATAATAAAACTTCTAAGGGAAACATAATCCTAGCAATCTTGGGTTTGACCAAAAAAAGACCACAAGAACTATAAAAGCAAAAATCAATATACTCAACTTCACTGAAATTAAAAGACACAAAAATCAGAAGGAAAGCCACAGAATAGGAGATCGTGTTTACAAAACATATAGCAAAGAAAAGCCTTGCATCTAGTATATATAGAAAACAACCAATGTAATTTTTTAATGGATAAAAGACTTGTACACTTCCTCAAAGAACTGCAGAATGCAGATAACAATGCGAAAAGATGTTCGGAATTCCTCGTCATTATGGAAAATTATTAAAAGCACAATGACATACCACACATATAGAACAGCAAAAATTAGAAACTGATGATACCACATCTTCACAAGAACGTGTAGAAACTGGAATGCTTATGAACTGCTGGTGGGAATACAAAAGAGGACCACCACTCTAGAAAAGTTTGACAGTTTTTTAAAAAGCTAAACATACATCTAACAATAAAACTTAGTCATTCTACGCCTAGGTATTTACCCAAGGAAAATAAATAACAACATATATATTCATTTAAGTCATGTCCAAACATTCACCTTTATGGGAAACACCAATATGTCCATCAGGAAGTAAATGACTAAACAAATGGAGGTGTATTCATACAATGGTTTACTACTCAATAAAAAGGAAAGACTTATTCATATATATACACCATGTATAAATCTCAATGTCATCACACTAAGTTAAAAAAGCCAGACCTTGTCTACCTCCCCCACAATGAATATATACTGTGTAACATTAATATAATATAGAGAGTAATGAACAACAAAGGTGTTAGTTTCATAAAGTTCACCTTTCAGTCAACTGTTTGTTCCCAAATTATTTTACACCAGTTATATTTAATAGTGTAATTGCATAAATCAATGATACATGCATGCAAAAAACGAGTGAATTGCTGCTTTTGTAAAAATCAAGCTGGAAGACTGGGAAGACCCAGCAGAAATTGCTCTTAGATCAGATATTTACAAGACAACACAAAAGACTTGAAGAAAAAAATCTAGAGATCTAGATTGCAAACATCTTAATTTTCTTTACTACATTTTATAGAAGCCCAAAGTGGATATAAATTATTGCAGATGTGCTTTCTAAAACTCTTATAAGTAGACCATATTTAAACAAATGCACACATATATTTTGACTTAAAATAATTAAGGTACAATTCTCACATGCATCAAACAGCAAATAGGGGCTTAATCTTATTGAATAAGAAGGGTTCCCCTAGGGCCTTTTGAATTCACTTTTATTTAATGGAAAAGCTAACAAACTCCTGGAAAAGACAGATTTATAGCATCAGAAAGAAGAGGAAAAATAACATATAATCTCACCATCCAAATGTAACCCTATGACTATCTGCAAACATTTCTTTACTGTCTTTTTTCCATACTTTTTAAACAGTGATCATAACATGAACACTTTCATATATTGCCTTTTTTTCCTTAACTTTACAAACATGATAATTTTCCCCTATTATTGAAAACTTTTATTTGGAACAGTTGCAGCTGGTACAGGCTTTGAAAAGTAAACACACCAAGGATATACATATTGATGTCTATCTGTACTGAGGGACAAAGAAAGTCACTCATTTCCCTTCTTGAGTTGAACAACAGGAATCAAAGACAATATGGATTAAGGAGAGCTACAAACTGGATTCCTGATGAAGACGCCATAGGCAATAAATAATTGTTTCCTTAAAAAAAAAGGCCTGACCTGACCTATTATTTCTCTTTATTCTGATTTATTACCTCAGCTTATTCAAATCTATACAAATAGCTTCTCAGAGAGACTAAGACAACCAAAAGATTGCTGCTACTCAGTCTTATGGACTCTGTGGGAGAGGGAGAGGGCGGGGAGATTTGGGAGAATGGCATTGAAACGTGTATAATATCATGTATGAAACGAGTCGCCAGTCCAGGTTCGATGCATGATACTGGATGCTTGGGGCTGGTGCACTGGGACGACCCAGAGGGAGGGAATGGGGAAGGAGGAGGGAGGAGGGTTCAGGATGGGGAACACAGGTATACCTGTGGCGGATTCATTTCGATATTTGGCAAAACTAATATTGTAAAGTTTAAAAATAAAATTAAAAAAAAAAAGACTAGCTTAATATTTGGTTTAAGAAACAGAGCTATGTCTTCTTTGTGTTAAATAACTATCCATGTTTAATAATATATTTGTAAATTAAAAAAAAAACAAATAACAACCTTTGGCAATTATCAAAGTATTTCCCATTTCAAAGGAGAACAGTAAAAACAATTACCTATGTGGAGATTTTTAGATGCAGCTTCAAAAACATTTCTTGCTTCTGTAAGACAGAAGTATATTCTGAAATTTCATGCCTGGTATCTAGCTCCTGCTTTTCTAAGTTTGCATTCTAGGGAATCAATAAAATAAATACAATAAAGATGACAGCAATGATAATGTTGTCAACTAGAAAGCTAAGAACAAGTAGAGCTGTAATGTCCAAAAACGTGGGCAATGACTTTAACTGCTCTTTATTTTCTTAGTTCTAGTTGCATATAACAAAAGTATGCCACATTTCAAAATTATATGACTGAATAGTGCTATTAATACCACTTCTCCTGCTGAGTATTTTTGCCTATTGATTGTTTACCAAAGATCTCTTCTAAGCCCAATTTTCAAAGGTGCTACAAAAATTTTAAAGCATTTTACCTAAGTTGCTGTAAAATTTAAAAATACAAGGGTGCTTTTCACCTATTTCCAAGTTTTCTAAAACAAATATTACTTTTGGAATCCAAAGAACTTTATTCTCACAGAATGTATTATAGTACAAATATAGTCACCAGCTAAAATTTAAAGAAAAATATTTCCATTCATGCATTTTGTGGCTATATATACACATTTGTTGATAGATATTAAAGCTGATATATAGAAACAAAGACCTGATACATTTCGTAACACCCTATTTTAAAAGTGGTTTTTATGCATATAAACATACACATCCACTTTTTTCAATGAGAAGGATATCGTTTTGGTTCCAAGTGATCACGCACAAAGCAGGATACAGACTACCAACACAGAAGATGTATTTATTTACTTATACATCTGACTACTTTAGGATATAGTAAACACCAAATTGCTGTTAGTTGGTTCTTCAAATAGGAGAAAAAAAATGAATCTCAATATAATAAATTTAGAATAAAAATTTTGTTGATTAAATCAGTCATTTAAGCACTTTTATTTGATCTCATAAAATGGTTCAAATTAATGGTTTAACTTAGAGTCACCTATAAATTAACCACATAGACTATATACAAGGCTAACCTTAACAGTTCAATAAGAGTTCTCAGATTTTCAGAATTCCTTGCTTTCTATGCAGAATCATCAATGGGAAATAGAATTAATTCTAAGGATACAGATCTAGGTTATTATCCCTTACCATCAGCCTGTTTCTCCACAAAATGGTACTTAAATTATCACGAAGATACTGCCTTTCTCATATCACTTCTTTCTCTTTTAGCATATTTTGAGTTGATGACATAATTAATGGAACTGTTTTCTATATGGAAAAATTTGTTACATGCATACCTTTATACAAAACAGGTCTGCTATTCCATGGACAAAATTTAATCTTGAAGGGGGGCAGGGAGGAGGAGAATAAAATAACATGATTCCTCTTAACCTTCAATTTTTTGTTTTGTTTTGTTTTTTTTTTTTGGCCACCAAGGAATTCCTTCACCTTCAGTTTAAATGGTCACCATGAAGACAGCACATTTTGGACTTGCTTTTAGCAAACATGTAGTCATTTAATTTTTCATGTGGCATTAAGTTTAAAAAAAAAAAAATCTGGGAAGGAAATTCCTATTAATCATATACTTTTTACACAGTATTTTATTTAACATATTACCAAACATATGGTATTATAAAATATAGCCCATTTGAATCTATGCAGTGATGACTACATAAATACATAATTTCAATATATTTACCATCTTGCTACTCCAGCAAAACTAAATAGTATACAAACTCTCTTTATCAGGAAGTTAATTTGTTTTGAAAGAAAAAGTCTTATGTGTTTAGCGGGCAATGCAAGAGAGCACTTTCTCTCTATTTAGCACAGCTAAAAATCTAACTACCCCAAAATATTAAAAGCATAAAATGGACTTTCCATGCCTATTTTTAAAATAAGTGCTATAAAAAGAAATAGCAACTCAAAATGGATTAGAGACTTCAACATAAGAATTAAAAGCATAAAACTCCTAGAAAAAAAACATAGGTCTTGGCAATGACTTCTTGTATATAATAGCAAAAGCACAGGCACCAAAAACAGAAAGAGACAAGCAGGACGACATCAAACTAAAAAGCTTCCACACAGCAAAGGAAAATGACATAGAATAGGGGGAAGTATCTGCAAACCATATATCTGATAAGGAATTATTACCCATAATTTATAAGGAACTCCTATAACTCAACACCAAAAATACAAAATGGGCAAGGGACTTGAGTACACATTTTTCCAAAAAAGACATACAAATTACCAACAGGTATAGGAAAAGACATTCAACATTATTCATGAGGGAAAAGGAAGTCAAAGCCACAATGAGGTGTCCACACCTGATAGAACAAATATTATGAAGAAAAAAAAAATCTAGAAAATAATAAGTGTTGATGAAGATGTGGAGAAAATGGAACTCTTGTGCTCTGTTGGTGATGTAGCCATTTATGGAAAACAGTATTGAGGTTGCTCGAGAAATACGGAAACACTGTATGTTCCACCAACCCCATTTCTGGGTATTTATCCAAAGGAATTGAAATCAGGATGGAAAAAAAGACATCTGTACTCCCATGATCATTGCAACATGATTCACAATGCCCAAGAGGCAGAAACAACCTGAATGTCCAAAGACAGAAAAACAGATTTTGTGTGATAAGCACGCACCAAAACCCACCCACACAGGAAGACTATTTAGCCATGAAAAAAGGAACTCCTGTCATGTGTGACAACATGGATGAACCTGGAGGATTTACACTAAATAAAATAAAGGACAAACAGTCACAAAAGGACAAACACTACATGATTCCACTCACATGAGGTATCTAAAGTAGTCAAACTGGTAGAAAGGAAAAGAGAATGGTGGTTGCCAGGGAATTCGAGGAAGAGGAAATGGGGAGCCGCTGTTCAGTAAGTCTTATTTCACTTATACAAGATTGAAAAAAAAGTCCTAGGAGAGATCAGGTGTAAAATTATGCTTATAGTTAACAATTATAATTAACAATAATATACTGTACACTTTTTTGCCATGAGGGTTAAAAAAAGGTTCATGGTTATTTTTACCAAATATTCTTTCCATCAGAAAATTAAAAACAATTTACAACTGAATGTAACTGGAATTATGTTAAATTTATACACTACTAGGAAAGGAAAAAAGCAATATATTCAAGTGATTCAAACATAAATAAGTATTTTTCAAAAGACTGTGCAACAAAAAGTCTCAAGAGGTCCTGTATCCATCCACCCAATTTCCACCCTTCACAATATGTAACCACTATTATTTGTTACCCTTTCAGAGATCATTTTATGCATATACAAGCTAAAACAACTAAATACCTCTCTTTGACACCAATATTAGAATATATACCTTGCCTTTGTTTCTTTTAAATGTAAATATATCTTAAAGATTTTCCCACATAGAGATCTTCCTTGTTCCTTTTTTTTATTTTAAGCAGCAAGGCATTTCAGTGTAGACATATCATAATTTATTCAATCAATCTTAATGATGAACATTTAGCTGGTCTCTTTTCTTTGGCCATAAAAAATATTCTAATAACAACTGGTACATTAAGTTATGGAATTTTTCAGATGCTTAAGAACAATAATGAGCACTAAAGTCTTTATTGAGACTTTTTTTCCCAACATGTTTCGCTGACACCTTTCAACAGAATTTTTCCTTATCTATAAAATGGAGGGTTAGGGTTAGATAATCTCCATGACCTTTTCTAGCCCTAATTTTTACCAGATGTTCCAGAACATGAAGTGAGCACAAGATGGCAGAGTGGAAGGATGTGTGCTTATCTTCTCCTGCGAGAACTCCAAAATTGCAACTCACTGCTGAGTTGCAATCCTAAAAGATGATGCTGTTAAAGTGCTGCACTCAATATGTCAGCAAATTTGGAAAACTCAGCAGTGGCCACAGGACTGGAAAAGGTCAGTTTTCATTCCAATCCCAAAGAAAGGCAATGCCAAAGAATGTTCAAACTACCACACAATTGCATTCATCTCACATGCTAGCAAAGTAATGGTCATAATTCTCCAAGCAGGCTTCAACAGTACATGAACTGAGAACTTCCAGATGTTCAAGCTGGATTTAGAAAAGGCAGAGGAACCAGAGGTCAAATTGTCACCATCCGTTAGATCACTGAAAAGGCAAGAAAGTTCCAGAAAAAAATCTAGTTCTGCTTTATTGCCTATGCCAAAGCCTTTGACTGTGTGGATCACAACAAACTGTGGAAAATTCTTCAAGAGATGGGAATACCAGACCACCTGTCCTGCCTCCTGAGAAATTCATATGTAGGTCAAGAAGCAATAGTTAGAACTGGACATGGAAAAATGGACTGGTTCAAATTTGGGAAAGGAGTATGTCAAAGCTATATATTGTCATCCTGCTTATTTAACTTATATGCAGAGTACATCATGCAAAATGCCAGGCTGGATGAAGCACAAGCTGGAATCAAGATTGCTGGGAGAAATATCAATAACCTCAGATATGCAGATGACACCACCCTACGGCAGAAAGCAAAGAGGAACTAAAGAGCTTCTTGATCAAAGTGAAAGAGGAGAGTGAAAAAGTTGGCTTAAAACTCAACATTCAGAAAACTAAGATCATGGCATCCAGTCCCATCACTTCGTGCAAATAGAGGTGGAAACAATGGAAACAGTGACAAATTTTATTTTCTTGGGATCCAAAATCACTGCAGATGGTGACTACAGCCATGAAATTAAAAGACGCTTACTCCTTGGAAGGAAAGTTACAACCAACCTAGACAGCATATTAAAAAGCAGAGACATTACTTTGCCAACAAAGGTCCGTTGAGTCAAAAGTATGGTTTTTCCAGTAGTCATGTATGAATGTGAGAGTTGGACCATAAAGAAAGCTGAGCACCGAAGAATTGATGCTTTTGAACTGTGGTGTTAGGAAGACTCTTGAGAGTCCCTTGGACTGCAAGGAGATCAAACCAATCCATCCTAAAGGAAATCAGTCCTGAATATTCATTGGAATATTCTGATGTTGAAGCTGAAGCTTCAACACTTTGGCTACCTGAAGTGAAGAATTGACTCATTAGAAAAGACCCTGATGCCGGGAAAGATTGAAGGTAGGAGAAGAAAGGGACGACAGAGGATGAGATGGTTGGATGGCATCACCGATTCAATGGATATGAGTCTGAGCAAGCCCCGGGAGTTGGTGATGGACAGGGAAGTCTGGTGAGCTGTAGTCCATGTGGTTGCAAAGAGTCAGACAAGACTGAAAGGCTGAACTGAACTTTCAGAATATGTCAGTACAATAATCTTAGCTGCCACCTTCTAACTTTCAATTACTTTTATCGAACTTGTTTTCACTTGACATTTAATTTCAAAATATTGTCATGACAGTAACCCTAATGGTAGATGTTAGAATAATATATAAGAGTAAATAAATTACATACATTTATGTTGAGTTTCCAGGATGGGACCCCAAACTCAAAATAAAACACATGAACTGTCAAATATTTCATTACACTGAAAATAATTATTTCATTGATAGTGATGGACTTTGCTCATCTGTACATTCATTGATACATTTCACTATTTTTCTTAGTAGTAAAAGACTCATTATGAGATAACCGCTGAGTGTTAAGGACACAGCATATTTTCAAAGAAGAGACCAAAGCCATCTTGATCAAATGGATGATCATGACCTAAGCAAACATAATTTCACAGTTTTTAAACTGCAGTATTATGAGGGAGTATAGTTAAGTCTATGGCTATTAATAGGTAAAATTCCATTGGTTAAAATACATTGATCACTAATTCTATAAAGTTTTTCATTGCACTCTTCTCCCATAAAAACATCCAAAATCAAATTCTAATAGATGAATGAATAGAATACTGACCAAGAAAGAAGCTCCCAATAAAATGTTAAATGAGAAAAGAACCCACAAAAAGAATACAGACGGTAGGATCTCTATTTTACTAAAAATAAAAATTACACACATACACACAAAGACACAAAATATGTTGTGAGTAAAAACTGGTAGTATCTCTCTGAGGGCAATTTGGCAAAATAACAATGTAAGCCCTATGCCAAGCAATTTTATTTCTAGGTACCTACTAGAAAAGCATTTGCTTGTGTGTACAAAGAAACATGAATCATAATGTTGACAACTGCTTATAATTTGTTTAAAAAAATTGGATAGAAGCTAAAAGTCCATTAGCAGAATAAGTAAGTGCATATATGCTACACAGTATGGCTCCCCCTCCAGGACTCTCGCCTGGAGAATCCCACGGACGGAGGAGCCTGGTGGGCTGCAGTCCATGGGGTCGCTAAGAGTTGGACACGACTGAGCGACTTCACTTTCACTTTTCACTTTCATGCATTGGAGGAGGAAATGGCAACCCACTCCAGTGTTCTTGCCTGGAGAATCCCAGGGACAGCGGGGCCTTGTGGGCTGCGGTCTATGGGGTCGCACAGAGTTGGACACGACTGAAGCGACTTAGCAGCAGCAGTAGCAGCAGTTAAAAAAACTAGATTTAGAAATATGAACGTGGCTAGATGTTAAAACTATTGAGTGAAAAATACAAACTATAGAATCACAATACACTATGATAAACATCTCTGCAAATAAATAAATAAAACTATTTTTTCTATGGTTACATACATATGAATAAAAATATTTACCAAAATATACTAGATGAATATACATCCCATATATAATAGTTATGTTAGTTCTGTAAGAGAAATGCTTCCCAGGAGGCACTAGTGGTAAAGAACCCGCCTGCCAATGCAGGAGATGTAAGAGATGCAAGTTCAACTCCTGGGTTGGGAAGATTCCCTGGAGGAGGGCATGGCAACCCAATTCAGAATTCTTGCCTGGAGAATGCCATGGACAGAGGAGCCTGGCGGCTACAGTCCATTGGGTTGCAAAGAGTCAGATATGACTGAAGCGACTTAGCATGCACACACAAGAGAAATAGATGAGAATTGGGATGGTGTCAAAATAAACTTTAGCTTTATTTGAAATTACCTATATTTTAATAAATATTTTTTAAAATGTAGCTATATCTAAAAGTCTGGAAGTAAATATGCCTGTTAATATTTGATAATTCTCACAGCAGTGATTTATCTCCTTCTTTGTACTTTTCTATATTCTTTTAATTTCTAAAATGTTAAGAGAAAAATACTGAAGACAACTTATTTATTGGACCACATTTATTCATACAAACATGCAGAATAAATGGAAAGAATAGATTATATTTTAACTTGCATTTTTCAAAAGCAAGATACAGTGAGTAACTATAACAGTTACCCAACTCAAACCAACTTAGCAATCTTCAATGGTTACTGCACACCACAGGGAGATATTTTTCATTTTGAAGCAAAGGAGAACTATCTCCAAGACATTTACAAATCACAATATAAT
>NW_011495027.1:4709679-4710004 GCF_000754665.1 Bison bison bison | reverse complement strand
CAAATTTGGAAAGGAGTATGTCAAAGCTGTATATTGTCATCCTGCTTATTTAACTTATATGCAGAGTACATCATGCAAAATGCCAGGCTGGATGAAGCACAAGCTGGAATCATTCTTGCTGGGAGAAATATCAATAACCTCAGATATGCAGATGACACCACCCTACGGCAGAAAGCAAAGAGGAACTAAAGAGCTTCTTGATCAAAGTGAAAGAGGAGAGTGAAAAAGTTGGCTTAAAACTCAACATTCAGAAAACTAAGATCATGGCATCCAGTCCCATCACTTCGTGCAAATAGAGGTGGAAACAATGGAAACAGTGACAAAT
>NW_011495027.1:4644473-4709579 GCF_000754665.1 Bison bison bison | reverse complement strand
TTACAAATCACAATATAATATAATTAGCAAACATTCAGGTACCTCTTTTACAACTAGAAAATGAGCACATTCAAATGACAAAAAAGCAAAAGTTTGGAGCTCATAAAGAAAATGTCAGTGTATCCATGAATGTGATTAAATTAGACAATAAGGGAAACAAATACATTTATACTATTCATTTCACTGGAACAGGAAAAACATTTCAATTACCAAAATGAGTAACACTTCATTTAACAAATATTGTTGGGAAATGAAGTGACATATATAAGTGAATTTTCTAGATAACTGGAGCTTATCTGTTTAAAATCAAAACCTTTCAATTTAACCATTCAGATAAAAATCTCTCAAAAATCACATACTTCACTGTGGTTTAAAACACATATTAAATACATCCAAGGTTTTCCTTAAAAACTATAGGTCAGCATTCATTCATTCACTCACTCATTCTACAAATAAGATTTGTTTTCAAGGAGTTTGCAATACAAATATTCAAGATTAAACAATCTAAGATAATTTTACAGTCAGTTCATCAACTGAATTAAAAATAAAATTCCCCCCCAAAAATTAAATATCTAAGTACTTCATCCCTGTATTATCTCCCACTTCTTCCCTAAATAAATCTTCCAGCCAAACTATTCAGTCTCCATCACCTAGTCTATGTTTTCACATCTTTGGGCCTTTGCTCAGTATTCACTCCACTTGGAATATCCTCCCTCTGACAGGTATTAGAAACCTACTGATCCTTCAAAGCCCATCTCAAATCTCAACTATATTGTGAATGGTATTTCTTATCTTCCCAATTAAACCAACTGTGCTAAAAATGTAAGATATTCACTTTCCTGAACAATCTGTTTTACAACAGTACTGGAAGTTGAATTTTACATCCTGTGGGAAGATGAAGATTTACACAAAAAGTATTAATTGAGTAACAGGGTCATACTCATACTCCTCACCTGTAAAATACAAGCAGCAGCAAACCTGCAAGGTTATTATGAAATGTACAGCTTATAAGGTGTCTATAAGCAATGATGGATACACAGTAGATGTATAAAAAAATGCATAACTGCTCCTGAATAATTCATCTCTCAGTATATTAAGTATATTGGCTATTTTCCTGTAATACTAACATTTGCAATATAAAGAATCTACATTTTCATTTATCATGGCATAACTTACTATGACCTTCACTGGTATTGCATTAAGCTGTTATTACCATAAATTCAATTTTTGTTTCAACACTTTCAAACAAATTAAAGGACAGGTGGTCTACTCAATTTTTACTTTGATCAAGATTAAGAACTACCTCTTTATCTTTGAAAGCTAATCCTTTTATATTTGCCAAATACTACTCACTAGACTCAGTATTCATGCCTGGAAAATCCCACGGACAGAGGAGCCTGGTAGGCTACAGTCCACGGGGTCGCAAAGAGTTGGACACGACTGAGTGAATTCACTTCACTCACTAGACAGGTAAAACAGTCTGTTCAGCTACTGTGTCTCAACTGATAAACCACTTTTCCACTTCTTTGTTATACTTAAGCTTGTAATTGCTCACTGTGGCACTGAATATTGCTATTCATTATAAGGAATTGTAAGTCCACTCAACAGAGTACAATAATGGCATTATACAAACTAAAAAATTAACCATTTTAAATTAAAATTAGCATTGAAGAGTCAGAGAAAGAAGATAAGTTCAGAGTTCTACTATGGAGCTACTGGGAGGGCATTTCATTCTCATACTGAAGAGTCTGAGTAGTAACTGTGTGACAGTCTTGGAACTCCAGCAGAAAACTCATATTCCCTTCTAGCAAAGATTCTTTATTACCTATTACTTCTGAGTACCCAACAGGGTTTTTGGACTTCATCCATTCTAGTTCACCAATTATGTATCAGTCATCAGAGGAATATTTATGGATAAAATGATATGACGTCTGAGATATGCTACAGTGGGGGAAGTACAGATGAAGCAAGATTCTGTGTGAGCTGATTAGTTGCGATAGCTTAGTGGTATAGGGATTCATCTTACTATTATGTATATCTTGTAAATGTCCATAATAATTCAAAAATATATATAATCTCAGCTTCCACAATTTATTAAAACATTTAAATAATGGCATTTATCATTATTTTTCAACCCAGAGGCTCATCATGATTAGAAGACTGGGTTTACAACACATTAAATGAATTAGAAAAAAAGCAAAGATAGAGAATGAGTCAGATGAAAGGAAGGAAATTATTTTTATAAAGGGCAGTAATCACAGATGGTCAAATTGAACCAGCTGTTCATCCAGAAAATCTGTGGGAGTTAATCTGGAGCCTATTCAAAGCTTAATTATACTGGTCTTTCATATATACATTTCATAGCTTTTTAGGCCAAGAATATCTGTTATTGGGACTACTTTCACTGTCAAAATAATTGAAAAAAAAAAAGGCAATAAAAGGAAAAGAAAAGCCAAATGCATTTTTTATTAAAAATAAGAACTCGGACTAGATAAATAGTAAGCAGGACCATGAATAAAGAGAATACTGATTACTTTGGAAATTAACCTCTGCCACTAAAAAGCTGTCACTGCCAATATAGAATAATCTATGACTATCTGCTCCAAGATAAAATAATTTGTTATAATAATCTATAAAAGGATCAAAATAACAAAAAAGCCTCAAATTTATCAATAACATAAAGATGTCTTAACACTGTCTTAAAAGTTAGCAGTTAAAATTAGACCTTCAATTAAATTAGCATTTTAATATTCAAGCCCATTTTTGACTTTTAACATATAAAATTATGCAGGGCTGGGAAAGAGAACTTATATAGCACTGTTATTTCAAAAAAGATTAATTTTCATCCAATACTGTTTATAATGCTATCTTCAAAAACAAAGTTTATAAATTTATAAGCTTCTATATCATATAATCAATTTAAATGTTTATGATACTGAAAAATTTCTCATAAGCCTGATACTCTCAGTTCACTCATGAACAAATCTTTTGGTATGAGCTATTTGCAGAACAATGTTTACTGATTAACTAATACATTTAAGAGCAATTATTTTCTTAATTTTCTCCAGCTATCATTACTGAAGTCTTATTTAAATAGGACTTTTTACATTTTAAAACTGCTTTGCAATCATTTTTAATAATTAACCATGTGTAATTCAATTATCTCTTGTAACCATGAAAGAAAAATGGTGCATTGAAGCAGTTAAGTATGCCATAAAATATTGGAATTATAATATCATGGTGGTACAGTGGAACATTTTCCATCTTAGAAGAAAAGTGAAAGAAAGTGAAAGTGAAGTTGCTCAGTCGTGTCGGACTCTTTGCGACCCCATGGACTGTTGCCTACCAGGCTCCTCTGTCCATGGGATTTTCCAAGTAAGAATACTGGAGTGGGTTGCCATTTCCAACCAACACCTAAACTTTCTCACGTGTTCTTTAAAAAATGGTCACACATTTTTAACCTTTCAAACTTTGTCATCTCCACTAGCTAAGCAATAGTCTTCTGTTCATTATCATCTTAAATAATATTTCAATCGCAGTTTAAATCAGTAAATTTTAAACAAATTTATATTAAGTATTCAGTCACAGAATTAAGAACTAGGAAAGATCTTAGAGAAGTGCTACTCAAAGTGCCCACCTGAGACCAAATAAGGACCTTGTACATGAGTGTAAATTAAATTCACTACTTCTTTAATCAAGTCTTCTACAAAAAAAAAAAAAAAAAATCAGCCAAATTAAATAGTGTGCTCATGCTTTAGCTGATTTGCATTCTTGCACAAGCTCCATATATCCTTGTGGACTGGTAATAAATAGTTCAAAGGCTGGCAGACAGTCTGTGAACCACACTCAATAGCACTGTCTTTGAGATCATCTAGTTCAGTAGATCTTAACCCAGGCTCCACACGAGAATTATTTGGGAAACTTTAGAAAACATGAACACCTAGGATTCACCTTCAGAGACTCTGACTTACTTACTGGGTTTTGGTTTACAGCTGGGGCATAACCAAGCCCACTGGGGTATATTTCTGCTGATCTAGACTCATTTCATTCGACAGATGAAAACAGAAGCTTAGAGAAACAAAAAACTTATTCTTAGTTTACAAGAACAGAGAATCAAAGGACCGACATTCAGTACAAGACACTTTCCACTATATCCCATACATAAGATCAGTTACAATTATTACAGCACCATTTTATATTCAGGATACTATGGGAACAAAAACATTAACTTTCTGCTTTATTATTAATAAAGTAAGGAATAACAAAATATAAGTATTAGATGGTTAAATTTAGGTCACTTGAAGAATTAATATCTTCCTCAAGATATAAATTAACTTGTTACTAATTTCTCCAGTGGCTCTTCACCACTTAGTTTCTCAAAGATGGATACTTCCCTGTAGTATGACCCCAAAGATACATTTAAATCAAAATCCTGGAAACAAAATAATGTTCTAAGTATAGGAGAATGCCCACTGCTTGAAGAAAACAGTAACATGAATACTTTAGTGATCCAATCATCCTCAGTCTGTTTTACATTTATAATTTTGTATATCAAATTTTCTTATAGACATGCATGCTTAAAGACCCACTCACTTACTCCATTCAACATATCCTTATTTTGCACCTAGTAAGAACTAGGTATCATGCAAGCTGTTACAGAGACGTAACTAAGACACATTTCTTGTCTTTAAGAAATTCAAAGTCTGGCATTGTCAAGGTATTAGCATGTGTCTCAGTTTCATTCTGTTCATGTAGGCACACAAATAGGCATTATTTTTTATGCAAGTAATAGCATATTGTACATACTGTTCTAACACCCACTTTTTAAACACAGCTTGAAAACATTACACATCAGTTTGTGTAAGTGGTTATTCTTAACAGCAGCACAGTATTCTTCAGAAAGCATGAACTATAACTTATTTAAACCAATGATCTGTTAATAAACATTTAAAGTGTCTTACAATTTCTTTTATGACAAACAATTGCTGCAATCAATAACCTTGTAAATACATCACTGCAAGGTAAGAATATACAGATCACGCATACATCAGACATCAACCAGCTATCTGAGTTTACTGCCTGTGTCATAAGCCATACCCATCTATACCGGCTGTTACACGTTTCCATCCCACTACAGGTAACCTTCCTTCCACCACTTCACAGTAACTCACAAGGTACAACTCTTTTAGGACCCACTTCCACAAGCAAACTTCATGTTCTCTTCAAGGCAAAGTACTGTATTTATTTTAGCATAACTGTTTTACACACATAACAAGTGCTACAATTTTATTAGAATCATATATTTTATGTGTGCCACTGATGAAGTTTTTAAGCATTGTGCCTCTAACCTCATTTTTCTTGCAAGCCCTGTTCGCCTAGTGCAGTGATTTTTAGGAACACATGCCAAATTATGGAAAAACTGACTGTACACTCTCATAACAATGTATGAGGGTGTCTATTTTTCCATTAAAGTGGTGTACTGGAAATATTTTAAACCTTATTGGGTTGGCCAAGAAGTTTGTTTGGGTTTTCTGTAACATGGAAAAATCAGAGGGAACTTTTCTGGCCAACTCAATAATATGATAGGCAACCCACCCACTCCCGTATTCTTGACAGGAAAATCCTATGGACAGAGCAGCCTGGTGGGCTACAGTCTGTAGGGTTGCAGAGTTGGACATGACTGAGTGAGCATGAAAACACACAAAAAGTATCTTAGAGTTAGCTTACATTTAAATTATATTTTCAGTATGAAGAAAAATTATCTTCAACAAATGAAAATATATATTATCTACTTAATGAAACTAGTTCATCAAATTAAAATAATCTCTGTCAAAATAGACCTACTGACTTTAGCCATTCTACTATTTTTCCTTTCTAATCTTTCAAAAGAATTTTGGAAATCCTGTTTATCTCAAAGCACAAAACTGTGTTATCTATGGACAGTTCTATGATCTTGCACTCCACATATTATAAGAAAGAGGACACCATTTTCTTACTGGTGTAAGCGAAAAAACAACTTTTGGTTGAAATATATGGAGCTGATGGATCTCTACCACCATTTACACAAAAATAATATGCCAACTATCAACCTCAGATTTTTGTTGTTGTTGTTTGAAAATTATAAATGTGACAAGCAAACTGAGTGCTCGGGCTTATGAGGCTATAATTCTTCATTATCCCAAATACGGATTCATCAAAGAAGTTGGAATTTTTGTAGAGCAAGCAATTATTGGCTGAAAGGAGGACTCAATATCATGTAGTCTCTAAACAAGGTCTAAATTGTGTGCTTCTTGCAAACTCAAGTATGGTAGGAATGGGAGAAGGACATATCTGTAAGGCTGGTAGGATGGGCCTATAAGGAATCTATTTGTATGTAATGAAAAAACAGGCTACTAAAGACAAGTCGGTGGAAACCTTCAGGTAAACTCTCCACTAAATCCCTTAAATTACCCCTTAATTAACTTCCTAGCCAGTATTTGGGAGGGGGGGAATAAAGCCACCCTAAATGGGCGGCAAGCTGCAGTTAGCAAACAAAGGACCTTGATATTAAAGCTGGGGTTTGTGGGGGAGGGGAAAACTCTTTGGGTGTATCTTTACAGAATGATACTCAAAACTGTGGAACTTAATATTAAACCTGGGGCTTGTGGGGGAGGGGAAGACTGACTCTTGGATGTATCTTTATGGAATGATACTCAAAACTGTTTATTCTCACACTTCATTTGTATGGTCTAAAGATCTTGTTGTGGGCTGAACTGTGTCCTCCCTGTGATAATATATGATAAATTTAAATCCAATCAACCCTTGAACAACATGGAGATTAGGGGCACTGATCCTTGTGCAGTTGAAAATGCACATATAACACAAAGTTGGCCTTTCTTTTCTGTGGTTCCTCTGTATTCACAGTTCTGCATCCACGGTTCAACCATTAATTCTGTAGTGCTGTATCATTCACTATTGAAAAAAACTGCCACGTAAGTAGACCCGCTAAGTTCAAATACATGTGTTCAAGTGAAAAGTGAAAGTGTCATTCAGTTGTGTCCGACTCTTTGCAACCCCATAGACTGTAGCCCACTAGGCTCCTCTGTTCAGGCAAGAATACTTGCTCTTCTCCAGACAAGAATACTGGAGTGGGTAGCCATTCCCTTCTCCAGAGGATATTCCCGACCAGGGATATGAGCCACGAGGGAAGCCCTATGTTATTCAAGAGTTAACTGTAAATATTTGGTCTTCACCCCAGCTCCTGGCCAGAGCTCCTAGAACCCTTATAATTCCTTAAGTGAAAAGAATGAAAGGAGCATCTTTTGTTAAAACATTCGGTCTTCTGTCCTCTATTTCTGAAACAGCTTCAGAGCCATAAAGGTGAAAAGAGTCTCTTATGTCATTCATAATAAACCCTTTAAAACTACATTTGAGTATTTGTTAATGAGGTGCTTTTTGGAAAGTACCTAGGCAACCTCAGGATGGGTGCCTGGTTGTCAGGGGAATCTGGGGACGGCTGGAGGTAACTGCCAATGATTTAATCACTCATACCCATGGAATGAGGTCTACATTAAAACAAACACAAAAACCTAACCAAAGGGGTTTTGGTGACCTGCCAGATTGCTGAACACATGGAGGTGCTGGGTGGCTGGTGCACCTGGAGAGGGCATGGAAACTCCATATGCCTCCCCATACCTTATTCTATCCATCTCTTTCATTTGGCTTTCCTGAATTGTATCTTTTTCTAACAAACCAATAATCAAATAAGTCAACATTTTCTGAGTTCTGTGAGCCATTCTAGCAAATTATCAAACCTGAGGAGGGGGTGTGGGAACCTTTAATCTACAGCTGCTTGGTCAGCAGCATGGGTAGTGACAAGTGAACTTTTGACTGGCAAGAGGAAGTTGAGTGGAAGCAGACTTGTATGACTGATGCTAACTCCAAGTAATTAGTATCATAATTGAGTTTTACAACACCCAGTTGGTGTCTGGAGTTAGAAAACTGGCTGGTGTGGACAAACTCACACACCTGGGATCAGTAGTGTAGAACAGCAGAGAAGGCAGAAGAGCTGTCTCCTTTCACTCCTGAAATTTGTACGTTGAAGTTCTAACCTCAGTACCTAAGAATGTGACTGGGCTTGTAGATACAGTCTTCAGTTCAGTCACTCAGTCATGTCCGACTCTGCAACCACATGGATTGCAGCACACCAGGCTTCCCTGTCCATCACCAACTCCCAGAGCTTGCTCAAACTCATGTCCATCAAGTCGGTGATGCCATCCAACCATCTTATCCTCTGTCATCCCCTTCTCTTCCTGCCTTCAGTCTTTCCCAGCATCAGGGTCTTTTTCAATGAGTCAGTTCTTCCCATCAGGCGGCCAAAGTATTGAAGTTTCAGGACTGATTTCCTTTAGGATTGACTTGTTTGATCTCCTTGCAAGGGACTCTCAAGATAAGAGTCTTGAAAGAAGTAATTAAGGTATAATGAGGTCATCTGGGTGGGCCCTAATTCAAGTTGACTGGGATCTCTTTAAAAAGAGGAGATTAGGACACAGACAAGCACTTCCTGAAGACAGAGGGAAAAGACAGATGTTGTAAAGATGAGGGGAGACCTCAGGGAAAAAAAAATCAATGCTGCGAACACCTTTATCTCAGTTCTAGCCTCCAGAACTGTAAGAAAATAAATTCCTGTGTTTAAGCCACCCAAATTGAGGGAATTTGCTATGGCAGCCCTAGCAAACTAATGCAGACAATAAAACAAGGGACAACTAAAAATTAATCAAATTAAGAACTACAGTATCTAAAAAGTTTGAAACTCAGGAAACTTAGTACCGTGTTGTGATGAAGAGTGCTGCAGCACATTGATTCACTTCAGCACTGCATCTAGTGGAGCAGGAAAAAAATTCAGAAATGACCAAAGAGCTGCTGATCAGACCTGAGACCAGGAGACACATTTGTAACAGTGGACTAGAGGCAAACACACTCTGTGAGAACTAAAACCCATGGAAGTGTCCAATACTTTATCACACAATAAGGACCATCCTTTTTATCTTTCTTCTGCCCCTCAATTTTAGAGTCAAAGAGATTTGAAACGGCTATAGTTCCATGTGATAAGGAAAATGATTTCTATTTAATAAATGTGAACATATTTTTAGAATAAAATTTAGCAAAAATTATAATAAAAATATCAAAACAACAGTCCCACCCCCAGAGTTAAGCCACACAAAATAATGTATGATACTCTCCATAATAATAGAAAAAAAATTTTTAAGATATTCAAAAGAACTTTGTCTCCCTGACTGCTCAGCTTCCATTATTAGTATCCATGTGAGCAAACTGATCAATTTCTAAGGAAGTCAGAAAAAAGTTTTTATTGTTGACAGCACACACACACTGAATAGCAGATGCTGTCATCAAATTGTAGCATTCAGTTACTCTGCTTTGAAATTAAGTGAAGTACTTGTTTAAAAATGTTTTCTCATTAGAATATATAATGATCATTTTAAATTCTATCTGCTATAATAGGACATTTCTATCACACTGCAATCTGGACTGTGCTATAAACACTATTGTACTTGAACAGATGGAAATCATAAAGTGATATTTAGCTACTGATTTCCTGTCATATAGTTTTGCAAACTGAAAAAACAGAAATCAACATTTGCAATCAACTAAAAACAAAATACTATCTGGTAAGCTAAAGACATGCTAATGTGACATAAGAATATAAATGCTTTCGACTTAATGAACTGTGGCTTTCAAGGAAAAAGAAAATATTAAAGTGATACCTCACAAAGTTAGTCAAGATTATGAGGTGTGGCAGAAGGCTCAGGGAAGGAAAGAGGAGATATATGCCTGGTATTGCGTACAACAGTTTCAACAGATCAAGTGATAGACTGAATGTATTCTAATGAACTTACCATTAAGTTAAGAAATATCCACAGGTATTAAGGAATACTCTGAACTTTAGAGCTTTAATTTCTTTAGAAATTAAAAGATGATACTTACAACCTACTTTATAAAATCACAAAAGAAATTAATAAATTTATGCCCAGTACTATATAATGCCAAGTGATTTTAATGCCATGGAGGGTTTTTAAAAACTCATTGGTAGATGAACATCTAAACTATTAACCACACAACATAAGTTCACACAGCAGACTGACTACTAGGAAGTAAATAAAACATAAATGAATATAAACATAACAGATGTAAGGAGCAACCACTACCCCCAGCACTGAAATAGAGACCAGAAAATAACCCCACATCCCATGGCTTCCTAAGATCTACTGTTGGAATAAGGAAAGCCACTCATGGGGAGGTGTCTTACAGCAAGCAGTCCATTGTGAAACCACCCAGAAGCTGCTGGCTGCATGTACCGCAGAAGTCAACACTGTTACTCCAACAACGGTAGCAGGAGAGGTACTCCGCCACAAAACAGCCAGGTGTGCGGGGGTGGGAGTGGTACAGCGTGCAGGAAGAAGCTCCTGGTTATCAGGTGTTGCTGACCATCATGTACTGCAGAAGTCAGGGAAGCTGTAAGCACTCCAAAACCATGAAAAGACCCCTTCCTCCTTCAGTATGACTGTACCAGCACCTTCAACCTGACAAAACCTGACACTGTGCTGGCAGGCAAAGGAAAAACATCTAAAGGGTTCACCTCATTTTCTCCAGATCAGTCAATGAAGAGTGACCATAGAGCTGAGAGGTAATAAATTGATGAGTGCGGCACTCAGCTAGAATTCCAACTGCTGTACATTTCACCTCGAAAACTAAAATTAAACACCTAAGTGAGAGAGTCCAGGATGGAAACCCTTAGATAGAATTCATTCCTTGAACCTCAATTTCCCTAATAATGAAGGAACAACCATCATATTTGACTCATTTGAGTGGGGAGAAGGCAATGGCAACCCACTCCAGTACTCTTGCCTGGAGAATCCCATGGGACAGAGGAGCCTGGTGGGCTGCAGTCCATGGGGTCGCGAAGAGTTGGACATGACTGAACAACTTCATTTTCACTTTTCACCTTCATGCATTGGAGAAGGAAATGGCAAACGACTCCAGTGTTCTTGCCCAGAGATTCCCAGGAACGGGGGAGCCTGGTGGCCTGCTGTCTATGGGGCTGCACAGAGTTGGACATGACTGAAGCGACTTAGCAGCAGCAGCAGCATTTGAGTGGGACAGATTAATAAAACACAAAATCTGAAGTTTCCGACTTGGAGCCTGTCTTCCCTCTGAAATTTAGGCCAAGACAGGGGAAAGAATACACTACTTAAAAACAAACAAACAAACAAAAACATGTATCTTATATCTAGTTACTATGCAAAGAACTGTTTTTACCAGGTCTCACTGAAACGTTTTGCTGACCTAATGTTTCCATTCCCTTTTGCCAAGCACAGCCAAGCAAGAGTAGTTAATATTTAGAATATTCTCCTTGCCAATGGTTCAACTCTAGGATACAATAAAAATGAATAAAAAGATCATTTAAAACAGAGAAAAAGACATAGAAACCACTAATGAAAATTTTGTTGCTGGTTCCTTTCACTCCCAATTTTAGAATCTTGGCCTAGAAACTTTATTCACTCCCACGCTGATGACTAAATCTTTATCTCCAGGCTAACTTCTTTCCTAAATTTCAGACACCAGGATGATCTGGCCCAAGTATGTATTTGCTAAGTAACCCAAATGGATCTAAGGAGAGTCTTTAGAGTGCCTAGAAGGAAGATGGGTTGCCTATTCTTGAGACAAAAGTGTAAAAGTTAAAGTGTTAGTTGTTCAATCGTGTACAACTCTGCGACCCCATGAACCACAGCCCATCGGGCTCCTCTGTCCATGGGATTTTCCAGGCAAGAATACTGGAGTGGGTTGCCATTTTCTTCTCCAGGGGATCTTTCCCACCCAGGGATTGAACCGGGGTCTCCTGCATTGCAGGCAGACTCTTTACCATCTGACCCATCAATAATCTTCTTCAGAGTCATTCAGAAGTTGACCTAAAAAGCCAAAAAGGGCATGTTGGTATAGGGCAAACAGTGAGAGAAGACAAGGTGGGATTCTAGTCCTCTTTGTAAATTGGAGCCACTCCTTTCTATGTTTATATACAAGCACTTAAGCTATTAATACAAGGTAATGAGGTCTTCCCTCAATAGCCTTGGCAGATTGGTTCCTAGACCCCCACAGATATCAAAACCTGAGGATGTTCAAGTCCATCATGTAAAATGCCATGGTACATTTGCATATAACCTACGCACATCCTTCTAAAGACCTTAAATCATCTCTAGCTTACTTATAATAACTAAAGTGAAGTGAAGTGAAGTTACTTAGTCATGTCCGACTCTTTGCGACCCTGTGGACTATAGCCTACCAGGCTCCTCCATCCATGAGATTCTCCAGGCAAGAATACTGGAGTGGGTTGCCATCTTCTTCTTCAGGGGATCTTCCTGACCCAGGGATTGAACCTGAGTCTCTTGCATTGCAGGCAGAGGCTTTACCCTCTGAGCCACCACGGAAGCCCAGGGAAGTTATAATAACTAGAGCAATGTAAATATCATGTAAATAGCTGCCAGCATGCTGCAAATGCAAGTTTGCTTTTTGGAACTTTCTGGAATTTTTTTTTCAGACATCTTTCCCATCCTTGGTTGGCTGAATGCACAGATGCAGAATCCACAGATAAGGAGGACAGACTATAGCTCCCAGGAAAAGCCTTGCATTCTGCAAAACCACACATTATAAATAATTGGACTCGGAGGAAAAGCAGGGTTAATACAGGCCACTCAAAACCTATGCAAATTGAACCAGAGAACTAAGAGGCACAACAACTCTAATAAAAAGATGTGTTAAGTTCCCAGTAAGTAATCACTTTAGTAAACATACAGCATTATTTGTAAAACAGAAGTAAAGAGTGCTCGACAGAAGGGGATATAAGAAACAGTTGGGTTATGGAAAAAAAGGGCAAAGGGAATGAAAATTGTGAAACACAGAGAATAAATACTTCTAAGATAGAGTGTTTTCAAACAGAACCAATAGGCAGAATAAGAAGTGAATGGGCTGCAGTTTTCAACATTTGGTCTGTTTTTTATTCAGTTGCTACAATTTGGAAGTACTGGTAAATATCACTGTAAACCAATTCTACTTCCATATTGTACCGACATCATTCCCTTCTGCCCCAATAATGTATAAGCCATATTATTCTCTGAAATGGACAATGTAACAGAATAGATTGTGCTGTGTTTCTATATTATTTTATTCAAAAAAGAATTCTACTGAAGAGAGGGAAGAGGGAAGTAGAGGAGGAGGGCAGGAAAAAGTGAGAGGAAGTGAGGGGGGGAGGAAAGAAGAAAAAGAGGGTAAGGAAGAATGAGGAATCTGTTAATTAATTGACTGATTAATTTGGAATGCAATTGCATTATACCATCTTCCCTAAAACTGACCTCCCATCCAAGTTTATAATGAGAGATGAAAGGTAATGACTTCAAGATTAAGTATCACCAACGAGAAGCTAAGATTCTCTAAAATGGTACCTTCTGTTTTTTAACTGGTTCTACCTGGAGTAGGCTGGCACATTTGGCTTTACATTCTGAGTTAAATAAAGATGTAATAACTAGAAAAACCTACGTTCTCACTGAGAAAAAGAGCTAATTGACTCTTCATGGCTTTGAATTTTCAAATTGAAAACTGTATCACTCCAAACCAGGCAATTTAACTTAGAATAAGATGGGCCACCTTAGGCATGTTCTTCCAAATGCCCTTCCAGAAATTATCTAACCAAAAAAAAAGTGATACCAAAGGAAGGTATTGCTGAGTTACAGAATGTTGACACTAATAGAAAAATTTATTATCTCAATACTAGTGTCAATAAAAAGGTAGACTATGATGGGGGAGAAATCCCCAAATGAAGAAAAGAAATGTGGAAAACATCCAAACATTACTGGCAGTTTCTATTCTCTGAAAGCACTGCAAGACAGCATTGTGGAGAGGTAAGAATCGGTTATGAATAAATGCATTGCACATACACTGAAGGAACACCTTGATAATTATGCTATTATGCAGATACAAAACATGAATTAAGAGAGAAATCAAACGAGCCCTTCCTAGCCACTAAGAATATAAATTCATATGTCCTAGGTATGCTACTTGCACCTCCAAAATCAGGTATAAAGACGAAAGTTACAACACCAATTCCTCCAAGCCCATACGCGAGACCTAAATCTGTCATTTTGATAAACTACTTCTGGCTTTGGATGGTACTGTTACCAAGTAAGAAAAATTCTTGTCAACCCTGATAGAGGTGCTCAGTATCATATTAAGATTTAAATTATGCTGATTTTGCTAGATAAGACAGATGGCTGTCCTATAAAATAATGCCCAAATTCTATTACTGTTGAACGAATTGAGAAATGAAAGAACATGTTTATAGAATTAACTCTTTCAAATGATATTAAGAGCACTAGGGATGTAATTTTTATAAAAAGTAAACATTAATAACTAAACAAAAATATAATGGAATGGGTGCCCTGCTGACTTGACAGAAATAAAAAGTTCAGGATCTCTGTTTTAAATGCAGAATGATTTTTTGTTCATTAATAAGAATATATCTCTAGAATAGATTTGAAGAAGCCTGAAAAAATACCTAGGTTATCAGACTGTCACTGTTTCCACACATCCTAATATACTTTTAGGAGGGTAATTCTTTATTTCACTTGGTTATCACCAGGACAGTATCCTGCCTAAAAATTCCCTGAAAGATATTAACAATAACACTACAAAGTAGGTACTATTCTTATAGATGAAAAAATTGTACCATGGAGAGGTTTAGGAACTTGTTCAAGATGACAAAGTTAACAGAGCTAAGATATAAGCCTAAGATAAAAAAGTTTCTGGTTTCTATCTTGTATAATTAACATCAAGAGCAGTTAGTTTTCTGGGTGAGCTGATACTGTTTATTAAACATAATTTCCCTATGAAAATAAATTCTGAATTATAAATAACAAATTTCACAGGACAAGACTTTTTTTTTTTTTTGTAGCTTTGGAACTCATTCTGTATTTCATCACATCTACTGTCTTAGATGCAGTAACTATGGGGAGTGAGACACAAGTAGATGTCTGTAGGAACTTTAAAGAGCAGAGCCAGGCAGGATGGCATTGTAACATAATAAATGCTTTTAGACTTAGCAAGCATATAATTCAATTAAGTTTGGCTCAAATATTAATTCACTTCATTTTGTTTTCTTTTAGCGTGAAGACTATACAATTTGAGAATTAGAGGAAGCAAGAGAACTGAGTTTTTCTGTTGTGTCTCTCTGATATTTTAAAATATCTGCTTTTTACTTTGTTGCTTTTTTATCCTTCATTTTCCTGCCTCTACCAACTGCCTATGGCCCTACAGGGTGCCTTTTTAGTATCTCTCACTTCTCACTTTGATTTGGCTATTAATTCTTGGCTTCATTCCAGAAATCTTTGTCAAAGCCTATCTTTCCATCTACAAGGCCACTGACATGGCCTCAACTTTTTACCTTCCATTTTATTTATTTATTTTTTCATCTCCAACTTGGATGTTGCAACTGGTTCCCCTAAACGCAGTATGCATTAATTGTTAATTGTTGTTCATGTTCCACAAGGGAGATTGAATTTTATGAACAGAGAACGTGAGGGTGGTTATTATTTTATACTATTTTTAAAAAACTTCTCAATGTCCTAAGTCCAAACTCCTTAGGCTCACAAACAAAGCTCTTAGTAATCAAGCCCCAAACAACCACTTCCAGTTTTTTTATGTCCACTTCACTCTCCTTGGTAGAAATACCAGTTTAGCAACAACATAAAGACCAAAATGCCTTTATGAGATTTCCAAATTCCAGTTTAGAAGTTGCAGTACCCCAGGCAGCACAAAGCCAAGAACAACTGCAGCAAAATGGGTAAGAGGAAAGCTTCATTGTACCAACAACAGTTCCTCCACCAAGTCAGAACAGATTAGCCTCAGGAGAATATCCTGGCTTGGAACTTCTCCTGGTTGGGGGTGGGAGTGGGAGATGGAGTATGCATCCAAGGTTCTGGCTTTACAGAAAGAAAACTTGAGGAACTCATTTCTGTCTTGCCCAACTTTTAACCAAGAAGCAAAAAGACTTGTACATTGACAACTAAAAAACAGTGTTGGAAAAAAATAAAGAAGACACAAATTAATGGAGAGACATCCCATGTTCATGAACTGGAAAACTTTATATTATTAAAATGACTCAAAGTGATTTACGGATTCAAGACAATCCCTATCAAAACCTCAATGGCATTTTTTACAGAAATAGAAAAAGCAATTCTAAAATTTATATGGACTCACCCAAATAGCTCCCAATAGAACCCCCAATAGCCAAAACAAACATGAAAAAGAAGAACAAAGCTGGAGGCCTCACACCTCCCAATCTCAAAACATACTCTAAAACTAAAATAATTAGAACAGTATGGTACTGGCATAAAGACAGACATAAACTAATGGAACAGAACTGTAAGCCCAGAAATAGAGTACACATATACAGCCAAATGATCTAAGAGTGCTGGGATTACAGAATAGGGAAGGATAGTTTCTTTAACAAATTGTGCCAGGAAAACTGGATTATCAACATGCAAAAGAATAAAATTGGATCTTTATTTTACACATGCAGAAAAATCAACTCAAAATGTATTAAAGACTTAAATGTGAGATATGAAACTGGAAGAAAATATAAGGCAAAAAGTTTCATGACAACAGTCTTGGCAATGATTTCTTGGATATCACACGAAAAGCACAGGAAACAAAAGAAAAAATAGAGGAGGACAACATCAAACTAAAAAGAACCTGCATAGCATAGAAACAACAAAATAAAAGACAATCTATAGAATTATGGAAGAAAATATTTGCAAATCATATGTCTGATAAGAGTAATTTATTATCCCAAATATATAAGAATATCCTACAGTGCAATAGCAAAAATACAACTCAATTTAAAAATGGGCAAAAGACTTGAATACATAGTTCTTCAAAAGAGATATGTAAATGGCATACAAAAGACATAAGATGTATCAGAAAAAAACATTAAACATCACTCATCATCAGGGAAATGCAAAATCAAAACCCACAATAAAACAATGTTACCTCACACCTGTTAGTATGGCTTTTTTTTTTTTTTTTTTAATGCTGGTGAAGATATCAAGAAATTGGAACCCTTTTGCACTGCTGATTGAGAATGTAAAATGGTGCAGCCTCTATGGAAGACAGTATGAAGATTCCTCAGAAAATTAAATACAGAAGTACCATAATGATTCAGCAATTCTACTTCTGGGTATTTAACCAAAAGAACTGAAGCAAGGATCTCAAAGAGACAGTAGCACTTACATATTCATTGTAATACAATTCACAATATCTGAAAGTGGAAACAACTTGAATGCCCTTTGATTCCACTGATGAATGAATAAACAAGGGAAATGTGATATATATTCATTATATATATATATATATAATGAAATATTATTTGGCCTTAAAAAGGGAAACCCTATACATACAATAAAATGGATGAACTTGGAGGACATTATGCTCTATGAAATAAGTCAGCCACAGAAGGACAAATACTTCATGATTCCACCTATATGAAGAATCTAAAGTAGTCAAACTCATAAAAGCAGAAAGTAGACTGGAGTAGGACAGGGACTAGGGAGAGAAGGAAATGGGGAGCTGTTGTTTAATGGGTACAGAGTTTCAGCTATGCAAAATGAGAGATCTACTATACAACATTGTTATTATAGTTATAGATATGTACTTCACATTTAACAGTTTGTTTAGAGAATAAATCTCATGTTATGTCTTTTTTAAATCACAAAAATCAAATATAAAAACCAACTACAATGCTCATGACGTATCTGTTGGAGTATCTACAAACCATCTCAGGAAAAGGCAAAGAGCCTGCTCTAGGTCTACTACTAACAGGTGGTTCAAGGTTGCTAGAACTAAAGTGTATACCTTCACCAGAAGAAAAACTGTAAGCAAACACAACTTCCAGAGGGGAAATACTATCCAGAATGGACGCTTTGTCCAGTTACTATTAAGGTAAGTTAGGATATGTAATCATAAGGAAGCATACATAAAATCTGAGCAGAGAGAAACTGGGAAGGAAAATTTATTACTTGAGAGGAGCTTGAGGCTCATTTTCACTGTGCAGTAACCACAAATAAGGAAACTATAAATAAGACAGGGGTGAGGGGAGGGTGGGAGGCAGGAGATAGGAACAAATATCCCAGATTCTGGATGGTATTTAAGTGAGCAGAGTCAAAGGCCTCTGTGGAATTTTTAGAAACAAACTATTTCAGTATCTAAGCCAAGAATTACTAAGAAATTTGATTTATTGAGAGTAGAGTAACCATCATGAAGCTTGAGGATATGAATTCTTAAGTGCTGGCAGGGATTCTCTCATTAAGAGAGAAAAAGTAACCTGGGACCATACACAAACTATTAAACTCTATTCTAAATCCAACATTCTCTTAAATAAGACAACACATATAAAAGTACACTGTATAACTATAAAGATGTATCTATATTTCTATATAACTTATCTTTAACTTATATCTATGTTAGTTACATAGATTTATAGACATTATTAATAGCTCAATAATATTCACATACTGATAATTTCTAATCTAATTTGTGAGTTTCATTATTTTATCACATCTCACATTTCAGTTTTAATATCATGCCAAAAAAACCACATTAATATACTTAGTTATTTTTGGTTTACTTAATAAAAAAGGTGAAAATTATCAGTCTTTATAATACTATATTCTAGGTGAACATTCTGTTTAGCTAGCATTTCATTATTTTTTTGTACTTCGCATCAATCTTCTGTACCAATCCTCCCAAAGTAGCTAACATAACACTAGATACAGGACATTAGACAGGCAGACAGGCACACGCATGCTAACACACACCCTGTCGTTCTCTCAATATCATTTTGTAATTCCACATCCTGGAATCCAAGGTCCTTTACATTCATTAGGTGGCAAATATTTGTTAAGGATATGTTTCTAATTCTAAGCAGAAAATACAGAATTGTTAATAACTTATCAACACAAAAGCCACTTTAAAATTTCTAGGCCCCTTTATTTTCTTAAAATCTCTCTACATTAAGTAATGTGGCCTTCGTAGCTTACACCACGTTCAGTCTTTTCCTTTTATCTTTCTTTTACTGGAGTATAGTTGTTATAATTTATAATGCTGTATTCATTTCTGCTGTACAATGAAGTGATTCAGCTATATGCATACAGCTGCTGCTGCTAAGTCGCTTCAGTCGTGTCCAGCTCTGTGCGACCCCATAGACAGCAGCCCACTAGGCTCCCCCGTCCCTGGCATTCTCCAGGCAAGAACACTGGAGTGGATTGCCATTTCCCTCTCCAATGCATGAAAGTGAAAAGTGAAAGAGAAGTCGCTCAGTCGTGTCCGACTCTTAGCAACCCCATGGACTGCAGCCCACCAGGCTCCTCCGTCCATGGGATTTTCCAGGCAAGAGTACTGGAGTGGGGTGCCATTGCCTTCTCCATGCATACACCTATCCCCTCTCTATTGGATGTCCCCTCCCACCTATTCCCCATCCCACCCATCTAGGTCATCACAGAGCACCAAGCTGAGCTGTGCTTTAAGCAGGCTCCCACTAGCTAGCTATTTCACACACGGTAGTGTATACATGTCAATCCTATCTCCCAATTCATCCCACTCCTCCCTTCCCCTGTGTTGGTGGACCTAGAGTCTGTCATACAGAATGAGGTGAGTTGGAAAGAGAGAAATAAGTATCATATATTAATGCACATATGTGGAATCCTTTCTCTTTATCTCTTATTCTAATATGTTTTTCTAGTTCAGAATGTTTCCTCCTGTAAGTTGCCTAAATCCTATATATTCAGGCAAGTTATAAATGTTTAAAAATAGCATTTAAAAGTAAAACAAGTCACATATAATTACTCAAAAATTTTTTTAATGTCCACAAATATTTTGGATTAACTAGATGATATTCTGCAGTGATGCAAAATGAGAACTGGAATTTAATGATTTTAGAGAGACGAATACACCAAGTAAACCAACAATTCTGTTTCAATTACTCTAGCAACTAAACACAGCACTTATTATTACAATCACAATACCTGACATGTGCTGACAACAGAAATCATCAAGGATTTTTTTAAAAAGAAAAAAAGCTATCTATTTAATATGTGGCTTATTAAGGTTTACTCTATCACAAATTTCCCACTTTGCCTTCTGTCTATACCTAATATCTTGACACCAATTTTCTTTTCTAATCTTAGGAAACTGCCCGAAAAACTAATCAAGAAGCAAAAGCACTGTTTTCTGTTTTAGTAAAAGATGAGCAGAAGATCTGAAAAAAATCAATACCAAGTCCCAGTCACTTTAGGCTTTGTTGGACTTTGTTCCAATGAGATAATGTTCAGCTCAACAATCCCATTAATCTGTGTGGATAAAAGAAGCACTTTCCATTTACAGGGAAGAGAAATGTACTGAAAACTTGTACTGTGAGAATACCGTTTCACCGCTTGTGTTGCTAACTTCTTAATAAATCAGTCTAAGGAATGGGTCACCATTATAATGTTATCAAATTCTCAAAACAGTTTAAAAACTAAAATAGAACCTGGTTTCATTACATATAAAATCACTAGTACAAACCTCTACTATAGCACTTACATTGTGTATTTATCAATCAACCTTTCTCAAGAGAACATCCTATGACCTAAAAGATTGTAAACAGTCAATAGTCTGCTGAATGAATGAATGATTTTGCTTTTTAAAACACTTTTGAAAGAGACTACTTTCCAAAATCTACCAGTTGGTTTTAAACCAAATAAATGCAAACCAAACAAAACTCAAAAATAATTTTTAAAATTAAAAATAACAAATTCAACATACCCAAACCAGGTTGAGGAAATGAAAAAAGAACACATAGAACTATTCTGGTATATTAAAAAGCAAAATTCCACAATCTACAAATGAAATGGGACCCAAAATATATTAAGATGTACCATAAGGTATGCTTTTTAAAGGACAATAAGGGCTTATAATTAAGCCTGACAATTTCCAGGGTAGAGTGATTTGTATTTTAGACAGTTGGTTGCTAAATTTGTATGACAGATAATACATGTAGCCACTAAAATTACAGTACTGACCTTTTCAAATGCTAACAAATGCTTGATTAGCATTATGTAACTATACCTCCTTTCTGATCAGGACCAGGCAGAATATTTGATCAAAATATGCACACAATATACTGAAATCAGTTCACATTACCACAATGACATTCTACAGTATATAACTAAGTATTATGCAGAACTCAAGTTGGTCTATGGAGGGCAGTACAAAAAACAAATACCTAACATCCAAAATAAGAAAATGTCTTTTACTTTACCAAAGTGAAAGCATGGAAGTCTATTTTATGTGCTTTTATTTTAAATAGTAAATATAAGAAACCTTACTGCAAAGGTTTAGAACTTCAAAATGTTTTCAAATTATATCCATATGAATATAAGAGCAGAACATGAGATATACAAATGTGCAATACAAAGTAACTGGTTGATCTAAATTTCTCTACTGGTTCCTTAATCTCCTGAAAGGTACTCTAGCAAAAGAAAAGAGGAAGAAAAGGTCATTTTTTCTGCATTACTGTCAGCTTTTTTTTTTTTTTTTGCAGTAACTCAGAAGAGGTCACCAGTATGAATATGAATGACATGATATGCTCTGTAAACTAATCTCTCTACATTTACCAGTGTCACTGATTTTACTAATATTTCCTAATTTCTAGTCTATAAAATATAAATAGTAATTAAGAAAAAAGTCATTATCTATAAAAGCTGAAAAAAATTTCTGTACCTCTCCACCATAACAGTAGGGACAAGGTCAGTGGTTGGGAAAGTAGGGAGACAGGAATAACCTTAGGTATGCAGATGACACCACCCTTATGGCAGAAAGTGAAGAACTAAAGAGCCTCTTGATGAAAGTGAAAGAGGAGAGTGAAAAAGTTGGCTTAAAGCTCAACATTCAGAAAACTAAGATCATGACATCCGGTCCCATCACTTCATGGCAAATAGATGTGGCAACAGTGGCTGACTTTATTTTTTTGTGTTTCAAAATCACTGCAGATGGTGACTGCAGCCATGAAATTAAAAGACGCTTACTCCTTGGAAGGAAAGTTATGACCAACGTAAACAGCATATTGAAAAGCAGAGACATTACTTTGCCAACAAAGGTCTGTCTAGTCAAGGATATGGTTTTTCCAGCAGTCATGTATGGATATGAGAGTTGGACTGTGAAGAAAGCTGAGCGCCGAAGAATTGATGCTTTTGAACTGTGGTGTTGGAGAAGACTCTTGAGAGTCCCTTGGACTGCAAGGAGATTCCAACCAATCCATCCTAAAGGAGATCCGTTCTGGCTGTTCATTGGAAGGACTGATGCTGAAGCTGAAACTCCAATACTTTGGCCACCTGATGCGAAGAGCTGACTCATTTGAAAAGACCCTAATGCTGGGAAAGAATGAGGGCTGGAGGAGAAGGGGACGACAGAGGATGAGATGGTTGGATGCCATCACGGACTCAATGGACATGGGTTTGGGTGGACTCCAGGAGTTGATGATGGACAGGGAGGCCTGGCGTGCTGCGGTTCATGGGGTCACAAAGAGTCGGACACGACTGAGCGACTGAACTGAATTGAAGGGGATGGGAAAATGTAAACACGTAGAACACGTTGAACTCAACTGTTTGGTAGTGCCAGGCAGCTGGGCATTAGTAATACTGAACAGAGTTGTTTTCTAATCTCAAACTCCTTCTCCATTTGGCTAGTTATAGAATTAGCACCTAGATTAACATTAGCTACGAGAAATTTTTACTATAAATGTGCGTTGTCTTAGTCGCTTCAGTCGTGTCCGACTCTGTGCGACCCCAGAGACGGCAGCCCACCAGGCTCCCCTGTCCCTGGGATTCTCCAGGTAAGAACACTGGAGTGGGTTGCCATTTCCTTCTCCAATGCGTGAAAGTGAAAAGTGAAAGTGAAGTCGCTCAGTCGTGTCCGACTCTTAGCGACCCCATGGACTGCTGCCCACCAGGCTCCTTGGTCCATGGGATTTTCCAGGCAAGAGTACTGGAGTGGGGCGCCATTGCCTTCTCCGGTTCTTAAGGCAGAGTCAGCCAAACATAAATTACAACTATTCAGTCCTTTTAATTTTACTCTGCATTGTTTCCTAAGAAATTCACCTATTTACCTTTTTTAAAGGCTTGTCAAAACAATAATTTATGTACTGGGCCAAAAATAATACTAACTGCTGAATTAGAAAATTCACTGAAGAACTGTGTCATAGCTTACAGATAACTGATAGTAGAGTAAATGCAATTAAGTAAGGTATTAGCATGTCATTTTTGCTCAGCAATTATATTTAAAAATATTACAGTAAATAAATGCTCTGCCAAAACATGGCGGAAGCAATCGTATTCATTTTTGTTTCGGTGCTAGATATTACTTAACTATCAATTTTCAAATATGAGCCATTAAACGGTGTATGCCTGCAACTTGTCTTTATTTTTCCCTAAAATCATGGGTTATGAAAAGAAAAATAATGAAATAGATTTCCCTATAAGACTTATTGAACTTGTCTATTTTTTTTTTTTCAGTCACCGCATTATGCTGATTCTGTCTATGGAAGATTTTAAGTATGTGGACTTGGCTTCTCTGAGATTTAATGCAGGAGACCTTTGATTTACAACACTTGTTAGGAAAACTAGACCTAAAGCAGGGCCCTAGAATGCCTGTTTTAACTAACCCTTTTTCTGATACAGTATTATTTTCCTTTCTCCACAATTCAGAAATCTGAGTTCGGTTTTTAGCCATTACATGCTGCAACTTAAAGAAGCAAGTTTTACTTTTAGATTAATTTTGCAATCAGGTTAGAAGGTAGAATGGTTTATACTATTTTATGTTATTGAAAATAAAGATAGTTGAGATTGTTGGTGATTTTAAAAATGGATGCACAAGTATACACAAAAAAAGTCCTAAATATAGCATTTAAAGAAGAATTCTATGCATTAAGTTTAAATGAAAGAGAAGCAAGGATACGGGCACCAAGAGGATATGGCGTGCATTAGTGTTGTGTATTGACCGAGCAACTTCACTTTCACTTTTCACTTGCATGCACTGGAGAAGGAAATGGCAACCCACTCCAGTGTTCCTGCCTGGAGAATCCCAGGGACAGGGGACCCTGGGGGCTGCCGTCTATGGGGTTGTGCAGAGTCGAATAAGACTGAAGCAACTCAGCAGCAGCAGCAGCAGCACTAGTGTTGTGCATAAATGATAAACTGTCACACCATTAACATTCTACTCAAAAAAAACACTGGAAAGTCTTGTATTGTGCAGTAGGCTTAGAATGGAAAAAATACTGTGTAGCTGTGTGTCACTGGAGGTATCAGATGAGTGCCAAGTATTTTGAGGTTAAAAAAAAAACAAAACTGAATGGAACATAACAGCCAAGAAGTTAAATGGAAGAAGTAGTTTCTTCTATCACATTTTAACAAGATTTGCTATGATGGCAGTGCATGGGCACCACTCTAACCGCCTCATACTTCTTCAAGTCCTTCTGTGCGTTCTTTATAATACCCAGAGGCACAAGCTCATCCTTGTGGGAATCTTGGCAGGATCTACAAATTAACTTGGTAGATCTCTTTATTCACGTGCCAGGAAACAAAGAACTACAAGATCTAAAGATGGAAAGATGCACATACATATACAATGTATCTCTTAGGATTTTACATGAATATGTGTGTAAGAGTACTTAGGATTTTACATGGATATATGTGTAAGAGTAACGTGTATGAAAGTCTATTCTAGACATAACTTTTTAAAGCTAGAACAAAATAATCTCATAAATTCTGATGAATCTGAGTTCCTAAATGACTTCCATCAACTTCTGGTGTGACCAAGGGCTGAAGGATATAAATTAAGAGGTCGCTGTGCTGTGCTTAGTCTCTCAGTCATGTCCAACTCTTTGTGACTCCATGGACTGTAGTTTGCCAGGCTTCTCTGTCCATGGGGATTCTCCAGACAAAAATACTGGAGTCTTGCTGCCATGCCCTCCTCCAAGGGATCTTCCCAACCCAGGGATCACACCCAGGTCTCCCTCATTGCAGGCATATTCTTTACCATCTACCGGGAAGCCCCTTATGAGGCTACTGCTGCTAAGTCGCTTCAGTCATGTCCAACTCTGTGTGACCCCTGAGACGGCAGCCCACCAGGCTCCCCCATCCCTGGGATTCTCCAGGAAAGAACACTGGAGTGGGTTGCCATTTCCTCCTCCAATGCATGAAGGTGAAAAGTGAAAGTGAAGTCGCTCAGTCCTGTCCAAATCTTAGTGACCCCATGGACTACAGCCCACCAGGCTCCCCCATCCCTGGGATTCTCCAGGAAAGAACACTGGAGTGGGTTGCCATTTCCTCCTCCAATGCATGAAGGTGAAAAGTGAAAGTGAAGTCGCTCAGTCCTGTCCAAATCTTAGTGACCCCATGGACTACAGCCCTACCTGCTCCTCCTCCATTGGATTTTCCAGGCAAGAGTACTGGAGTGGGTTGCCATTGCTTTCTCCACTTACGAGGCTATTTAGGTACAATTCATACAGAATTTGTTGACCAACAAGCTCTTATGTTGTTAGGAAAGAATTTAACCTTCCTACTGCAGAGAACAGCATTACCTATTTAGTTGAAAACCTTTCCTTTAAAATGCTTTCTCTTTTACAAGATTGCTATTTCACTCAGTATACACTACAGAGGCAAAAAAATTTTTTGAGTTAAAGAGATACTGATAAAAACACAATGAAAAGACTAGAGAAATTATACAACAGCATATCAATAATAACATCTTTAATTCAACAGCTACTGGTGGACAAAAATATTGCTAATAAAGAGATTAAGCCAGTATCATTAGCAAAATATCTGAAAATTCATTTCAGATTAATATATGTTACTATTAGAACTGATTAAAATCATCCAGACTTTCTTAGAATATTCATAGCATGACAATTTTAAGTAGTAATTTTAAGTTTTAATAATTTCAAGTTGTGTAACTCAATATAATGAAATGATTCAATCTATTCCATTCAGAATTTTCATCCTGAACTTTCTAATTAACTAAAATCAATAATCATTTGGCTATTAATCATTTGTGCAAAGAATTACTGAAGTGTTGCCTATAATAAATACAATCTCATGGTAACAGGCCTAATCAATCAGAAGACAAGCATTGCCTATATATGCAAACTAGCCTCTCTTGAGGCTAATGCTATGCGTGCATTATTTACCTTGATGCCCTTTGTTAGGGATTCAAGGATATATACTACCCTGTATATCTGGGTAGTACCATAAAAAGTGAACTACCTCAGCAACTCCTATGGCTCACAGCATTACTAAATGTCTTCTGGATATTTTCGCAGCAAAAAATAAGCTAAGTGTGTTAAGTCAATGTTTAAATTTTTCATTAATTCACTACTATCCCTAGGCATTAGTGGTACCTTTTAAGGTAAGAGAAAACTTTACAAGGAAAACAATAAGCACGTCCCCAAATCTCACTGGGTCACTCAACAGCCTGTTACAAAACTTGTCAGTACTCACAAGAATTCCATGAAACTATTTACTTAAAATTTCATTTTAATAATAGAGATTAGACAAGACTTTCTGTTTTATCTAATATTTAAAATATTATGAAAGATCACATTTTTATATAAAAATAAAATGACTCTAGAAATACATCTTTCTCTTCACTCAAAAATTTAAAGAAGATATTTTTCTTTATATGAGAAGAGGTACAGGCAACAGTAATGTACTTTTTCACTGCTCACAAAATTGTTACTAGAAATCTACTTTTCTCTGTAGTTACATTCGTACTAAAATATCCTAATAAACATGTATTTTGCTGGAGGAGAATCCTTCCAAACACACTAAATTTTAGTAATCTGACTAGAGGAGAACAAAGATTGGCATGTGATATAGTTCACTCATTAAGTTATAATTAACTAATATAGTTCATTAATTAAATTTAGAAGCATCTCAGTCCTAACAAAAGAACTCTTAAACATACAACAAAAGTAATCTAAATCTCACATACCCAACAAGTAATAACAAGAAGAGTATTAAAAATATTTATCTCACTTCTATTGTACAATCTATGATTGAGCGTGCTGGAAAAAAACATCAGAGGCAAATGTACAGAACTTTGTTATTAATGCCTCAACACAATTTTGTTACCATATTTTTCTTTACAGCTACTCTGCATCTTCCTAGAATCTTTTCTCCCTCGTTTTCATTAATGAAAACTAACAAAAATAAATATTCATGTAATTTCTAATTACTGAATACAAGGACTGCTACAGAGAAATTATATATAGTGTTAAAATTTTGCCAACTAGAGTAAATCACTGACATCGATTTAAATACAGAATTTCTAATATCATTCAGTTCTGACTTTTATTAATTTTTAAAGATTAAACCTTAATACTCACTGTATCACTAAATGTAATAGTTTTTAAGTCAATTTTTTTAAATACATAAAAATAGATTAAAATACTTTGCCTAAAAAGTTATCAGGACTTATTTATTTGAACATTTAGGAAAATTATAGCATCAGACACTCCCCCAAAATTCTCAAACTATCAATACATAAAACATAAAAAGCTCAAGAAAAATGACAAAGCCAACATATACAGAAGTCTGCCTCTAAGTGGACAAAAGAGAATTCATACATTATAAAATTATTCTTCTAAATTTGAGTTTTATGGCAAAAGAAATACACTAGATGTTAAAAAAAAAAAAAGCTTACTGAAGGAACATAACTATCTTCAAACATGTCAACTGCCATGTATGGAATGACAGATTAGATCAGGATTAAACTGCTAACTCCAGAGACCAAAACTGAGACCAAAGAATGGAAAATAAGAAACACCTTTAGCTCAACTGATAAGGAATTTTCCAATCATGATAGTTACTTAAAATTAAAATTGATTATCCTTTACTTATGTTACTGTTTCCAGAAATTTTTAGTAGAAGACTGATGCCTGCCTATCAAAAAGAATATGGAGTTAATTTCAATATTGCTTGAGAGGGTAAGCTCAGACAGTAAAGAATCTGCCTACAATGCAGGAGACTTCAAGTTTGATCCCTGGATTGGGAAGATCCCCTGCAGAAGGAAATGGCAACCCACTCCAGTATTCTTGCCTGGAAAATTCCATGGACAGAGGAGCCTGGCAGGCTATAGTCCATGGGTCGCAAGAGTCGGACACAACTTAGTGACGAAACCTGAGAGGGTAAACTGTGTGGCTGTTAACTCCCATTCCAACTCTTGATATTCTTTGAAACACTTAAAGCTCTACAACATCCAGTGTTCACCATGAATCCCTTGCAGAGGCGAGTTCCTATATAGAATATTTTTTCTTACATGTTCTCAGGTTAAACTGTGTATGTAATTCACAGAACACACACATTTATTTTGTCATTCTTCAGATGACAGTGACTCCAATAAGAAGTAAATATTCCTTTATAAAAGCTTGTAAACAATATTTGCTGTAAGATGTACTCCTCTGACAGAGAAGCACTTCCTTAGTCAATAATGACACATAATCACAGTTTAGGTCCTAAAGGTAAAGGTTCGAGATATACGGCTGACACTCAATAAACATTTTTTGATCAATAAATGAACTGCAAAAAGTTATTTGGAAACTATGTTTGGTGGCACAAACAAACATATTCCCCCACACTAAGAATTCTGTCACTAAAAACACAAAAGGCTGATGACTAAAACACAAATACATACTTGACAGTGTCTATAAAGGTAACAGCATCAAGTAAAATCCAAGACAAGCATACAAGAAATTACAAAAACTGACTATTTTTGTTCTAAAACAAAACTAGAATATGCACCACTAAGCACTTCAATTAAATGGGTCAATGGTAATATACACACACACTACTTAACTTTATCATGCTATTTCATGAAAAGAGAAAAAAATAGCTTTTATGCATGAATACTGTATGCATTCACAACTTATTTTTAAACTTTGGTTAATTGCATATAAAATCTCATCTAGTACAAACACTGACGGTGTTCCTATCTAACTTTAAAACTGGGTACACATTATTCTGTTTTTTTCTCCTGAACTTTTTCCTCAACTAATTGCATATCTAACACAAAACAGAAATAAAACATCATAAACAGCTCTTGATTAACCTGTGTCCCACTTCTAAGAAATCAACCATAACGAAGTATTTCCTCAAAACTTGAGGCAGAAACACTTTGCTTTCCCTTGCCAAAGATCCTTCTTCGCCTGACTCATCACTAACTAAAGATGCATTCCACAATCTGGACTGGGATTCATGGAGCCCAAGGAGCTTGGGTCACACACTCATCTTTGCTTATACAAGTTCTTAGGGCTCAGAGTTCACCTCTACAGCTACCACTTCAAAAGGACAATAATATACTTATGTTACATTTATACGTGCTAAGCATCCATGGAAGTTTTAATTAATTAATTTGGTCTTAAGTTAATGCACATGGGCTCTCTAGTTGTAGCACACAGGCTCAGCTGCCCTGTGGCATCTGAGACCTTAGTTTCCTGACCAGGGATCAAAACTGTATCCCCTGTGTTGCAAGGCAGATTCTTAACCACTGGATCACCAGGGAATTCCCTCCATAAGAGATTTTAATTATAAAGTTCCTCTACTAAAAAGTCTGAAGAGCAGTTAGTTTATATTCTAGTCTACTGAGCAATTATTCCCAAAAGAAGTAAAACAAGGATTCTTGAGATCTTTGGTGACCAAAAAGTGGACTTCACACAAAGTATTAAGTGGAAAATGAAAAAGAAATTAATATTTTGTTGAAAGAGCAAGGAAAACAGTAAGAATTTTATATAATAAAAATACTACTGAGATTAAATGAAATACACAGACTTAATATTTAAGAGTCTGAATAATATCTACCCACAAAGTTGTCACCTACCAAAAGATCTAGAAGTGTTATAAAAAGAAAATAGGAATTGGTATCATAATAAATACTTTTCTTAGTCTTTTTTAAATTATACTTTATGTTTTAAGTTTTTTTTTTTTTAATTCTAAGCCTAAAGTTCTAAAAGGCTCTTCCTCTAAATTTTCAGAGCATGACTATTTTGGATTTTTCTTTAACCATTTAAAAGTAAATATTTAAAGTCACATTAAATTTAATTTCAAGTTTCCTCCTTTTCCTCCTGACAGAGAGCCCATATAAAAAGGGACAAGATAAGGAAGATGTATAAAACAAACACTAAACAGATTTTTTTTTCCAAAAAGAAATAAAGATCTGAAATTCACAATACTAACAAAATTCAACTCAGAGATTATATGACTATGTTTTAGAGAAAGGAAGTTGGTTCAAAAAAGATGAACATGAGAAATAGCCTATTCATAGTAAATCCAAAGGTATTCATATACAGCAAACCTCTTTTCTTGATTGTCCTCTCTAAACATTTGAGCACTTTAGGAAATTAAGTTTTTAAAAAACATTCCTACTCCAGCTATTCATCTATTTTCCCCATTCCCTACATTAATATAGTAAGATTATCAGGGTTATGCCCATTTGAATAAAACCAAAAAATTTCCCCCACTATAACTGAAACCAACTTTCTATGTACAGCTCAGTGGGAACCCCTCACTGCCTTGACCCTCCGTATGTCTAGGTGGTGGAGGATCTGGATGACCATCTTCAGGTGGGAGTTACCATGATTCAGGCTTGCGCTGATGTCGACTGCAGAAATCCCCTCCCCAGCTGGGGCTGAAGCTTCTCTTCTTCTTTACAGTGTCCTACGCTCATATGGGAACTACCCCCACAACCCACCCACCCCACTAATAAAGGCTGACCCACCTTGAGCAAAACAAGACAAAAAAAAAACCAGCAACAACAAAGGAAAAAAACTCTGGAAACCAATATATTGCAGATATTATTTTAAATATCTTTAAAATAGTAGTGAAAAGTGAAAGTCACTCAGTGTTGTCCATGGACTAGAGCCCGCCAGGCTCCTCTGTCTATGGAATTCTCTAGGCAAGAATACTGCAGCGGGTAGCCATTCACTTCTCCAGGGGATACTCCTGACCCAGAGATTGAACCCGGGTCTCCTGCACTGCAGGTGAATCCTTTATCACATGAGCCACCAGTAGTACATGGCTAATCTTCAATAAAAAACAACCGAGGGTAAAATTGTTAAAATTATTCCAGCAGCTCTAACCCAGAAAACAGGGGAGTATTTTCCCAAGACAAAATTGACTATATTTGCACTGTGCTATTATACATTTGAAGTATACAAAAGCTATAAAAGATTAAATGTTTGCCATATATAAAGAAAAAGATGGGAAAAAATGCAGAGTCAAACTTGGCAAAAATCTTACAAGATTTTCAACACAATTTTAGATGTCCCCAACAATCCATTAACCTCAAACTACTAAGTACCTCCTACTCTTGGATCATCTTTTAGAACATGAAGTCTTCATGTTAAAGCTACTCATGTGCACAGTCTTGATGCCAAATGTTGTCATTTAACCCAAGAGCTAACTTTTTATTCCAAATTGAAAGTGAATATAATTTAGAAACTTTATATTCTCCAGTTTCTGGAGTTTAGACTGAAACTCAAAAGCTGAGAGATGTGCTCTGCATACTATTTGGCATGTGAAATGTAAAGTGTTAAGTCGCTCAGTCGTGTCCAACTCTTTGCAACCCCATGGACTGCAGCCCTCCAGGAATTCCTCTGTCCATGGAATTTTCCAGACAAGAATACTGGAGTGGGTTGTCATTTCCTCCTCCAGGGGATCTTCCTGACCCAGGGATCAAACCCAGGTCTCCTGCATTACGAGGAGATTCTTTACCATCTGAACCACAAGGGAACAGATGCTATGCTAAGTCATTTCAGTCGTGTCCGACTGTGTGTGACCCCATAGACGGGAGCCACGAGGCTCCCCTGTCCCTGGGATTCTCTAGGCAAGAACACTGGAGTGGGTTGCCATTTCCTTCTCCAATGCATGAAAGTGAAAAGTGAAAGCGAAGTCGCTCAGTCGTGTCCGACTCTTAGCAACCCCATGGACTGCAGACTACCAGGCTCCTCCATCCATGGGATTCTCCAGGCAAAAGTACTGCAGTGGGGTCAAGGGAACAGAGGCAAACATTTAACTCCTGTCTCAGTTTTCTTTAATATAAAATAAAGGGGTCAGGATCTTTAACTTCTATCCCCAAATTGTGTTCAAATCAGTACGTATTAGTTTCTACTTTCTGTATAATCTTATTCAGCCTTAAGAAATAACTCTCTCCATTTTATGCTAAGCAATCATACGGAAATAGTAATTATTCTTCTTAGGTACCTAAAGGTGAGGGTACTGATTATTTGCTTCATAAGAACCATTCTATTTCAGGGGTTTTCAGTTAATTTTAGTTTGTGGTGAATCAAAATGTGTTAAGAGTTATTTACTGCATAACATGGAAACCTTGTTAACTGTAAAAGACAGAAACTTATAATACACAGTCATCAATTGGTAAGACGGACTTGCTAGCATACTATTTTCAACTAAATGATCAAGAATAATTTTTTTTAATTTAAAAAGGTGCATTACAAATACTGCTTTCTGCCAGAAACTCTACTTATACAAGGATGTATATCGTCAGCCTGCTTATTTAATTTATATGCAAAGTGCTGGACGAAGCACAAGCTGGAATCAGGATTGCCAGGAGAAATATCAATAAGCTCAGATGACATCACTCTAATGGCAAAATGCAAAGAGGAATTAAAGAGCCTCTTGATGAAGGTGAAAGAGGAGAGTGAAAAAGCTGGCTTAACACTCAACATTCAAAAAAACGAACATCATGGCATCCGGTCCCATCACTTCATGGCAAATAGATGGGGAAATGATAAAAACAGTGACAGATTTTATTTTCTTGGACTCCAAAATCACTCAGATGGTGACTGCAGCCATGAAATTAAGAGACACTTGCTCCTTGGAAGAAAAGCTATGACAAACCTAGATGGAGTATTAAAAAGCAGAGACATCACTTTGCTGACAAAGATCTGTATAGTCAAAGCTATGGTTTTCCCAGTAATCATGCATGGATGTGAAAGTTGGACCATAAAGAAGGCTGAGTGCTGAAGAATTGATGCTTTCAAACTATGGTGCTGAAAAAGATTCTTGAGAGTCACTTGGACGGCAAAAAGACCAACCAGTTAATCCTAAAGGAAATCAACCCTGAATATTCATTGAAGGACTGATGCTGAAGCTAGTTCCAATACTCTGATCACCTGGTTTGAAGAGCCAACTCATTGGAAAAAGACCCTGATGCTGGGAAAGACTGCAGGCAGGAGAAGGGGGCAGCAGAGGATGAGATGGTTGGATGGCATCATTGACTCCATAGACATTAGTTTGAGCAAACTCTGGGAGATGGTGAAGGACAGGGAAGCCTGGCATGCTGCAGTCCATGGGGTTGCAAAGAGTTACACATGACTGAGCAACTGAACAACAGAAGCAATATAGAAACAGGGAGCTATGTTGAAGACATGAATTCCGTCTCCATCTCTATAAAAGGGATAAAAGGGGTTATAGCAATAAAGAAAGAGGGGAATCACGGAACACAAGAAAAGCTATGAAGAGATTCAGAAAATAGGAGACTTCACTGGGTCTGATACAGATAGGTAATTAACAAAAGCAAGTTAAGAAGGAAAGCATAGTGTGAGAAGGATTGTGATGCATTTAGGACATGATGAATGTCAGAAATGTAAGAGCCCAAGTGAAAAAGATAGTGCTGATTATTTAAAAAGTATGGCAAACAGCTGAGAGCTAAACATGTGAGACTAGATAAGGAAAAAAAAAGGCATAATAAAATGACATAGTACAATCACTAGGAAAAAAAATTATTTTCTAAAAAGCACAGATCATATCAGCCTCCAAGATACCCTTGAAAGCTTTTAAAATACCTTGATTTTTAATTGTGCTTTGTATACGGCTCTTTACCTTTAAAACTTGGGTAGATTAAATATAAACATTAGGAAATAAGCTTTTAGATCAGTGCTTCTCCAACTTTAATGTACATAGGTATCACTGGAGCTTATCAAAATACAGATTACAAATCAGTAAATCTAGGGTAGGGCCCAAGATTCTGCATGTCTAATATGCTTCCAGGTGATGGCCAGAGAATGCTATTCCAAGGACCACAGTTTAAATAGCAAAGTTTTAGATGAATTTCTAAAAATCGACCAAGAGATTAGATTTTTGAGAAAGCCAATAAAATACTTGGTGAATTTCACTTTAAAGTTCAATACAAGATGTTTGAAACATGGTAAAAATGAATTCTAATTAGAAAGAACACTTTTTAAAAGCTGTATTAAATTTGTTTGCATGTATTCAAGGAAAGAAAAAAAAAAAACCCTAAGAAAATTCAAGACCCCAAGACCCAATAAAATCAATCTTACTTTTAAAAGAAACAATAAATCAATAGATCCTTTTCAAAAAAAAACAGGAATGACTTTAGTGCTTCTGTGATTCAGTAAGTAAAAGAGAGACATTATGTCACTTGAGAAAGTAACTATGTATTTAGTGTTTGCTTTATGTATCGCTTGGAAACTTTCTAGTACAAGAGACTTACTGACTTAGACAAGCATATTAGAGAAGGTACTTTAAAAACTAATTCTCAGCAACAGCTCTGTAGAAAATTCATTGACCTGTAAAAAAAAAAACATGCTCCTGAATGCTGTATATTCCTGTGAATGCTGAATGCATCTGGTCATGCATTAACTGTACTGGTCAATCCTGAGGACATTTTAGTGCTTACAGCAAATCTTCTCAAGCATTTAAAAGTAGGTTGTATATGAGAAGAAAGATAAATTGGAAACAGCTAGATGTTTTAAAAAAATGACTTAAAGACTTATATATAGACCAATACAGTGGTATTCTTGACCTCTACTTCTTACTTTCTGGAGTAACTGGGTACAGCAAGTGAAAAGTCAGTAGGCATCATACACCATACTGTTGAGATAATGCACAGTTATGACTGAAAGGTGTTTTGTTTCATACACTGAAGTATTTGCATTTGGGACACAGTTTAACTCTTCTATATTTTATAAGATAAAAGATCACAATGTCTGGCCTATTTTTGTATTTCTTTAAACAAATTCATTAGCTCTTAAACTATATTCACACAGATGAATATATCTTGGAGGTGTACACACACATATATTAGCTAATGGCTTAAGTGTGCTTCTTACTAGTTTTTGATGGACTTGAATCCAAATACGTCTTCCCCAAGGTTGTGGAAACTTCTACTTAGCTCTGTATGCTCACAGTCAACATTGTCTGATGTCTGGAGTCCTGCCCTGGGTCAGGTACTTATTAAACTACTATACTTGAGGAAGTTTATATGTGGGTACTTTATGTAGAATGTTCAGTTCTCTGTACTTGTCTCATCTCTAGGATTTGGTCTCAGACCCCAGCTTCTTTGTACCCTTAGCCCAGTAAAACTGCCACTTCTGTTTGAGTTCTATCTGGCACTGAGAACTGGAAAATTCCCTCAAGGAAAAAACTAGATACAAAGATCACTTCAAAAGCTTTCCTTTTCTCAGGAATCATAGTTCCCCACCCAAGTCCAGCTTACATTGGTTGTTCTCCAAGGCCTTCAACTGGTTGTTTTACAGACACGGCCCAACTTTCATAATGGTTTCAATAGGAGGGTTCAGTTGATACAAGCTAACTGACAATGCCTGAAACAGAAGGCTCACTATCTTTTTACTGTGTTTTTCATTTCTAAAAATTTAGTTTGGTTCCTTTACAAATATGCTGTGCTGTTTTTCATGGCTTCCATGCAGATATGCCATAACTTGTAAGCATTGTTGTTTTAATTCTGTGTCTAATAATTTCAGTATCTGCAGTCTATGATGTTCTGTTTCTGCTATTCATTTCCACTGCTTCCATTCAATTGTCTGTTTCTTCATTTGCCTTATCTTTCACTTTTTGCTTGAAAATGTATTTGTAGGGGTTCACTGTAAGATAACGTGCTTCAGCTACAGAAGTTAAACTTTGCTTTAGGGGACACTACAAGATTGGACCATTTCCAGCCAAGTTGGACAACATTTACCTGGAACACACATATGTGTGAAAGGCAGTCTGTGGCCATACTTCTCAGTTACTTCTTTAAAAGTTCTTTTTTTGCTTTATTCTCCTTTTCTGCTCAGCATCCAGTCGTATTAAGTTATAGGATGCTACGCAAAAAGTGGCTGGCTATATTTTTAGACCTTAAGTATTTTTAAACCATTTAAAAATATGCTTTATCCAGCATTTATTTAATTTCACTGAAAAAGTTGATCTAAATAATTTAGCTCACCATTTTAAGAAACCAGACATCACTAGTGCCCTCTCATCACCTTAATTATCACACTTTCAGTGAGACCATCCATGAGCACTGAATTAAAATACTCCCCTAATCCTTCTTTATCACTCCATCCTCTGTTGTTTCCTTCATAGCACTTATGACTCTATGAAATTATGTTTGTTTGTGTTTTTTTTGCTACCCCAGAACAGAATGGAAGCTTGTTATCCTGTTTAGTACTGTATCTCCAGAATGTATCTAGCAGTTACTGATATACTATAGCTGTTCCAATATATATTAAAGGAACATGTTAAATCAATAACCTAGACTAGGTACACCATTTCAGTTCTCTCTTTACACAAACTAACTGCTAACAGCTGATTCCCAAATAGCCAAACCTAATCCCCTCTATCTTACTCTCCATGTTATCTCTATGTTTGCCAATGAACTGCTAAATACAGAGATAAATAAAACATTATGTTGGTGTTTTAAAAAGATTTCAAGTATCAAGACTGTGAATTACTATAGATCATATCCTAGTAAATAGATTAATACTCACTGGAACTCTTAAGCACCAACGTAATCACACACAAAGTTTAAGAGTAGCTATTTTTATATAGAGATGCTACTGCTTAGGGTAAAAGGCTTATAATAGATTTAACTTTTTATATTTAAATTGAAAAAATAATTATAAGATCAATTGTAATTTTTTTGTTTAATTTCCCAGTCAGGAAACAAGAACTTCAACAGTCAAATATACCAATAAAGTGTATTTGACTTATTTGGACTCTTTCATCTCCAAGAGTAATAAGAAGATGCCAGAGCTGAGAGGAAAACCTCTTACAACCTGTATCAAATTGAAACTTACTGTTTTTAACACACATAGCACCTTTTATGTTTTAAAAAGTATAAGGAGGAACTAGCTTTACTCTTCATTCTGAATTAGTATGGTTAATCTAGAGGGCTGCTGCCATGTGGTCCTGGCTTTCTTAGTCTCGGTAGCAGCCACAGGGCCCCCAGACTCAATTCGAGATCCTGAGCCCACCCATTTCCGGTCCACGCCACCTCCCACTGTCCGGCTGCTGGGGGCTTCCCTTCTCATCACCCTCAAGTGGCTGTGTGCATTAAGACTCCCTAGAGAGCTGGCTCCAGTTTCTACTGAGGGAGGTGGCAGATAGATTTGCCAGGTGGGCACTCAGAGGGACCCCCTGGCTTTGGGGAGGTGGCTCTGGGAGCCCAGGTCTGGCTCTAGGCCAGGAAACCTTGAACATGGACCTGCTTGGTCAGGATGCATGTTCTCTCCCCAGGAGACCCCCCTCCTGCAATGTTCTCCAAGTCTGCCCATGGGAGTCAGTCAGGCTCGTCCCCCATGGAGCAGGGATCCAGCACCTGAACCCGTGTGACCCTGGAGCTGTGTGCAGAGCTGGTGTGCCCAGGTATGTGTCTGCTTCTGCAGTCAAGAGTGTCTTGAGCAGGAGCCTACTTTTGTAGACAGCTCTGTGGTTTGAAAGGGTTTCCCAGATGGCAATGCAGGAGACTTAAGACATGGTTTCTATCCTTGGGTTGGGAAAATACCTGGAAAAAGAGTATGGCAACCCACTCCAGTATTCTTGCCTGGAGAATCTCAGACACGACTGAAGAGACAACATTAACACAAAGAAAGTTTTGCTCCCCCCAACTCCCCCCAAAAAAACAATCATTAAAATTTGAAATATTCACATTCCTATTCTAAATACCCTTACTCCAGAATTCCAGAAAAATTCATTTAACAAAAGTACATACTTTACCTTAACTGAAGATACATGAACAAAATACTGTACATCAGAGTATTAAAAAAATGTGTGCATTTTCAGTTTGTTAATTCCTCAAGAAGCAATACAGCTTACACTTTGTAATAAAAACAGAGTCTAAAACATCAGCTTTACTTGTCCTAGCGTTAGGCTTTATCACTGCAACCCCAACACAAACTCAAACACGTCACAAAGATTACAGTGCACTTTAATATTTTCCCCTGAAATCAGCACTACTATTAAATGACTTTTAAAGAAACTGATTCCTCCAAAAAGGGCTGTGGGAGATACTGTGTCTTGAAGATTTCAATCTCACATTACAGTTCTTGTCATCATAAGTACTTTAGTACTCCAGAATTAGCCAACAGTCAATCTGGAGCTGTTGTCAGTATGGGACCTTAAGATGTAATAAAGCAAAGGAATTTTGTTGCCCATACTGAAGAGAAAACATGTAGCTCATCCAATTCTCCACACACCATTCACATACACCCAACTGAAGAGCACTGAAAAAAGACAGAACTGCATATTCTGTGGAATGTTACTTTATATCTATATGAACACCAGTTTACCAAATTGCATCAAGAGAAAATGCTATCATATTGAGTAGATTATATGATTCTGAAATGATTGTATTACGTTTTCCCACTTGGTATAATTTGGCAAGTGTACATTTATGTAAATGTGCAATGATGCTTCACAGGTAATGTAACTCACACAGAAATGGGACTAAGGTCTTTCCTTAACATAGTTCTTAAAACACTACATTTATAAACTGTAAGTTTCAATGTAGTTGTGTGTGTTTAAGTACTGTTAATATACAAGGACATGATTTATACAGAATCCAGATGGATCAAAGAGTAAGCATATACATTAGTAGTAAGACTACATTTATAAGCCCCTAAGAAGAGGGTATGTAACCAACTTTTAATTTAGAAATAAAGACAAGAAAACAAAACTTTAAAACCGTATGTTCTAGTAGATATATAAATAGAAGCAAAAAACAAACAAACAAACAAACAAAAAACCCCACTCCTGTATTTTCACCAAGGGAAAACAATTTTGGTCTAAGTACCAGATACACTCCAGTATTCTTGCCTGGAGAATCCCATGGACAGAGGAGTCTGGTGGGCTACAGTTGGACACAACTGAAGTGACTGAGCACACACTAGATAAGCATGTAGTAGATACAGGGGCACACACCACTCTCCCCTCTCCTCCACCCCGTCTCTCAAACACTCTTCTTGATTTTTAGATCTAAGTATGGCTGCATAAATTACCAACAGGACCTATTGTATCAGTGTATGGACCGCAAGTAATATGAAGCAGATCTATCAATTTCAATGTATCTTATATGAATAACGTTTGAGATCCCCCCATGATCCCTCACAGGAGCCGTGATGTGTCAAATCATGGTCCAAGCTTTCTTTATATATCATAAACCATACCTATGTGGAGATAATCTTCAGGTTAATATCATCCAGTCTTGAAAATAGTGATGGGAACAAGGGAAAGACAGTTGGAGCTCTTTTCTTCTCTTACTAGTATAGGAAATATATAGCTTTTGATATTGAATGCTTAAATATTTGGTCCATGTAGGTGATTTAGGGAGATCTGGAATAATCCTGTTCCGTATCATTAATTCTCCTCATTTATAAAGATCAGTACCACTTACGGGGTAAACAACATTCAGCAAAACAAACAGGATAAAGCAGACTGTTCCTTCTACCAGAGAATACACATAAAGGACAAAAAGATTGTTTTTAGTTGATGTGCAGTGTTGTGTTAGCTCCAGGTGTACAGCAAAGTGACTCAGTTATAAATACGTTCTATTCTTTCATAAATTCTTTTCCATTTTACATCATTACAAGACACTGAATATAGTTCCATGTACTATACACTAGGTCCTTGTTGTTATTTTATATACAGTAGTATCTGTTAATCCCAAACTCCTCATTTCCCCCTATCTGCCTTTCCTCTGTGGAAACCAGAAGGTTGCTTTTCTAAGTCTGAGTCTACTTTTGTACTATAAATAAATTCATTGGTAGCATTTTTAGATTCTACATATAAGTGATATGATATTTATCTTTCTCTCCCTTTCTTCACTATTAGGATAATTTCTAGGTTCATTCACATTGCTGCAAATGGCATTATTGTATTATTGTTTGTGTCTGAATAATATTCCATTGTATATATGCATGCATGTATGTGTATATATATACACCTACATACATACATATACACCACATCTTCCTTCTCCAGTTACTTGTCGACAGATATTTAAGTGGCTTCCATGTCTTGGCTGTTGTAAATACTACTGCAATAAACAAGGGTGCATATATCTTTTCTGGATACACCCAGTAGTGGGACTGCTGGATCATACGGCAAATCTATTTTTAGTTTTTTAAGAAACCTCCATACTCTTCTTCATAGTGACTGAACCAATTTACATTCCCACCAATAGTGTAGGAGAGTTCTATCCTCTCCACAACCTCTCCAGCATTTATTATTTGTAGACTTTTGAATGTTGGCCATTCTGACTGGTATGAGGTGATACCTCACTGTAGTTTTGATTTGCATTTCTTTAATAATTAGTGATGTTAAGAGTCTTTTCACATGCCTCTTGGCCATCTTTATGTCTTCTTTGGAGAAATGTTGATTTTGGTCTTCTGGACATTCATTGATTGGGTTTGGGTATTTTTGTTTGTTGTTTTTTTGTTCATATTTTTATGGATATTGAGCTGTAACAGCATTTGTATATTTTGGAAATTAAGCCTTTGTCAGTCACATTGTTTGCAAATATTTTCTCCCAGTTCATAGCTTGTCTTTTTGTTTATGGCTTCCTTTGCTGTTCAAAAGCTTTCAAGTTTAGTAAGCCCCATTTGTTTATTTTTGCTTTTATTTCCACTACTTGAGAAGGTGGATCAAAAAAGATCTTGCTGTGATTTATGTCAAAGAGTGTTCTGCTTATGTTTTCCTGTAAGACTTCTATACTATCCAGTCTTACATTTAGGTCTTCAATTCGTCTTTTAATTTTTGTATATGTTGTAAAAGAATGTTCTAACTTCATTCTTTTACATGTAGCTGTCCACTTTTCCCAGAACAATTTATTAAAGAGACTGTCTTTTCTCCACTGTATATTCTTGCCTCCTTTGTGGTAGATTGACCATAAGTGCATGGGTTTATTTCTGGGCTTTCTATCTTGTTCCACTTATCTATGTGTCTATTTTTGTGCCTGTACCATATGGTTTTGATTACTCTAGCTCTGTAATATAATCTCAAGTCAGGGAGCATTCTTCCAGCTCCATTCTTTTTTTTCAAAACTGTTTTGGCTATTCAGGGTCTTTTGTGTTTCCATATAAATTTAAAATTTTTTTGCTCTTTCTCTGTGACAAATGTCATTGGAAATTTAACAGGGATTACATGTATTTACTCTGTAAAGTAAGTACCTTGGGTAGTATGGTAATTTTAACAATACTGATTCTTCCAATACAAGAATATGGTATACCTTTCTGTCTGTTTGTGTTCTCTACAATTTCTTTCATCAATGTCTTATGGTTTTTGGAATAGAGGCCTTTAACCTCCTTAGGTAGGTTTATTTCTAGGTATTCTTCATGTGATGGTGAATGAAATTGTTTCCTTTTCTTTCTGATACTGCATTGTTAGTGTAAAGAAATGCAACAAAATTTTGTATATTAATTTTGTATCCTGCAACTTCACTAAATTCATTGATAAGCTCTAGTAGTTTTCTGGTAGCATCCTTAGGATTTTCTTAGTGTAGTATCATTCCACCTACAAACAGTGATAGACAATTTTACTTCTTTGTATTCCTTTTATTTCTTTTCTTCTTCGATTGCTGTGGCTAGGACAGCCAATACCACTAAGTGAACATGAATGCAAAACATCTCAACAATGTACTAGCCAACTAAATCCAACAATACATTGAAATGATCAAGTGAAATTTATCCTAGAGATGCAAAGATTTTTCAACACCCACAAATCAATGTGATACACAATATTAATAAAATGAAGAATAAAAAACATGATCATCTCAGAAAAGCTTCTGATAATATTCAACATCAATTTTTGATTAAAACAAAAAAACTCTCCAGAAAGTGGTCATAGAGGGAACATTTCTCAACATAATAAGGTCATATAAGACAAACACACAGCTAACATCATATTCAACAACGAAAAGCTGAAAGCATTCCCTCTAAGCTCAGAAGCAACACAAGACGTCCACTATCATCACTTTTACTTGTGAGTTGAATTTTAATAAGGAGAAAGCATTGGTATTTCTTACAATCTACTCAATTAAGTATCTGTAATAATACAGTATAATTGAAAAAATTGAAATATACAAACAAAATTCTCTAATCCTGATCATCATCTTCTAATTTAGCAGTCATAAACTTTTCTTCAGTTCCTAAGAAATTGTAAGACTAATCTAAACCTTAATTACTACTCAGTGATGGGCTTCCCAGGTGGCACAGTGGTAAAGAATCTCTCTGCAGGAGATGTAGGACTTTGATCCCTGGGTAAGTAAGATCCCCTGGAGTAGGAAATGGCAACACACACCAGTATTCTTGCCTGGAAAATTCCACGGACAGAGTAGCCTGACAGGCTACAGTTCATGGGACTGCAAAGAGTCAGTCACAAAATGCTAACAAACACATAAAGCCAGATAACAGGAACATCAAAGAGAGGTTCTGTTTGTTTTTTTTTAAACACCTACATCTGGATAATGAATCTTTGGGTAAACAGTGAGTTCATTTCACATGTCTACTATGAAATAAAAGTCAAGCATTGTTTGTTTTTTTCCTCTGGGCTAAGCAAACAATTTTTAAGATATCTTCATCTAATAATAATGGTCCGTCTGCAAAAATAAAAAATAAAGGTACCTTTTGGAACTTAAGTTCAGCTGTTCTATCATATTTTTGGACAAATCACATCAGTAAAAAGATTCCTATTGAATCAACAATAACATTAGAATTTATACAATACTAATAACTGTGTGCAAAGACTGAAAAGTTACCTCCTATTCTGTTAAACTGAAAGATTTAGATGCATGCATGAAATGTATGACTGAAACATGAAACATGTGTGTGACATGTATGTTACACGCATGAAACATACATGTAACAGTAAATACAGCAGTATAAGTAAAACTGAAAATAATTCCTGTAGCACAAAGGAACACTTCAGTAAGCTATTTATATTTGACAATAATAATCATTTAATCTAGAGATTAAAGATTATTAAAGCTACATTCAGTGTAAGTCTTATTTAGAATCAAAGAAACTCAAGAGACAAAAAACAAGGGCATAATGAATAGTCTTTCCAGTACCTGCAAAACCAAAAGCATTTTCAGGAACATGTACTCATTTCTTCAATAAATATTTAAGCACCCATAATGATTCAGCACCGTTACAATCACTCTGAGAGATATGTCAACAGAGAAAAATAATTTCTCTATTGAAATGAAGCAATTTTTTTCTATCCAAATGAGTAAATTACATAGTATAGTAAATGGTGATAAACATTAAGGAGAAAAACATAGCTAAGAGGATTGGATGTATTCAGATAGGTTGGATTGAAGTTTAAACTGGATAGGTAGGGCAAATCTTACTATAATAGTGTCATTTAACCAGAGTTGAAGGTGAGGAAGTAAATCATCCAAAGGTTCCAGGGGGAAAGAAGAGCAAAAGCCCCACACCAGGAGCATGCCTGATATGGTCTAGGAATAGTAAGAAGACAATGTTTCTAGACTAAAGTGAATGGTGACAAAAGAACAGCAGATGAAATCAGAAAGGTCAGGCTGTTAATGGCAATGTGGGTCACAGTAAGATTTAGATCACGGCAGAGGAAAAATGCCACAGCAGTCCTTGTTGTTCAGTCGCTCAGTCATGTCTGACTCTTTGCGACCCCATGGACTGCAACACGCCAGGCTTCCCTGTCCTTCACCATCTCCCAGAGCTTGCTCAGACTCATGTCCACTGAGTCGGTGATGCCATCCAACCATCTCATCCTTTGTTGTCCCATTCCCTCCTACCTTCCATCTTTCCCAGCATCAGGGTCTTTTTCAATGAGTCAGTTCTTCACATCAGGTGGCCAAAGTATTGGAGCTTCAGCTTCAGCAGCAGTCCTTCCAATGAACATTCAGGGTTGATTTCCTTTAGGACTGACTGGTTTGATCCCCTTGCAGTTCAAGGGACTCTCAAGAGTCTTTTAACACCTCAGTTCAAAAGCATCAATTCTTTGGTGCTCTGCCTTCTTTATGGTCCAACTCGCACATCCATTCATGACTACTGGAAAAACCATAGCTTTGACTATACAACCTTTGTTGGCAAAGTAATGTCTCTGCTTTTTAATATGCTGTCTTGGTATGACAATACCTAATATGATGATACCTTTTCTTCCAAGAAGGAAGCGTCTTTTAATTTCATGGCTGTGGTGGCCATCAGCAGTGATTTTGGAGCCTGAGAAAATTAAGTCTGTCACTGTTTCCATTGTTTCCCCATCTATTTGCCATGAAGTGATGGGACCGCATGCCATGAGCAGCCTCCAGAGTCTGTGGCTTCCAGATCATCAGTGTAGTTCTGAGAGCTCTTCCTGGAACCTAAGCCTGTTCCTATAGCCCTCCCAACAACTGCTTATATGACAGTCTTTTAAAAATTCGTCTGTGCTAAAGTTAGCTGCATTGGATTCTTCTGAGACTAAGTACCCTGGCCAATATAATCCTAATAACAAAGGGAATCGAAGGACTACCAAGTTGACAGAAAAAAAGTAGTCTAGAGAAGAATAAGGAGTCTCTAACAAGGCCTACTGTGAGTAACAAAAAGTATAAGTCACTGGACTCTGTTGTATTATTTTTCTGCAGATCCCATAACAAAGTACCATTAAATATAGTGGCTTAAGACAACACAGATTTATTATCTTACAGTTCTGGAGATGAGAAGTCCAAAACTGGTCTCAATGGGTGAAAATCAAGGTGTCAGAGGACTGTGTTTCTTTCTAGAGTCCCAAGGCTCCAAAGAATCATTTTCTTGCCTTTTCCAACTTCTAGAGGTTGTTCTCAATCCTTGGCTCATGCTCCAGCTTTATCTCCAAAGCCAGCAATAGACATTAAGTCTTTCTCACATGGCACAATTCTGACACTGACACTGACACTGACACTTCTGCCTCCATCTTACATTTAAGGATCATTGTGTTTCTACTAGGGCTTTCCAATACTGGGCCCATCTATATAACCCAGGATACTCTCCCTATTTTAAAGTCAGTTGATAACAACCTTAATTTCACCTGCTACCTTAATTCCTCTTAATTCCTCTATGCCATGTAAACAAATTCCAGAGATTAGGACAGACATCCTTGCTGCTGCTGCTAAGTCGCTTCAGTCGTGTCCAACTCTGTGCGACCCCATAGACGGCAGCCCACCAGGCTGCTACTCTTTTCAGATGTAACGGTTTCATCGGGATTCAGAAAGCTGTAGTGGATCAGACGGGCATCGTAAGTGACCATGACTTTTTTTGGGGTGCAAGTTTGGCTTTGGGAAGTGCTTTGGAGCTTCTTCTTGGTCCAACCACTGAGCTGGTAGTGTGGGTCCTATACAGTCCACTTTTCGTTGCATGTCACTATCCGACTGAGAGATGGCGTTGTTGCACAGAAAAAAAGAAGACGACACTTCAAAATGACAATTCTTTTGATTTGCAATCAGTTCATGAGGTACCCACTTATAAAGCATTTTCACCTTTCCAATTTGCTTCCACTGTCAAAAGACCATAGGATGGCTGACACTGAGTTCTTGGGCAACTTCTCATGTAGTTTTAAGAGGATAAGCTTCAATAATCCTCTCAGCTGATCACTGTCAGCTTCTGCTGGCCAGCCACTGAGCTCATCTTCAAGGCTCTCATCTTCTTTACAAAACTTCTTGAACCACCACTACACTATACGTTCATCAGCAGTTTCTGGACTAAATATATTGCTGATGTTGCGAGCTGTCTCTGCTGTTTTATGACCCATTTTGAACTCGAATAAGAAAATCACTCAAAATTTGCTTTTTGTCTAACATCATTTCCCTAGTCTAAAATAAATATCAACAGCAAGTAAAAAGTCATTAGCAAGAAAACACAGTGAAAAATGAGCATTAAAATGATGTATAACATAACCATACTTATTTAGAATATATTCCAATATAAAACAGCAAAGCTCAACAATGCAAAACCACAAGTACTTTTGCACCAATGTATAAATATCCTTAAAAACATTACCAAATGGCCAAGAGAATGGAGACAAGACTTGATAAACTGATGACATTATCTTGGCTTTCTTTTAGGCTTGAGATTAAAGGGCCTTCCCATTTGAAAGGTTTTATAAGTATTAAGTGAATATCCTCATTTAAATACAAGACTTTTGGTATTTTATTAGATGGTCTTTCACATGCTCAGATAACCAAGAAATCATAATTCGGTCTTAGTAAATGTCATTCCAATAACTGTATTATCTACAGACATGACATTACAAATATGTAGTATGTTTTAAAGCTGCTAAGCCCCATGGTAACAAGAATTTTATCCATTTTACTATATATGTACTAATTTTTTAAATGTATACAATTTTGTGTATTTTGTGTATTTAGTATATAAAATCTGAGATATACATCACAAATAATTTGTGCTTTTCTAGTTTAGAAGAAATTATTTAAGTTTTTCATCACTCTTTAAGTATGTATGAGGATATGATCAGTGAAATCCATAAGATTTCATAAACTCGGGCTTATTTACAAGTGACTATTTGGAGAACTGTTAATATCTAAGACAATGTTAAGAGACTAATTTGCCAAATTAACAAAGCTGACACTTAAAAAAGCAAAAACAAAAAGGCTGCTAAGTCAGTATAATACAAAATATTTACTTCAAATTAATCAAAGGTTAATTTGGTCTGTTAGCCTCAAGATGCACTTAGACACTGCACATAGCTCAATCTGTATATTGAGTCAAAATCACACAAATTAAAGGTAATGGCAAATAGCAAACAGTCATTTGCCAGGAAAGACTTCCAGAATAAAAAAATGTTACTTTCAGAGGCACACAATAAAGTGAGATTTTCTCCAGCAATTTTACATCATCAAGAGCAAGTAAATAAAAAGACTAGGTTTTGGTTTGGGCAGATAATTATTAAATACAAAATCTTGTATTTAAATTATTAGTCTGGTAAGAGTTAAATTACTATTTTCTATAAGAAAGAAGTAACACAAAACCAAATATTCAGTTGGTCTTCAAAAATCACTTGCAACAGCCAGATTATGATACATAGCTTTCAAGTGAACAGGTGGAAAAATAAGGGGCCATGGGCACAGGAGGCATTGTCATTTTCTTTAAAAAAAAAAAATATGGATACACAATTTTATAAAGACCAATGCTGTCTCATGCTCTAAAAATAATACTCATTCAAATAAAACCCTTTTCATAACAAAATTTGGATATGTTATTCATTGAATTAACCAAAAGTAATGTTAAATTAGGCTCACATTTTTCTCCTTTAAAAATGTTCTGGCTTTATCTTGCCTGTTTTAATTGAGAAGAATCAATTCTAATTATACCTAACAAAGCCAATGGTTTCAGAAAGCTTTAGTGTCTCTAACTTATATCCCATTATCAAGACTTCAGTTCAGTTCAGTTCAGTCGCTCAAGTGCAGAAGCCTTCAGCATTGTCCTAATGAAAGCTTTCCAACACAACACTTCATCCTTTCCACTCCTGGGAATGAGCAGCCAGATAGATCACTTCAATGGCAAAGATAAAAGATGAGATAGCAAGTTACTTTGCCATGGCAACAACTTTTAAAATTCTAAACAGATCACTTTCTATTTAAATATAAATGAGGTCTAAAGCAGCTGCTACAATGACTGACAAGTTCTCAATCAAAATCTATCACCACGAGGATTTCCAACTTAGTATGTATAACAATTATTGGTTACTGAATAGAAACAGAAGCTTAAAACATATTATGCCAAACGATGTTTCAAATACAGATATTTAAATTAGAGTCTAATCTCAACATGTCTTTAATAAGTGTATTTCGGTTTTATTCTAGAGAATCAGGACAACACAAAAAATCTTACAGGGCATTTTAAGTTTGGGTTTGCAAACTACATCTCATGAGAGCTATTTAAATCCTCCGAAGTATTTGATCAAAATATACAGCCCGTAGAAATAGCTAGTGAAGCATGGTATTTTTTATCTATTAGCCCTTTTGTCATACCCTAAAATAGTAACATTCCTACAGAAATATAACCTGGGAACAAAATTTGTAAGATTTTTCTACCAATAATACTTCCATAAAGATTTACTTACTGTTATGCTGCTGCTGCCGCCAAGTCGCTTCAGTTGTGTCTGACTCTGTGCGACCCCATAGACGGCAGCCCACCAGGCTCCCCTGTCCCTGGGATTCTCCAGGCAAGAACACTGGAGTGGGTTGCCATTTCCTTCTCCAATGCATGAAAGTGAAAAGTGAAAGTGAAGTCGCTCAGTCGCATCCAACTCTTAGTGACCCCATGGACTGCAACCCACCAGGCTCCTCCATCCATGGGATCTGCCAGACAAGAGTACAGGAGTGGGGTGCCATTGCCTTCTCTGACTTGTTGTCATAAGTTACATTTAAAAAACAACACAATTTTGGCAGAAGGTATAAAATATTCAGTAACTTACAAATGAACCTAAATCTCAGATAAAACTGTTAAAAACCCAATCCTGCTTTTTTCTTCACATTTAAGCAGATTAAGATTCATATTTGTAATTTATCCAGCACAGTTCAAGATCATCTTCATATCATCAAAAAAGTTTTTATTAAACACTGACTACAAGTGTGAGTCAAAAGCTCTGTCCTTGTCTTGAAGCAGTCTATTATTTAGTAGCTTATTATAGATTCGGAATTTCTATTTAAATGTATTACTATCTAAAAAACTGTATGTCATTGCTTGTGCTTATCCTTTCAGCCTTTGATCTTTCTAGGGGAAGAGTTACCAACTAAGTTTACTTCAGTTGGGAAAAACAAAATCAAGTTGCCTTTTCTACATGGCTAATTAGCATTTTGAACACCACCAATCCCAAAAGGACTCCTTCCTTCCCTAGTAACAAAATAAGAAAAGCCAGAATTACAAAACATTCATCTCCTTTCCATAGGATACGATTTTTAAATTACATGGAAAGCAACAAAATTTTAAAATACACATGTAAAAATTTCTCCATCAAAGTCCTTAAGTACTCTGGGAGAGAATAAATTAAATGTAAGGTGTATACACACATACATAAACACTTTGTTGTTCAGTCGCTAAATTGTGTCTGATTCTTTGTGACTCCAGGGACTGCAGCACACCAGGCTTCCCTGTCCTTCACTATCTTCTGGAGTTTGCTCAAACATATGTCCATTGAGTTAGTCATGCCATCCAAACATCTCATCCGTTGTCACCCCCTTCTCCACCTACCCTCAATCTTTCCCAGCATCAGGGTCTTTTCCAATGAGTTGGCTGTTCACATCAGGTGGCCAAAGTATTGGAGCCTCAGCTTCAGCAGCAGTCCTTCCAATGAACATTCAGGATTGATTTCCTTTAGGATTGACTGGTTTGATCTCCTTGCAGTCCAAGGGACTCTCAAGAGTCTTCTCCAGCACCCGAATTCAAAAGTTACCAATTCTTCAGCTCTCAGCCTCCTTATATGTGTATAAATAAATATACTTCATACATACACACATATACACAGAGGTAAACCAACAAACGGAGAAGGCAATGGCACCCCACTCCAGTACTCTGGCTTGGAAAATCCCATGGACGGAGGAGCCTGGTAGGCTGCAGTCCATGGGGTCGCTAAGAGTCGGGCACGAATGAGCGACTTCACTTTCACTTTTCACTTTCATGTATTGGAGAAGGAAATGGCAACCCACTCCAGTGTTCTTGCCTGGAGAATCCCAGGGACAGGGGAGCCTGGTGGGCTGCCGTCTATGGGGTCGCACAGAGTTGGACACGACTGAAGCGACTTAGCAGCAGCAAACCAACAAAATCAATCTTAAAAACTTACAGATCACCAAATAAGAAGTTCTGGGAACTTGTCAGGATCCAGGCAGTTCTGGAGTTGCAAAGGGAAGGATAAAATTCTGTGCTCAAAGAGTCTCAAGAAGTTTATTTCAGTCAATTTAACCTCATAATCAATAATACTCCCACTGAATAACCAACTTGAAAGATTCTAAGAAAACCAAAGGCTTTGAAGTCAAAGAAAACCAAAGAAGATCCTAAGGACTTGGAATCTACTTAAGAAAAATGTAAAGTAGGATGAGTTTTGGAAAAGTAATTAAGATATAACATATTTCCTTATTTTAAAAAGCTTCCTCAGTCCACTCTGAGATCAATTTCTCACTCATGGCCCCAAGCACTCTATACACTATCAGTACAATTTAGTTTTGCCTTTTCTAGAATTTCATATTTATTCCCATTATTAATTCTGTGAGATAATATGTGGCTCAGTGAAGTTAAGCACCTTGTACAGTTTCACACAACTCCAAGATTCAAATTGAGGATGTGAAATCAATTGTCTTCGTTTTTGCATCCCTAGCATTTTTGCATAGCTCGCCTCAGAAAAATCAATCAAAGGAAACTGACGTGAACTTGAGACTCAAGAAAAACAAAGGTCCATTTTGAATGATAAAGCAGCAGGTCTCAATCACTGTTTAAAGGGAAAAGAGAAAGATAAAGAGTCCTTGGAGGTTATTTAAGTAGCTCCCAAGAAATTTATTAACAACAATGGGAGAGACAGTAACTTTCCAGTGGAGAAACACAGCAGAAACCACTGTAACCAAAGGATCAAGATGGACATTACTAGTAAGAAAGATATACTGCCTTCACGAACACCGCGATAAAAAGCACACACCATGGTAAAAGACACACATCATTTTGGTCAGTAAATAAGACATACTAACTTCATGAATACCAAGATAAAAGGCACACATCATTTCTGGATTCTTGGAAAATAAATAACTTTAGTCTAATCATGAGAAAAACTGGCTTGAAACTCAACATTAAAAAAATAAAGATCACAGCATCCAGCCCCATCACTTCATGGCAAATAGAAGGGGAAAAGTAGAAGCAGTGACAAATTTTATTTTTGGGGGCTCCAAAATCACTGCAGACAATGACTGCAGCCACGAAATTAAAAGACACTTGATCCTTAGAAGGAAAGCTATGACAAACCTAGAGAGAATATTAAAAAGCAGAGACATCACTTTGCCAACAATGATGTGTATAGTCAAAGCTATGGTTTTTCCAGTAGTCACGTATGAATGTGAGAGTTGGACCATTAAGAATTGATGCTTTCGAATTGTGGTTCTGCAGAAGACTCCTAAGAGTCCCTTGGACAGCAAGGAGATCAAACCAGTCAAACCCAAAGGAAATCAACTCTGAATATTCATTGGAAGGACTGATGCTGAAGCTCCAATACTTTGGCAACCTGATGCGAAGAGCTGAGTCACTGGAAAAGACCCTTATGCTGGGAAAGACTGAAGGCAGATGAAGAGGGAGGCAGAGGATGAGATGGTAAATAGCATCACCAACTCAATGGACATGAATTTGAGCAAACTCCAGAAAACAGTGGAAATGGGAGGAGCCTGGCAAGCTACAGTCCATGGGGTTGCAAAGAGTCGGACAAGACTTAGCCACTGAACAACAACAGTAAGTCATGAGAAAACACTGGACAAACTAAATCGAGGTCATGAAAGACAAAGAAAATCTGAGTAACTATTGCAGACTGCAGGATAATAAAGATGAAATAACAGATAAATCCAGTGTGGGATCCTGAATTGGATCCTGATCTGAAAAAGGGCACTAGTGGAAAAACAAGTGAAATTCAAATAAGGCCTATAGTTTATTTAGTTAACAATACTGCGCCAAGGTTAATTTCCTAATTTTGATAACTGTACAATCCTTATGCAAAATGTTTATATCAGATGAAGTTGGTGACACATAGAAACTCTGCCACTATTTTTGCAACTTTTCTCTAAGTCTGAAATAATTTTAAAACAAAAAGTTAACAAAGGAGGGACCTTGAATATTTTCCTGCAATTTGTGAAAGGAACATAAAAAATGAGATGGATACTGCCAAGAGAGCTCTCTACAATGGAGCTAGGAGGCAATGAGCAAGTGTGGGTTATTATGCACATCTCAGTCTGGACAGAATCTGATCTTTAAACATTCACTGTCCTCAAGATATTCACCAGACCCTCACTCTAAAATAACTCATGACAGCCTGTCTACTTATCAGATCCCTAACCCAAAATAACTCATCATGATTCCTTAAGGACAAATATTCCCTGACTTGCACCACAGTCAATCAAAAATCTCATCAGGCAACTTCAACAAACTTAGGGGTTTTGTCTTTATAAGCCCAATTCTTTGTTCTTCTCAGAATACACTTTTGGTTTTGCCCAAATCCATGTCTCAAAACCCAATTCTTAAGACCCCACATAAAGAAAGCTCTTTTGTTCTTTGAAGCCTCAATAATGATCACAGTTCAACATACTTCATAATCTTACAATAATGAATACATTTAAACCAAACCTATAATGAAACTATAATATATATGGCCAATTTTTGTTCAACTCAAATCATGGAAAGATTTACTGAACATCATCTCTAGGTAAGATAGCATGTATTGTAGTGACAGTGATTACCCTCAAACTATTTGTGATATAATAGTGAGCTATGACAAATACAAAAAGTTGAAGCCCAAAATTTTGAAAGAATTAGTCCAAAACACAAAATCAGTTACTCTGAAAAGTATAGTTTTCATATCTTAAGATCAGAATATTTTTGTCTTTTTAGTCTCTCAAGAACAAACAATTCAACCTCAGACTAGTAAGTACTGGATCTTCTCTTTGCACAAATTCCACAAGTTCTTAATAAAAACATGGAATAAAATTTGGAAATCACAGCCAAGCACATCTATGATAGATATACACTGTTAGAGACATTGCTTTGTCTACAGAGAACAAAACAGTGCAAACTTCCTGCTATGAAATGCCCATTTCCCTAGGTTGAAACTGTAAAGAAGCTACCATTTGTATTAAAATCCCGCCCCTTTATGGCTAGGCATCTGGTGGGTCTAGGAGCAGACATCTGACCAAAGTTGATTCTATCATAAACCTCACCTGGTCTATGTATTAGTTAAGCTCTTTTGATTAAAAACAAAACAAAACAAAACAATCTGAAGAAATTGAAAATAAGATTGGGAGAGAGGCAGTCAGTCAGCTTTATAGGAAAGCTGGAAGGAGACTGGAGTAGTGCCCAGAACTGAAGAATTAAATCATCAGGCTTTAGCATGTTAGATCCAGGGCAGCTCTGTAGAATTTAGTAGCCTACGGGCCTTCCCTCTTGGATGCCGCCATCTCTATGTCAAGCCACAATCTGTTTCAGGAAGACAGGAACAGGTTTTCTACCACTGTATCTCTAGCACTTAAAACAATGTGTGTCGTATAATGGGCCCTCAATAAACTTTTGCTGACTAAATGAATGAATAAAGTTAGTTTTATAAGTAATCCCTGAGTAAGAAAATGCAATTAGCCAAGTTTACATCAGGAATCTACTCATCAATCAATCAAGTGACCCAGGGAAGCTCTGTTAGGATCTTTTCCATAAAAGAGAAACATGTAAATACTAAATGGCACTTAATTGACCTATATTTCTTTCAACTTCTTCTCAGTATTTAGACTGCTTACACAGAAAATTGTATTAACCATAAATATGATTGATATAATTCTACATTAATCCATTATTAATTATAAAATGTCCATTGGTAGAACAAATTACCTAAACAAGACTTAATCATTCTATTATAAAATGTTATTGTTGTCTCTTTAAACACACTCTCTTTTTCTGACTTATCTTTTCTTAAAAATAAAGACTGACTTACAATATTATATTAGATTCAGGTGTACAACACAGTGATTCAGTATTTTTATACATTACAAAATGATCACTAAGGTAAGTCTAGTTACCTGTCACCACACAAATTACAATAGTATTGATTATATTTCCTTTCCTATATATTATATACCCATAACTAAATACTCTTAATTAAAAGATTTTATCTGTCAGTCTTGTTAGTAAACAGGTTTAATAACTGTTAGAGCTAAAAATCAAAAGCCAACTAAACAAAGAAAAATTTATCAGATTATGTTTATAAATTTATAAAATTAGCTCCTCTACTTCATCTGATTGTAATTCTAAATTTTGATAATACCTATATAATTAATCTACTTGTTTTTAATGTTTTAAAATATAACACTATTATGACAATCTAACCTTTAGAAAAAACACCATTAAATCATCTCAACCTTGGAATTGAAAAGAATTATATGAAATTAACTGAGAAGGAATGAGTTGCAGCTGCAACATTCCCTCAACCTGCAATCTTTGTACACATACACAATTGTTTATAAAGCTTCTACAGCAAGTTAGAATTAGAGAAATGGGCTCCATCAGACAAATTAAGAGGTTTCCTTCAGAAAGAAAATTCATTCTTAAAAGAAATCCTACTTAAGATCTCAGAGGAACCTAACTAGATACTTGTAACTGGATATAGAATTAAAGAAAATTTTAAAGCTGAAAGACAATTGTAAATCTAACAGATTAATGTAACTGTGTTTACGAACAGGCTTTTAAGACAAAAATCTCATAGATCAAAATAAAATTGTTGTGAGTTAAGTAAGAAAAATCCCCTTTATACTTGTGATTCTGGAGTACAAAATATGAAATCAAATTGACCTTTAGGTCCTGGTTGACCTTGTATCAGCTGTATAATCTGGAGAAAATTATTTCACTTCTCTATACCTTAGTTTCTTCATCTATAAACACTTCTTAGATTCGTTGTAAATATCAACGTAATAACACAAGCAAAAGGCCTGGAACTACGTTTGGCACCAGCTCTTTAATACAGACTAGTGATTTTTTTTGTTTTTTAATTGGTAGATAAAGTAAGGGCTTCTCTGGTGGCTCAGATGGTAAATAAAGAATCTGCCTGTGATACAGGAGACCTGGGTTTGATTGCTGAGTAGGGAAGAACCCCTGGAGAAAGGAAATGCTACACATTCCAGTATTTCTGCCTAGAGAATTCCATGGACAGAGGAGCCTGGTAGGCTACAGTCCATGGTGTCAAAAGAGTTGGACATGACTGAGCAACTAACACCTTCACTTTCAAAATAACTGCAATTTTTTATATTATAAAAAGACACTGTTGTTATATTTTTCTAAGGACCAATTAGTTGTCCCCATATAAAGCTCAAACCTGGAATAAAAATAACCACATCAACTTAACAAGATAATTTTCATGAGAGTTCTCAGAAATTCCCTTTAATGTTTACTCCCAACCCTAATTTATCTAATAAGATTAATGAGTTAATACTACTTCAAGGAATTAGAGAAATTTTATAAAAATTTATGACGATAAAGCAAAGGATATAGAGAAAGATAAAAAAAGGAAACAAATGTTAAAGGATCGATACAAGACAAATATTTTATACCCATCAACCGATATGTACCTAATACAGGAGCACTCAAATACATAAAATAAATACTAATAGACAAAAAGAGAAAAAAATAGCAGGAGACCTTAACACTCCACTCCTATCAATGGACAGATCTTCCAGATAGAGAATCAATAAGGCAACAGGGGTCCTAAATGATACAACAGAACAGTTGGACTTAATTGATGTTTTTAGGACTCTATATTCAAAAAAAAAAAAGGCAGAACATGCATTCTTTTCAAATGCAGATGGAATATTCTCTAGGATTGACCACATCCTAGGGCACAAAACTAACCTCAACAAATTTAAGAGTACAGAAATTATTTCAAGCATCTCTGACCACAGTGGCATGAAACTAGAAACCAACCACAGGAAAAGAAACAAGAAAAACATGGAAACTAAATAACATGCCACTAAAAAACCAATAAGTCAACAGGGAAATCAAAAAAGAAATTAAAAAATACCTTGAGTCAAACAACAATGAAAACACAGCCATACAAAATCTATGGGACACAGTAAAAGCAGTTCTTGGAGGGAAGTTCACAGTGATATAGGCTTTCATCACCAAACCACAAGAAGAATCTCAAGTAAACAACCTAAGTTATCACCTAAAAGAATTAGAAACAGAAAAACAAACAAGACCTGAAGTCAGCGGAATGAATGAAATACTAAAGATCAGGGAAGAAATAATTAAGAGATTTTAAAAAAACAGAAAAAATCAACAAAACCAAGAGCTGGTTCTTTGAAAGGGTAAGCAAAATTGGCAAAACTATCACAAGGCTCACCAAGAAGAAAAGTGAGAACTCAAATTAAAAAAATAAGAAATAAAAAGAAGAAATCTCAGATACCTCAGAAATGCAAAAACAAAAAACAAAAAAGAATGCTATGAATGATTATATGCCAACAAATTTGACAACCTAGAAGAAATGGACAATTTTCTAGAAACATTACAATCCACTGAAATTAAATGAAGAAACAACAGATAGTTTAAACAGACTGGTCACTAGAAATGAAGTAGAATCTGTAACAACAACAAAAAACTTTCTACAAACAAAAATCTAGGACCAGATGGCTCCACAAAAAAAAATTTGCCAAATTTTACCAAGCATCAAAAGAACTTACACCAATTCTTCTTAAACTCTTTCAAAAGACTGAAAAGAAGGGAGCATTCTTCAAAATTCTATGAAGCCACCATCACCTGATACCAAAACCAGATAAACACACCACATGTACAAAAAACTACAGACCAGTATCTATGATGAATATAGACGCAAAAATTCTCAACAAAATATTAGCAAACCAAATCCAACAACATGTTTTTAAAAAGATCATACACCACGACCAAGTGGAATTCATCTCAGGTTCACAAGGATTGTTCAACATACACAAATCAGTCAATGTAATACACCACATTAACAAAAGTCAAAAACCATATGATCATCTCAAAAGATGTAGAAAAAGCACTTAACAAAATTCAACATCTGTTCATGACAAAAGTAGGAATAGAGGGAACATATCTCAACATAACAAAAGCCATTTATGATAAACCCACAGCCAATATAATACTCCACAATAAAAAACTAATAAAATCTGGAAAAAGACAAGGATGCCCACGCCTAACCACTTTTTCATATTAGAAGTCCTAGCCCCAGCAATCAGACAAGAAAAAATAAATAAAAGGTATCCAAACTGACAAAGCAGGCAAGACTATAAAATGAGAAAACCTCTCTTCAGCAAGTGGTGCTGGTAAAGCTGGACAGCTGCATGTAAATCAATGAAGTGAGAACACTGATAGCATGCACAAAAATAAACTGAAAATGGCTTAAAGACTTAACAGAGCATAGGGAAAACATTCTCTAATATAAATCTTCTCAATGTTTTCTTAGGTCAGTTTCCCAAGGCAATAGAAATACAAAAATAAATAAATGGGACATAATCAAACTTAGAAGATTTTGCACAGTGAAGAAAGCCATTAAAAAATGAAGATAACCTAGAGAATGGGAGAAAATATTTGCAAATGATGCAACAGACAAGGGCTTAATCTCCAAAATATACAAACAGCTCACACAACTAAACAACAACAACAAAAAGCAAATTAAAAAATGGGAAGAAGACCTTAATAGACATTTCTCCATAGAAGACATACAGATGACCAGTAGGCACAAGAAAAGATGCTCAACATCACTAATTATTAGAGAAATGCAAATCAAAACTACAATGAGGTGCCATCTCACACTGGTCAGAATGGCCATCGCTAAAAAGTCTACACATAACAAATGTTGGAGAAGGCATGGAGAAAAGAGAACCCTCTTACACTGTTGGTAGGAATATAAATTGGTACAGCCACTATGGAAAACAGTATGGAGGTTCCTCAGAAAAGAAAAATAGAATTACCATATGATACAGCAACCCCACTCCTGGGAATATATCCAGACAAAACTATAATTCACAAAGATACATGCACCCCTATGTTCATAGCAGCACTGTTCACAATAGCCATGTGGAAATAACCTAAATGTCCATCAACAGATGAATGGATAAAGATGTGGTACATATATACAATAGAATACTTTTACTGTTAGTCATTCAGTCGTGTCCAACTCTTTGTGATCCCTTAGACTGTAGCCCACCAGACTCCTCTGTCCAAATACTACTCAGTCATAAAAAAGAAAAAAATGCCAATTGCAGCAACATGGATGCTAGAGATTATCATACTAAACGAAGTCAGAGAGAGAAAGACAAATATCATATGGTATTACTTATATGTGGAGTCTAAAATATGGCACAAATGAACCTATCTGTAAAACAGAGAGAGACTCATGAACACAAAGAACAGACCTGTGGTTGCCAAGGGGGAAGATGAAGACAGCGGGATGGACTGGTAGTCTGGTAGATGCAGACAACAAAGTCTTAGTGTACAGCACAGGGAACTATATTCAATATCCTGTGTAAACCATAATGAGAGGAATATTTAAAAAGAATGGATATATGTGTATAACTGAGTCACTTTGCTGTACAGCAGATTGGCACAATGTTGTAAATCAACTATAATTCAATTAAATAAAAAAATTATGAAAACAGTTTTCAGCATTATTTATAATTTTTAAAACTTGGAAATAATGTCTAAAAATAGAGGATGATTAATAGTTAAAACTGTAATAAAAACTAATAATTATCATCATCAATACCATCACAATCACCATGGCTAATAATTTTCAAATGCTTACTAAGTTCCAGGCACTGTTTTAAGTGATTCACATATGTCAATTCATTTAATCCATAACTCCATAATGGAGGTAGTTTTTTCTCCATTTTAGAGATGAAGTGATAAAATATTTTACCCTAAATCAAATGTCTAGAAAGGGAAGGAACCAAGATTTAAGCCCATGTGATTCCAGGACCAAAACTCCCACTAGGCCATGAGACTAACTGCAAAAAAATTAGGTTACTATCTTAACTGGATTGGACTACAAAGTCAATACTCTGGAGAGCTTGTGCTTTGTTTTTAATCTTTACCTGAAACATCGATTCCAAATGTTCACTCAAAACAAAGAAAAATAATATACAGAGATCTTTCATAGAACTCTAATATGATCAACAAATTTCTTAACAACTGTTAAGTCAATAGTTCTTAATCTTGGCTGAATATTAAAAATCATCTATAAAGCTTTTTTATTTTAATAATTTTTCATTTATTTATTTTTGGCTGTGCTGGGTCTTCCTTGGTACGTGGGCTCTTCTCTAGTTACAGCAAACAAGGGTCACTCTCTAGTTGCCATGCACTGCTCATGTGATGGCTTCTCCTGCTGTGGAGCGTCAGCAGCCCTAGGATGCATGGGCTCAGGAGCTGCGGTTCCCAGGCTCTAGAGCGCAGGCTCAACAGCTGCAGCACACAGGCCCAGCTGCTAAGCGGAATGTGGGAATCTTCCCAGACCAGGGACTGAACCCTTGTCTCCTGCATTGGCAGGCAGACTCTTTACAACAAAGCCCCTGGAAAGCTTTTAAAAATACCAACGCCCAGTTCCCAACCCCAGAATTCTAGTTTAAACGTCATCCTTAGCCTAGTCCAGTTAAATCAGAATCTCTGAGAATGGGGCTTAGGGGTAATATTTTTGTCAATTTCTCAGGTAATCCTAGGTGGAACCAAGGTTGAGAACCAAAACTTTAAATAATGAGGGTCTGGAGGAGGAGATAATTTACCTGAATTTTTTAGCACTTCCTGTCAGCAACCATAAAAAATAGACATTCCTACCTAAAGGATATACATATTCAAAAAATCATATATTTTGAATATACTTACTTATGTGAAACTGATACAAAGAGAAATTTGATGATAATATCTTTATTCAATTTCTTCATCAAAAAACCCATTTTTCTACACTATTCAGCTGAATGGTACTAATGATTTCATATTCATGCCTCTATGCAATGAAGAGATTAAAATTAGTTTACACTTATTTTTAACACCGTTGAAACTAAATTTCCAAATATATGATTTCTTAAATCTTAAAATATAGCAGCATAATGTTTGAGTTTTGCTTTTTTTTTAAAAAAACAAACCAAAGACATCAAAGACATTTAAACAACCCACAGAAACAGTCAGAGAAACCACATATGTTTCAAAGACAAAAGAAACAGGTAAGCTGTAGATGACCTAAGCCAAAACCATTCAAATCCACTGTTTTGCCAGGACTTCACAAACTCTGCTACCAAATGCATATATTTGCTTTGGGTATCATGCAAAGGTTACATCTGAATAAATGAATCCCACAGCAAAAGAAACACAGTAAAATGGTCACATATTGAAGAGCTAGTTAATATGCCACTTTAAAAAATCCTGAAGATCCTAAAACTTATTTGAGGATTAAATTAAGAACTATAATCATATTAACAAACTTAGCAAATGTCACAAGTGTTAGCTAACAGTAAAATGTTAGCTCTAGTATTGGACTTTCAAGAACCCTAATGGTTTAAAAAAAAAAAAAAATCAAAAGAATCAATTAGATAAATTCTCAGTGTATGCTTTAACAAATAAACCAATAAATTTTACTATAATCTTCCTCTGGAAAAAAAAGAGGTTCTTATTCAAATAACTCTCTTTTACACTAGAGTGCTAATCCTAAATCCCTAAAAAATTAAATACATTCTATTATTTTTAAAAATAACCCAAATTTAAGTTTAGTAATAGAGATTTAACAGATAACAGAAATTTATACCATGGGCTGAAATGTGAAACAGAAGAGATACCAAAAGTATTCTTAACAATGTAATTACTGGAGAAGACATTATTAATAAGATGCTAATTACAACTGGTATTTAACAACAAGTTTCATTTAAGAAGTCGTGATAAATACATATTTCCCATTAGGTTTCTAACCCAACTAAGAAGTACAAGGGTTCCCCCCACACTTATTAGTATGAATCTTCCAATGGCCAAATCTAGACAGAAGCCTCAGGCTGAACCCCTGAGACAGAAAAAAGGAAGTGAAAATTGAGATATGAATCTTAAAGCAGGAAAATGATAGAAGAGAGTACACTCCAAAACTTCTTCTAGTATTAGGAGATATTATACAGATCTTATATTTTATAAAGTCTTATCCACATCATATCCTTATCTAAACCATGCCTCTTCTGAAGTCCTACATTCCTCAATTTAAATTCTTTAAACCACTATGATACCTAAAAACATAAGGACTATATCTAAGTAGTTCAAGTTGTACAGGATTCCAAGGGGCATCTATTCCAGTGGTTAGATTTTAATGACTAGCCAGAGATTTTAATCATCGGAAGCAAGGGTTCACAACTTCCGGGTCACAGATTGGTACAAGTCCGTGGCTTCTTAGGAACTGGGCTGCACAGCAGGAGGTGTTTCATCTGTATTTACAGCCACTGCCTATTGCTCACATTACCACCTGAGCTCCGCTTCCTGTCACATCAGTGGTAGTAAAATAAATGTATGCACTTGAATCATCTAGAAACCATCCACACCATCCCTAAACCCCATCTCAGTCTGTGGAAAAATTGTCTTCCACAAAATCAGTCCCTGGTGCCAAAAATGACTGATTTAAAGAATTAGAAACAAAATCCAGAAACACCAACACCCAGCCCTGCCAAACACACCCTCAAAATCAATTAAACCAAAATCTTCACAAGTGAAGCCCAGGAACTGGTACTTTTTTCTAAAAACTTTCCAAAGTGATTCTAATGTGCAACTAATCTTGAGAACCACTAATCTATCCAAAATATTGCTAAAATTCTAAGGATTAAAAACTAAAACACGCTCAATGACAAACAAAAGCCACAGCCAGAAGAGGGCAGTAAGGAGCTATTTTGGAAAGCCACAGATGTTAAACTAGGTACTAAGGCGCCTTCCTCAGGGAAAGACCCCTGGGAGATTCACAGGTTCAGGGAGAAATGCCATGCCTCAAGTGGGAACTGCTGAGCAGTAAGGAGTCAAGCAGAGATAAGCCAGCAAACAGAGTGAGCTGAAAGAACAAGAAAAAGCCTGAAAATGTTAAAGGAGTACCTAGCACAGACCACACAATGGATAAAGAGGCTAAGATTAGAGTCATTGGCAAGCAGAAGGAAATTCTCCAAAATAAGAAGGCACAAGTTAGAACAGTCTCTTGAAGCCTCCATCTTCAACAATAACAACCCCAACTGAACTGAAAAACAGTGTGAATCATGAGAGATGGTTTTGGTATTCACAAAAATACAATAGGTTTAGCATAAAGCAAGTAGCTTAAAAACAATATTGGACAGCATAACATAAAGAACCAATATGAGATGTCAGAGTGACCCACAATAAAAAATATATCTTCATTTTAAAAGTGAAACTACATATACTAATAGATGATCTTATTTGCAAAGCAGACATAGAGACACAGACATAGAGAACAAACTTCTGGATACCAAGTGGAAGGGCACAGTGGGATGAACTGGGAGATTGGACTGACATATATACACCATTGTGTATAAGACAAATAGCTAATAAGAACTTACTGTATACCACAGAGAACTCTTCAAAGCTCTGTGGTGACCTAAATGGGAAGGAAATCCAAAAAAGAGGGGATATATGTATGTGCATGCTCAGTAGCTTCTTGTCTGACTCTTTGTGACCCTATGGACGGTAGCCCATCAGGCTCCTCTGTGCCTAAGACTCTCCAGGCAAAGAATAGTGGAGTAAGTTACCATGCCCTCTCAGGGCTCAAATCCGCATCTCTTGTCTCCTGTATTAGCAGGTAGATTGTTTACCACTAGAACCAAGGGAAGCATGGATATATGTATGCTGTGCTATGCTTAGTCACACAGTGTTGTTCAACTCTTTGCAACCCATAGACTGCAGCCCACCAGGCTCCTCTGTCCTTGGGGATTCTCAAGGTAAGAATACTGGAGTGGGTGGCCATGCCCTTCTCCAGGGGATCTTCCCAAACCAGGGATCAAACCCAGGTCTCCCACATTGCAGGCGGATTCTTTACCTCCTGAGCCACCAGGGAAGCCCAAGAACACTGGAGTGGGTAGCCTATCCCTTCTTCCCGACCCAGGAATCAAACCAGGGTCTCCTGCATTGCAGGCAGATGCTTTACCAGATGAAGGGAAGCCTGGAGATATGTATACATATGATTTATTCACTTTGTTCTACAGCAGAAACTGACACAACAGTATAAAACAACTATACTCCAATTTTTAAAAAACTGAAACTACAAAAATTTATGACATTTAGCAATGCGTGATTTCATAATCCTCTTCTACAGAACAAGTAGCTGTTATAATTTAGGCACTCATCTCAACTATTTAAGACCCTTAAGTATTTTTTGGTAAAAAAGAAAACCACCACTTCTCTTTAAACATTAATCCCTCTTTTCATTGGCCATTAGGAAACTCGGGGCTTTTAATTCTTTTTTCTGAGTCTTTTAAGGTTGCATGTCATGGCATACATTTTTGAATATTCATTTCATCCTTATAACTACTTATATTCTTTATGCTCCAGTTACCCAGATTTCCTTTTTACATTATCTTACTGTATCACTGAAGAATGCATACAATTCTTTTTGCAATGAGACTGAGATTAAGGGAATCTATTAAAATATGACCCAGACTCACAGAACCTTAGCTATTTAGTTCATTTAGTACTTTACAAACACTATCAGTAATACTACAAATATATGGCATTCCAAAGGGGTTCTAGTGTGAAAGTAAAAAGCAGCTTTAAGCACACGGTAGAGTTTCTCATCCTCTATATATTAAGATATTACTATTCATATCTCTCCTACTAACCATGTAACAATAAAAGCAACAGACTGGGGGTTCAAGATGGTGACGTGGGAACAGCCTGAACTTACTTCCTCCTACACACATAACCAAGTGGCGCTAGTGGTAAAGAGCCTGCCTGCCAAAGCAGGAGACATAAGAGACGTGGGTTCGATCCCTGGGTCGGGAAGATCCGGGGGAGGAGGGCATGACAACTCACTTCACTATTCTTACTTGGAGAATCCCCATGGACAGAGAAGCCTGGCAGGCTACAGTCTACAGGGTCACAAAGAGTCAGACACGACTGAAGTGACTGAGCACATACATATGGATTGATACTCTATGAAAAGAAATTGAGAACTAGATGAACACCTATGCTACAAGAAAGGATAGAGAGGACCACATCAAGATGAGTAAGAGCAGCACAGAAACACTCTTGCCAAAACCCTTTCATCTGTGGCTACACACAGCAATAAGGGATCTCATTAGGTGGGCACTTCCCCCGGAGAGGTGAAGGGTTGGCACACCACATCAGGCACCCCAATTGCTGGGATCTATACCAGATAGACAAACTTCTAAAATGTCTGGCTTAGAAAACCAGATGCTGACATCCAGGGTCCCAAAGTGCTATAGGAAACTGAAACTCTCCCCTTAAAAGGCTCTCATGCCCCGAAACACAGTGAAATAGCAGTTTTAAAAGGTGCCAAGACTGTATGAGAAGGAAAGTAGTTTTTCAAATCTAAAAGCTTCAGCTGGAGAGGTTGGGGGGTGGAGGGGGTGTGTGGAAATACTCCCTGTAGTGATGTAGCACTATCTCGCCACATCAATGAAACTGTAGAGCTCCAGTGTTGGATGCAACACGCCCCAGCTCCCCGGGTGAGAAAAGAAGGATCCAAATAAATAAAATCAGAAGTGAAAGAGGAGAAGTTACAACTGATACCACAGAAATACAAAAACTCATAAGAGACTGCTAGTCACAGTCATATCCCAATGAATTGGACAACCTAAAGAAATGGATAAATGTATAGAAACAGACAATCTTCCAAGACTGAATCATTTAAAAAAGAAAAAAAATATATAACCTGAATAAATCAATTACCAGCAATGAAACTGAGTAATGAGTAATTTAAAAAT
>NW_011495027.1:4642371-4644373 GCF_000754665.1 Bison bison bison | reverse complement strand
AATTTAAAAATTCCCAACAAAAAAGTTCAGGACCAGGCAGTCCACAGGTGAACTCTACCAAACACTAAAGAAGAGTTAATATGTATCCTTCTTAAATTATTCCCTAAAAATGGAAGAGGAATGAATGCTTCCAACCTCATTTTCAAAGGTCAGCATTACCCTGATATCAAAACCAGACAAAGACACCATGAGAAAGGGAAATTACAGGCCAATATCACTGATAAACACAGAAGCAAAAACTCTCAATATAATATTAGCAAACCAAATTCAACAATACAGTAAAAGAATCATATACCATGATCCAGCGGGATTTGTTTCAGGGATGTAAGAATGGCTCAACATCCTCAAATCATTCAATGCGATATATACCACATTAACAAGGTAAAGAATAAAATTCATATTATCATCTCAACAGCTACAAAAAAGCTTTTGACAAAATTCACCATCCATTCATGATAAAAATTCTCAACAAAGTAACCTCAAGATAATAAAAGCCATATACGACAAACTCACAGCTACTTTCATGCTTAATGGTGAAATGCTGAAAGCATTTCCTCTAAGACTGAGAACAAGGATGGCCACTCCTGTCACTTTTATTCAACATAAATCCGGAAGTGTCAGCCACAGCAATTAAGCAGGAAAATTGGAAATGAAGAAGTAAAACTGTTTATGTTTTGTAGATGACATGATACAACATATATAGAAAACACTAAGAACTCCAACAAAACAACTATTAGAACTAATAAATGAATTCAGCGAAGCTGCAGGATACAAAGTTAATATACAGAAGCCCGTTGCATTTCTATACACTAATAACAAGATACCACAAAGAGAAATTAAGAATATCATATATACAACAGCATCAAAAAGAACAAAACACTGAGAAATGAATTTAACCAAAGGAGGTGAAAGAGCTGTATTTGGAAAATTATAAGAAATTGAAGGTGACATAAATAACAAAATCAAACTGAAACAGACTTACAGGTACAGAAAGTAAACTGCTATTTACTACAGGATAGGGAGATGGGGAAGGGGTGAAGTAGGTAAAGGGGATTGGCAGTATAAACTTTCAGTTATAAACAAATAAATCATGGAAATATGGAGTACACCATAAGGAATACAGTCAATAATACTGTAGCAACTTTGTATGATGACAAGTGGTAACTAGATTGACCAGAGTCACCATTTTGAAAATATATATAAATATCAAATCACTGACATACACTGAAACTGATATGATATTATATGTCATTTATATTTCAATAAAAAATGAATATACTGAACTCAATATCGGAGAAGGCAATGGCACCCCACTCTGGTACTCCTCCCTGGAAAATCCCATGGACGGAGGAGCCTGGTGGGCTGCAGTCCATGGAATCGCTGAGGGTCGGACACAACTGAGCGACTTCACTTTCACTTTTCACTTTCGTGCATTGGAGAAGGAAATGGCAACCCACTCCAGTGTTCTTGCCTGGAGAATCCCAGGAATGGAGGAGCCTGGTGGGCTGCCGTCTATGGGGTCGCACAGAGTCGGACACGACTGAAGTGAATAAGCAGTAGCACCACTATATAGCTTGTACATATATATCAATATATACACTCAGGCTGGCGCTGAATCAACGGTTACTTTTTCATTACTAAAAAAAAAAATACAAATTTATTGAAGAGTATTTTAAAAGATACTTTGTCTTAGGATTTAGCAAACACAATTTTTCTCATTTTCTGGCAAAAAAAAAAAATCAGTTCAGTTCAGTTGCTCAGTCGTGTCCGACTCTTTTCGACCCCATGAATCGTAGCACACCAGGCCTTCCTGTCCATCACCAACTCCCGGAGTTCACCCAGACTCACGTCCATTGAGTCAGTGATGCCATCCAGCCATCTCATCCTCTGTTGTCCCCTTCTCCTCCTGCCCCCAATCCCTCCCAGCATCAGAGTCTTTTCCAATGAGTCAACTCTTCACATGAGGTGGCCAAAGTACTGGAGTTTCAGCGTTAGCATCATT
>NW_011495027.1:4641520-4642271 GCF_000754665.1 Bison bison bison | reverse complement strand
GGATGGACTGGTTGGATCTCCTTGCAGTCCAAGGGACTCTCAAGAGTCTTCTCCAACACCACAGTTCAAAAGCATCAATTCTTTGGCGCTCAGCCTTCTTCACAGTCCAACTCTCACATCCATACATAGAAAGGTATTAAAATTTTTTCAGAAAAAATTTTTAAGGTAAAAACTTAGGCACTACTTTTTAGTTTGTTCAAAAATAAACACAACAAAATCACCTTTTTCCTAACCACCTCAGTTTTCTACAGTTTGAGGAACAAAGAATCATAACCTTGGAAGAGAAGAAATGAATTATCACAGATTTTCACTTCTAATTCACTTGTAATCACAAATGCCTAACTGATCACAGTACCCAAGTGACCTTAATGTCAATCACCTGAGTACAAATTCTGTATAACTGTATTAAGTCAATCTTTATTATCTTAAAATTACTCCATCAGTTCAGTTCAGTCGCGCAGTTGTGTCCAACTCTTTGAGACCCCATGAACCGCAGCACGCCAGGCCTCCCTGTCCATCACCAACTCCCGGAGTCCACCCAAACCCATGTCCATTGAGTCGGTGATATTATCCAACCATCTCATCCTCTGTCGTCCCCTTCTCCTCCTGCCCTCAATCTTTCCCAGCATCAGGGTCTTTTCAAAATGAGTCAGCTCTCCGCATCAGGTGGCCAAAGTATTGGAGTTTCACCATCAACATCAGTCCCTCCAACGAACCACCTAGGACTGATCTCCTTTAGGATGGACTGGTT
>NW_011495027.1:4624989-4641420 GCF_000754665.1 Bison bison bison | reverse complement strand
AAACCCATGTCCATTGAGTCGGTGATATTATCCAACCATCTCATCCTCTGTCGTCCCCTTCTCCTCCTGCCCTCAATCTTTCCCAGCATCAGGGTCTTTTCAAATGAGTCAGCTCTCCGCATCAGGTGGCCAAAGTATTGGAGTTTCACCATCAACATCAGTCCCTCCAACGAACACCTAGGACTGATCTCCTTTAGGATGGACTGGTTGGATCTCCTTGCAGTCCAAGGGACTCTCAAGAGTCTTCTCCAACACCACAGTTCAAAAGCATCAATTCTTCGGCACTCAGCATTCTTTATAGTCCAACTCTCACATCCATACATGACTACTGAAAAACCATAGCCTTGACTAGATGGAGCTTTGTTGATAAAGTAACGTCTCTGCTTTTCAATATGCTGTCTAGGTTGGTCATAACTTCCTTTCCAAGGAGTAAGCTCCTTTTAATTTCATGGCTGCAATCACCATCTGCAGTGATTTTGGAGCCCAGAAAAATAAAGTCTGACACTGTTTCCACTGTTTCCCCTTCTACTTGCCATGAAGTGATGGGACCAGATGCCATGATCTTAGTTTTCTGAATGTTGAGCTTTAAGCCAATTTTTTCACTCTCCTCTTTCACTTTTATCAACAGGCTCTTTAGCTCTTCTTCACTTTCTGCTATAAGGGTGGTGTCATCTGAGTATCTGAGGTTACTGATATTTCTCCCGGCAATCTGGATTCCAGCTTGTGCTTCTTCTAGCCCAGCGTTTCTCATGATGTACTCTGCACAGACGTTAAATAAGCAGGGTAACAGTGTATAGCCTTGATGTACTCCTTTTCCTATTTGGAACCAGTCTGTTGTTCCATGTCCAGTTCTAACTGTTGCTTCCTGACCTGCATATACGTTTCTCAAGAGGCAGGTCAGGTGGTCTGGTATTCCCAACTCTTTCAAAATTTTCCACAGTTTATTGTGATCCACACAGTCAAAGGCTTTGGCATAGTCAATAAAGCAGAAATACATGTTTCTCTGGAACTCTCTTGCTTTTTCGATGATCCAGTGGATGTTGGCAATTTGATCTCTGGTTCCTTTGCCGTTTCTAAAACCAGCTTGAACATCTGGAAGTTCACGGTTCACATATTGCTGAAGCCTGGCTTGGAGAAATTTGAGCATTACTTTACTAGTGTGGGAGATGAGTGCAATTGTGCAGTAGTTTGAGCATTCTTTGGCATTGACTTTCTTTGGGATTGCAATGAAAACCGACATTTTCCAGTCCTGTGGCCACTGCTGAGTTTTCCAAATTTGCTGGCATATTGAGAGCAGCACTTTGACAGCATCATCTTTCAGGATTTGAAATAGCTCAACTGGAATTCCATCACCTCCACTAGCTTTGTTCACAGTGATGCTTTCTAAGGCCCACTTGACTTCACAGTCCAGGATATCTGGCTCTAGGTAAGTGATCACACCATCGTGATTATCTGGGTCGTGAAGATCTTTTTTGAGCCTTAATTCTTTAAAATGTGCACTATTAGGTTACTGCTTTTGTAATTCTACAATAAAATGCTACATGCTTAATTACATCTAAACATCTTGGAAGCAAAGTTTATGCTTAATTCATCTTTATATCTTTATATATTGATGATACAGTAATATGGTCTCAATAAGATCTTTTTCCTTTCCTTACTTTTTCATTGTCATACATATCATACATACAGTATAGTGTGGAAAACTAAAAGTTTCAAATGTTTATATCAGAGTTATAAACTTAATATATTTATTAAATATAAAATTATCTGAGTAGAAAGCCAGATGCTCCTCAATGAATTAATGGATCAACAAATTGTGGTATGTATATACAAGGGAATATTACTCAGCTATAAAAAGGAACGAAGTGTGGATACATGTCACAACTTCGATAAATCTTGAAAACTTGATAAGTGAAAGAAGTCTGACAGATAAGGTCACATACTGTGTGATTCTTTTTTATGAATTTTCTTTATATTCAGAATGGGCAAATGCAGAGAGACAAAAATCAGATTGCAGGTTACAAGGGGTTTGGGCAAAAGGGGTGCATGAGGAGTAATCACTTAATGGATATGTTTTTATGGGGTGTTTTTATGAGATAAAATAATTTTGAGAGAGAGCTGTTGGTTGCACATTATAAACACACTAAATACTACTGAATTGTATACTTTAAAATGAATAATTGGAAATTTCACTTCAATAAAAAATATATATCTCAAGAAAAACCATATGTATAATGTAAAGTGTTATGAACAACTGTGTAATACACCACCAAAGTGGGAAATAGTACCACAGAATCCTTTCAAGTGTTCCTCCTTATATCTCCCTTCTCTAGAGATAAAATGTATCCTGATTTTTAATAATAACTGCCTGGCTTTCTTTAGTTTTACCATCCATGAACCCATCCTAAGACAACATAGTACAATTTCACCACATTTTAAGAATTCTTCCTTGCTTTCTTACATTGAACATTACATTTTTAAGAATCATTTACACTGTTGGATTTGGGCCTCCCTGGCGGCTCAGATGGTAAAGAATTTCCTTGCAAAGCAGAACTGAGTTCCAACCCTGGGTCAGGAAGATCCCCTGGAGAATCAAATGGCTACCCATTCCAGCATTCTTGCCTAGAGAATTCCATGAAAAGAGGAGCCTGGCGGGCTACCATCCATGGGGTCGCAAAGAGCTGGATACGATTGAGCAACTAACACTTTCACTACTTTTCACACTGTTGGATTTACCCACGGTTCACTGTGTAGCTTGTACAGTCCAGGGAGATTATTTTTAATTAACCAAAATTTTATGCTAAATATAAGGTTTCTCCGTGTCTTCTCATGGCTTGATAGCTGATTTCTTTTTATACTGTATAATGGAATATTATGCAATATTCCATTAGGTAGATGTACCACAGTTTGTTTTTCCTTTCACTTATTGAAGGACATTTTGGTTGCTTCTAAGTTTTAACTAATAAAGTTGTTATAAACAATCATATGCAGGTTTTTGTGTAGACCTAAGTTTTCAACATATCTGGGTTAAATACCAGAGTGTGATTACCCGATCATATGATAAGAGTACATATGTTTAGTTTTGTAAGAAAGCACCAAAGTGCCCTTCAAAATGTCTGTACCAGTTTGCATTCTCACTAGCAATAAATGAGAGTTCCTGTTGCTCCATATCCTCACCAACATTGGCTGTTGTCAGTGGTTTTCTTTTTTTCTTTTTGGCTGCACTGAGTCTTTGTTGCTGTACACAGGCTTTCCTTAGTTGCAGCAAGTGGGGTTTCCTCTTCCTTACAGTGTGAGGGCTTCTCACCACAGTGGCTTCTCCTGTTGCAGAGCACAGGCTCTAGGTGCACTGGCTTCAGTAGTAGCAGCTTGCAGGTTCTAGAGCATGGGCTCAGTAGTGGTGGTGCATGGGCTTAGTTGCTCCATGGCATGTGGAATCTTCCCAGATCAGGGATCAAACCCATGTCCCCTGAACTGGCAGGTGGATTCTTATCCACTGTACCACCAGCAAAGTCCTACTGTCACTGTTTTGGATTTTAATAATTCTAATAGGTTTATAGTGGTGAACGTTTCTTATAATTTACAAATTCCTAATGACATATGCAGAGAAGGCAATGGCAACCCACTCCAGTACTCTTGCCTGGAAAATCCCATGGACGGAGGAGCCTGGTAGGCTGCAGTCTCTGGGGTTGCTAAGAGTCAGACACGACTGAGCAACTTCATTCTCACTTTTCACTTTCCTGCACTGGAGAAGGAAATGGCAAACCACTCCAGTATTCTTCCCTGGAGAATTACAGGGATGGCAGAGCGTGGTGGGGTGCCGTCTATTGGGTTGCACAGAGTTGGACACAACTGAAGTGACTTAGCAGCAGAAGCAATGATATATGCTGTTAAGCATCTTTTCATCTGCTTGTCATTTGCACATCTTTTTTGATGAGAAAATCATTTAGAAAATTTTTTCATTTAGTATTGGGTTGCTGGGCTCCAAAATCACTGTGGATGGTGATTGCAGCCATGAAATTAAAAGACACTTGCACCTTGGAAGGAAAGTTATGACCAACCTAGATAGCATATTAAAAAGCATATTAAATGTAAAATGCATTGCCAACAAAGGTCTGTCTAGTCAAGGCTATGGTTTTTCCAGTAGTCGTATATGGATGTGAGAGTTGGACTATAAAGGAAAGCTGAGCACAGAAGAATTGATGCTTTTGAACTGTGGTGTTTGAGAAGACTCTTGAGAGTCCCTTGGACTGCAAGGAGATCCAACCAGTCCATCCTAAAGGAGATCAGTCCTAGGTGTTCGTTGGAGGGACTGATGTTGATGGTGAAACTCCAATACTTTGGCCACTTGATGCGGAGAGCTGACTCATTTGAAAAGACCCTGATGCTGGGAAAGATTGAGGGTAGGAGGAGAAGGGGACGACAGAGGATGAGATGGTTGGATGGCATCACTGACACAATGGACATGGGTTTGAGTGGACTCCGGGAGTTGGTGATGGACAGGGAGGCCTGGTGTACTGCGGTTCATGGGGTCGCAGAGTCAGACACGACTGAGCGACTGAACTGAATTGCTCATTTGCTTGTTGTTGAATTTTAAAGGTTTTTAGTATATTTTGGGTACCAGTCATTATCATATATGCGCTTTGCAAAAACTGTCTTTTCAATCTCTTAACAGTATCTTTCACAGACCATTAGTTTTTCATTTTAGTTAGGTCCAAATTCTCAACTTTTTCTTTCATAGATTATGCTTTTGGTGTTGTCTCTAAAAAGCCATCACCAAACCTATGGTAGTCTAAGATTTTCTCCTTTATCATTTTCAGGGAGCTTTACAGTTTTGTACTTAACATTTAGGTCTATGATCCACACGGAGGTAATCTTTGTGAAAGATTTAAGATCTGTGTACAGACTTTTTTTTTTTTGGCATCAGAATATCCTGTTGTTTCAACATCGTTTTTTGAAAAGACTGTCCTTTTCCACTGAAATATCTCAGCTCCTTTCTCAAATATCAGTTGACTACATTTATGTGAGTCCATTTCTGAGCTATTTTGTTTCATTGATTTGCTTATCTATTTTTTTCACCAAATACTATATTGTCATGGTTACCACAGCGTTACAGTAAGTCTTGAAATCCAGTAGTGTCAGACCTCCAACTTTGTTCATCTTTAATACTGTTTGCTAGTGTGGGTCTTCTCTCCACATAAACAGAGAATCAGTTTGTCAATATCCACAAAACAACTTCATGGGATTTAGATTGTGATTACACTGAATCTAAGTGGCTTAGTGGTAAAGAACCCACCTGCCAATGCAGGAAATGAAGCTTCAACCCATGGGTTGGGAAGATCCCCTGAAGAAGGGGAAGGAAATTGCAACCCATTCCTGTATTCTTGCCTGGAAAATTGCATGGAGAGAAGAGTCCCACAGGCTTCGTCAATGAGGTCACAGAAGAGTTGGACATGACTTAGTGACTAAACAATAAACATCAAGTGAAGAGGAAATGATACCTTAACTACAGAGTCTTCCTAACCATGAACATAGAATATCTTTCTATTTATTTAGATCTTTTTCATCAGAATTTTATCATTTTCCCTCATACAGATCTTAAAGAATTTCAAATTTGGGGCTGCTAATGTAAATGATGTTCACTTTTTAATTTCAAATTCCAATTGCTAGATTTATACCTACTTCAATTTTTTTCCTACTTTTTTCTGATAACGTAAATGACACTGCTTATTTAACATCAAATTTAAATTGTTCACTGTTACTATATAAGAAACCAATAAACTTTTGTATACGAAACTTATACTCCGCAACATTGTCATAATCACTTTTTATTTCCAGAAGATTTTCTTGATTGATATTTTCTATATAGACCATTATACCATCTGTAAATGTTTTATTTATTCCTTCTCAATCTGCATATTTTTTATTTCCTTTTCTGTCCCACCACATTAGCTAGGTATTCCAGGATGATGCTGAATAGTAGTAGTCAGATCATCATGGTCCTTTTTCTGATCTTAATAGGAAAGCATCTATCTCACTAGTAAATATGCTATTATCTGTAGGAATTTTTGCTGATATGCTTTGTCAAAGAAAATTTCCCTCATTCCTAGTTTGCTGAGAGTTTCTATCATGAATGGGTACTGGCTTTTATCAAGAGTTTTCTCTGCAATTCTTGATATGATTTTTTTCTCATTTAGCCTACTAATAGTAATAGATTACATAAATTGCATTTTAAATGTTGAACCAGCCTTGCACAACTGGAATACATCCCACGTGATCATGACATACAATTTTTTATACATTTTTAAATTCAACTTGCTAATATTTTTAGGATTTTCACATCAATATTCATTAAGATATTGGTCTACAGTTTTCCTTTAACATCTTTAGTCTTGTTATTAGGATAATGCTGGCGTTATTAAATAAGGAAATATTCCCTCTATTTCTGTTTTCTGGAAGAGATTGTAGAGAACTGATATTAACTGTTTTCCCTGAATGTTTAGTACAATCAAAGAGGTTTTACAAAATATTTCATTTTTCAGTTAGAAATGTGAAGGCAATAGCTGTTGCCTATTTTTAAACCTTTAATATCCTCAAGGCAACAGTTCTAATAATAGTATACTTGTAATATTTTCAACAAACACTGAGTTATTAATAAGAAACCAATAAGAAGTTCCTTACTATAATTTTTTTTTAAAGTGAGTTCAAATCAGTTAGTACCTTGGCCCATGGTCACCCAGCTAATATACACAGATGTGGTGTTTTAACGTAATATATTTAACTCTTAACATTTCTTGTATTTCCTCTAGATTTTATCATTAAAACAAAAAACTTTGGGGTTAGAAAGTAAAAGTAAATGAAAGAGCAGATACCCTGACAATTCAGCCTCAGAAAAAAGGTAGGAAGTAACATATCGTAATACCGTTAACTCTACAAATTTTGAGAAGCATGACAGAGTGATTAAGATTTAAATCTTGATTCCATCACTTACTAGGTATGTGACTGTGGGCCATTATCCAATGAGAGACATGCTTTCTTCTCTGTAAAATGGGCCAATTAACTACTTACCCTTATACGGTTTTCAAATTAATCTAATCCAAGGAAAGCATTTGAATAAAAGTCAGGAATCTTTTCCTTTCACAATTTGTCACTGATTTTTAAGATGACAAAATTTATTCAAAAACTTGAACTATAAATGTTCATAATTTGTTTATCACCTAAAGATTCACTTTGTACATACAACTTGTAACCTACAACTCTTGTTAATTTAGGTTAATATCTCCCCTTTCATAACAAAACAAAATGTGGTAGATCTTTTCACAGCATTATTCATCTGTAATTTCAAATGACAATATCATAAATGATTTCAAAGTTATATATAATTCATTTTTACTGTCCAAAGATTCAAGGATGAGAAGTTCTATTCTACACTTTCTGAATACATTCAATAATTCCTCAAATTCAATTAGTGAAGATATATGAGTGACTCCAAGGACTATATCAGAGAAGGCAATGGCACCCCTCTCCAGTACTCCTCCCTGGAAAATCCCAAGGGTGGAGGAGCCTGGTAGGCTGCATTCCATGGGGTGGCGAAGAGTCGGACACGACTGAGCGACTTCACTTTCACTCTTCACTTTCATGCATTGGAGAAGGAAATGGCAACCCACTCCAGTGTTCTTGCCTGGAGAATCCCGGGGACAGGGGAGCCTGGTTGGCTGCCATCTATGGGGTTGCACAGAGTCGGACAGGACTGAAGCGACTTAGCAGCTTAGCAGCAAGGACTATATATAGTCCATGGATTTCTCCAGGCCAAACACTGGAGTGGGTAAGTCTTTCCCTTCTCCCAACCCAGGGAACGAACCCAGGTCTCCCACATTGCAGGCATATTCTTTACCAGCTGAGCCACAAGGGAAGCCCAAGAATACTGGAATGTGTAGCCTATCCCTTCTCCAGGGGATTTTCCAGATCCAATAATAGAACCAGGGTCTCCTGTATTGCAGGAGGATTCTTTACCAACTGAGCTATCCAGGAAGTCTCAACTAACAAGAAAATGTTACTTAAAGCATAAAAAGAAAAAACCATGCAGCAGTATAAACCACTCTAAACACAGGATAATTTACAAGGGAGGTGAGTACTACAGTTCAGTTCAGCTGCTCAGTCATGTCCAACTCTTTTCGACCTCAAGGAGTGCAGCACACCAGGCTTCCCTGTCCAACACCAACTCCCGGGGTCTGCTCAAACTCATGTCCATCGAATCAGTGATGCCATCCAACCATTTTATCCTCTGTTGTCCCCTTCTCCTCCGGCCTTCAATACTGACTAGCATCAGGGTCTTTTGTAAGGAGTCAGTTCTTCGCATAAACTGACCGAAGTATTAGACTTTCAGATTCAGCATCAGTCCTTCCAGTGAATATTCCTTTAGGAATATTTAGGAATATTTCTGACTGATTTCCTTTAGGATGGACCAGTTGGATCTCCTTGAAGTCCAAGGGACTCTCAAGAGTCTTCTCCAAGACCATAGTTCAAAAGCATCAATTCTTTGGAGCTCAGCTTTCTTTATAGTCCAACTCTCACATCAATACATGACTAGTGGAAAAAACCACAGCTTTGACTAGACAGACCTTTGTCGGCAAAGTAATATCTCTGCTTTTTAATACTCTGTCTAGGTTGGTCACAACTTTTCTTCCAAGGAGCAAGCGTCTTTTAATTTCATGGCTGCAATCACCATCTGCAGTGATTTTGAAGCCCAAAAAAATAAAGTCAGCCACTGTTTCCACTGTTTCCCCATCTATTTGCCATGAAGTGATGGGACTGGATGCCATGATCTTCGTTTTCTGAATGTTGGGCTTTAAGCCAATTTTTTCACTCTCCTCTTTCACTTTTATCAACAGGCTCTTTAGCTCTTCTTCACTTTCTGCCATAAGGGTGGTGTCATCTGAATATCTGAGGTTATTGATATTTCTCCCAGCAATCTTGATTCCAGCTTGTGTTTCATCCAGCCCAGCATTTCTCATGATGTACTCTGCATATAAGTGAAATAAGCAGGGTGACAATATACAGCCTTTACATACTCCTTTCCCAATTTGGAATCAGTCTTTTGTTTCATGTCCAGTTCTAACTGTTGCTTCTTGACCTGCATACAGATTTCTCAGGAGGCACATAAGGTGGTCTGGTATTCCCATCTCTTTAAGAATTTTTGACTAAAATACCGCCAAAAAAAAAAAAAAAAAGGTATTTTTCCTAGTAGGAAAATCTTTGTGGGACTCTGTAAAGACACCAATCCTTTCCACCTCAAGGATAGTTTTGTTCTGTTTTGTTTTTTCCCCAAATCATAACTCAAGACAGCAGAACAAAAAGTAGGATCACAGAAACTGACTGGAAGTAAAGGCATCACAAGAAGATAATCTGAAGGAAAAAAATTTCCTTTTACCACCAATTCTCTTTCAGTATGATCACAGTGCTCAACACCAGATTTTTATGGGAGCATTACTGACATTTTTCTACAGCCATGATGACCAACTGGGAATATTTGTTTGAAACGGTCTTCCAGCCAGAAATATCTAGGCCATCTATGTTTTAAAGAACTTTAAGGACACTAAATCAGACAAAGAACTGTTCTCTCAGAACAATCCTGGCTTTACCTGCAGATTCTCTAATAGCCTACTTTCCTCTGAATGTGGGACAACTTTGGATTCAAAAGGGAAATTTTAAAATTTTGAATTTCCAGAAAAGGAAATTATCTACTTATGTATTTATTTCTTAAAGCAATAAATTCACTCCTAGTTGATAATCCAAAATAATTGTACTCAAGCTCTTTCCTTGCCCAATTCTTATCAACAAAGAGATTTAGTGAAATTATATATATATGTATATATAATAAATATTACACAAACCTTTATACATACATATATAAGAGAACGTGTGTGCATGTATGTATATATACAAACATACAGAAGAGAGAGAGAGATATCAACCATTTCTTGATATGCTCTAAATTTTATTTTTGAATAAGGATTACTTATTTAAGTCCCAAACCTTCACCCCCAATAAAAATTACACCTAAGAATAATGACATTAGCTTTCACTAAGGATGATGTAAGACAAGAGCTTTGTAAAACCCACCACATGTGATGACTCAATACTCCCTTTATGAGATTCCATGCAAGAAGTTTCTTTCAGAAATATGCACAAGGAAAAATTCTCCCCCCTCCAAGGAACTACTGCTTTTTATTTTTGGCTTCAGATAGAAGGAAATTTTCAGAATCAAATTCCCAGCCCCAAATCCTCAAGCTGTACATTTAAGATTTACACATTTTACTATAAGTAAATTATAACTCAAAAAAAATTTTTTCCAGCTCAGCTTTAGCAAATGTTCAAGAATTCTAACGTGTTCTGTTACTGTAGTCTTGACTTTCTAATTTATATTGTACCCTGATCCTAAAACTGTATTCCTTTTTCATCTATTTTATTTTCCACTAAGATATCCATGGGGGAAGCCTGAAAATGCCTTTCAACATACATAAGAAGCAGCAGAAAAAAACAAACTAGGTCTTTGACACAGCCAATCCTACTAGTGAATTTATCATCAATTTCCTAGAGAAGGGGGATTAAATACATACTGTTTACTTAAAGTGTATAAGATATTTATAATTAGTTTAATAATGTATAACTAACCAATTTAGCAAGCCTACTGACCAAGTATTCATGGAGACATTATTTTGAAATAAATGTATTTTTATCTTAAAATCCCAATGCAGAACCTTACCCAAATATTATTTGCTACAAAGCATAACATATCTGAATCTAGGTGGTCAACAAAACGTTAAAAAGGCTGAAACGGGCAACCCCTAATTGATTCTACCTGCAGCTGCCTACCTGTTGAGACTCCGAGCATCTGAAGTCACTGGAAAGTGCTATTAAGAGAACTGACGTACAAATACTTCTTACATGCACTGCAATTTGCCCTAAAAGGGAAGAACAAATCTGAATAATCTACTGTGAATAAATTCTGATGAAACAACACCAAAACATATAAACTAGATATAAACATATATGTAACATATAAACTAAAACACTTATATGTATATTGTTTCTTTGCCTGAAATGCCTGTCTTCCTACTCACTGCTTGAATCAACTTTCAACTCCTCATCTGAGGTTCAGTTCAATACCACTTTCCATTGAAAGGACTACTGAAACTTCACAAATCCATTCCATTGCTATCACAAAGCAGAAAAAATGGAGGGGAATTTCCTGGAATTGTCTGCTAAACAGACAAAATAAGAAGCAACCTTTTTTACTCCAATTTTATATTTTAAAAAAATTCAAACCTAAAAAAAAAAAGGTTTAAGAAAATATGATGATGAGCACCCTTACAGCCTTCATCAAGATCATTCAGTATCAGTGGGGGAAATATGACCCCAAAAGGGCAAAATTAGTTCATGGGTTAGGGGTGGTAGTGAAAAACTCTGACCATTACAAAAAGGTTGAGTATTCCACACTGACCAACTATTAACATTCTACCACATTTGCTTTCTCTTTTTATACATACACACTATTTTTCTTTTTGCTGAATCATTTTCAAGTTAGCTGCGTATTTCATGACATTTCACCCCTAAATATGTCAATATGTACTCCTCTAAGAGCATTTTCTTTCACAGTCATTATAATATTAAAATCTATTATTATTATTACCATCCATTCTCAAATTTGTCCAATCAGTCCAAATTTGTCCTTTATGTTTTATCTTCCAATCCAATATAAAATGGACTCAGCACACAACACAGTTAAACTGCAGTGTCTCTTTAGTCTCTTTTAATTGCCCTATTTATTTAATCTTTCATGTTACCAATATTTTTCAAGAATATTTTTACCAATATTTACCAATATTTTTACCAATTGTTCTGTAGAAGATCCCCTACTTGGAGTCCCCTGATTTTTTTTTTCTTCATTAAATTATCATTTTTAAAAAACTGGCAGAAATTTCACACGAGTAAGTTTTATTCTTCTTGGTGTATCACATCAAGATGCATATAACATCAGATCATGCTACAATGTTAAGTTTGATCATTTGGCTGGGTAACCAGTAAAATCTCTCCAGATCCTATCCTAACAATCTTTCACCCAGTGGTTTCAGCATCTTATCTGAATCAATTATTTCTCTAGTGCATATTCTACTTATACAGATTATTCTATTTCTATAATTCTTGACATATTTATTAGTTGGATTAAAAAATAAATAAATAACCACTTTCCAACCATGTAACCTGTGTTGTGAGGGCCAAGGAGAGGTTAAGTGAAGTAGTGGAGTGATTCTTAAATTTCCTCAAGAGCATCTCTGCATCTTACTACCTTTTATATGGGATTCTGTTTAAAATCTCATGAACAAAGGGTTCAACTAACTGGCAGAAAAAAACAATACTGAAAACCACTATTAGAAGAGCACCGTTCAATACAACTCTCTGCAACAATGAAAATGTTCTACACCATCAATATTGGCTACTAGCCACATGCAGCTATCAAGCACTTGAAATGTGCTTAGTCGGAGCAAAAACAATTTCACATTAAATTTAAATTTCCATATGTGGCTAATGTACTGTATTAAACAGTATGCATGCATGCGCAGTTGCTTTACTCGTGTCCAACTCTTTGCCACCCCATGGACTGAAGCCCACCAGGCTCCTCTGTCCATGGGGATTCTCCAGGCAAGAATACTGGAGTGGGTTGCCATGCCCTCCTTCAGGGGATCTTCCTGACCCAGGGTTGTAACTCACGTCTCTCATGTCTCCACAGGTTCTTTACCACCAGTACCATCTCGGAAGCCCAATCTCTCAACTTTTTATCACATTCGCCACTTAAATCCAAACACATGCAATGCAAACTTTTAAAAAACAATAACATGGCAAGAGTAACAGTAACTATCTATCATTTGGGAACTTTTTATATTACATAAGGTAATTTATACACATCTTCATTTAATCCTTACGATGACCCTCTAATTGAGAGTACACCTTTCTGAGAAAGGTTTTATGATGAAATTAACCTGTAATAAGAGTAGAATTCTCTTTAACAAAATACACTTAGAAAAACTAGGGTCAGCTAAACTGTTAACTGAATCACTTTTTAATATGCTAAAAATCTTAGTACTACATTAAAAGCATTAGTTGGAAGAAACCAATAGCTACTGAAAACCTCTAACAGCTAGAAGTTTTAAAAAAGTTAGCAACATGTTCACTGTTGCTTAGTCACTAAGTCATGTCCGACTCTCTGCAACCCATGGACTGTAGTCCAACAGGCTCTTTACCAGCCTAATTAAAAATAAATGGCATAGGGAAACTTTATTTAATTTCTAATGTCATGGATAACTTAAGAATATGAACCACATTGTATCTGGAACAAGTGATAAGCCTTTCAAATGAAAAACAAACCACAATTCTGGTCAACAAATATAGAGGTCTGACTGAATAAAGCTATTTTGAAAACTCTGTAACTGATATACAACTATACAGGAATGAAAACTATCCTTTAAACAGCAAATTCATAAGCAATCTTATCCAAATACTGATACCTTTAATACTGCAGCATTCTAACACTATAAGATATATAGTGAAATCTCTCCCCCTCTTCCATCCTCTCCTCCGAAAAAAGAGGTTTCAAGAGTCTGCATGAAAGGTTTCATATGCGACAAGCACAACCCACTGAGATCCATAAAAGCAGAACCTCACTCCCTAACAGAATACAATTTGCAAAGACCTCAACAGGTTTGAATTTGAAACTCTGAAAAAAAAAAAAGGTGAGTATCAGTATCATGAAATACTCACAATTCTACCTTCTCTCTCTCTACCCTTCTTGAAATACTCTTTTGCCTATTATCTGTCTTCTCCAAACTCCTTGAATGTTTTTCATTCTCCCAGGAAAACCATTCTAAACCGTTAGCCTATAAGTCTCCTTCCCTCAGCTGGTGCAGGACTGGTTTGAGGATTAAATAAAAACAGAAATAGGTGGCATGTAACAATTCTGAATACAGGACGTGCAATCTTCTATTCTATATACCCTGCTAGCATACAAGTATCTAGTCCACGACAGGCACACAAGTATTTGCTGAAATAAAACAACACAACACAGAGGGAAACTGTTCCAAGATAGAAAGAGAGAGGGGAGATAAAGGAATCAGGAAGGTGAATATTTTAAAAGAAAATCCAATTAACCAGAACACCCTTCATCAAAACTAACAGAGTTAACTTTCTGGTTATTATAGTTACAAGGGCATGTAACATGCAAACAATAAAAGTATCTCTTCAAATAAAAAGAAAGTCAACAACAAAAAAAAAGGGAACAGAGGTCACACTTCTGAAAATTCATTTTTTTTTTGTAATAGCCTTGGAATTTAGAGTGCCTTTCTCTAAAGCAAAATTTGTGCTCCCTAAGTTCAGGGCTCCTCTCCAATAATGCACCCCATTTCATGTGCAGATGTCATCCAGCCGACTTCATGTCACCTATGGCAGGGGGACCTCAGCAAACTCGTGCAAAAACACTGATACTCATGTCTTCTTACCAGCTTCCATGAAACTCTGGCAGGCTAATTTGTTGGTTTACAATGAAATCTCAGAATCTGTATATCCATAAAAGTAATCATGTGGAAAAGTCAAAGGTCTCACAAGTCTAACTTTTTTCTTAGTTTTTCAGAACATATATGATAATCCAATCAAATGTCTTTTGTGAGCACTGGAAAGGATAATTTTATGGTATCTGTCCACAAAGCTACCATTAGATTATCAAGCTACCTGTTTTCTAGATACTTACTTCCAAAATACAGTAATATTTTCCATTTTTCTAGCCACAAAGATATGCTTAATGATTAAAGATGCTTTTGATATGATGGACTCTCTAGCTAAGTGGTTTTCAAAGAGCATCAATATATGCACTTTGTGAAAGATGCCCAGAAGAGTCTGACATATAGCAACCTACATCTCACCCAGGTAAAACCATCGCTTTAGGAGTGCATCCTCATAAACAGTAAGAGACTTCTATCATGAGGGTGACAGTCTACATAACACCCTCTTATAAACACTGGAGGTAGTACAATTTGATAAAAATAGTTGTAGTTCTAGTTCTAACAGCATTAAATGAATAACTAACTTCAGTCACATCATCTTGTTTCCATGCTTCGTTTGCCCTATTTGTTCGAGAAGACTCCACTGGACAATTACTAAGATCCCTTCACCTGTAAAATTCTTTAACTCACATGCTACCAGTTACTAAAATTGCTGTGATTCAATGGAAGATATTCACGTACTACAACAACAATAATAAAAATAGTTTGACATCGCTTTAATATACAAACAATGCTACCTCTGGGTTAGAAAACAAAACAAATACACGTAAGTCAGCTCTAAATTCATGGAGCTAAGAGGTAGTTGCTGCTGCTGCTGCTAAGTCGCTTCAGTCGTGTCAGACTCTGTGCGACCCTAGAGACGGCAGCCCTGTCCCTAGGATTCTCCAGGCAAGAACACTGGAGTGGGTTGCCATTTCCTTCTCCAAGGAAAGGTAGTTAGACACATTATTAAAACCTGATCCTTTTCAGCCCAGACCTAAACTGTCAAATATTTGTGGACAGACAAATGAGGGTATCCCTGAACATACCAGTCTGGCCATTTGTCTCAGACTTTGTTTTTTTTTTCGTTTGTTTTTTTAAGAGCCTTGGCTACCAAAGAGGGTATTTTGTTATCCAAAACAGTCTCCTTTTTGTGGGACATCAGTTCATGTTCATGTTCCTGTAGCACTGTATACGTGAAGCAGTGTAGCAGTGTATATTTGAAGTTCTTCCGAAGCTAGGCATCTTAATAATCATGGTTCTTCCCTCAGGCCAATATGTCACCTAGACTATAAGAAGTTCAAGATGTAGCAAAATTCTTGTATAAAGTCCACAGGTGACTGTAAGGCAACTTTACCTAGAGAGGACTAACATAGCAGCATATTTTAAGAGATATGTGGATTCAAATCTAACTTATTAGCTGTTTCAGCCTTTTCAACCTAGTTAAAAGCCAACACAGGACTGTTTGTAAGAATTAAATGAGACTATTTCATAAAGGGTCTAACAAACTTGGACCTATTTAAATGTTCAATAATGACACCACCCTTATGGCAGAAAGTGAAGAGGAACTAAAAAGCCTCTTGATGAAAGTGAAAGTGGAGAGTGAAAAAGTTGGCTTAAAGCTCAACATTCAGAAAACTAAAGATCATGGCATCCGGTCCCACCACTTCATGGGAAATAGATGGCGAAACAGTGGAAACAGTGTCAGACTTTATTTTTCTGGGCTCCAAAATCACTGCAGATGGTGACTGCAGCCATGAAATTAAAAGATGCTTACTCCTTGGAAGGAAAGTTATGACCAACCTAGATAGCATGTTCAAAAGCAGAGACATTACTTTGC
>NW_011495027.1:4600467-4624889 GCF_000754665.1 Bison bison bison | reverse complement strand
CTAGATAGCATGTTCAAATGCAGAGACATTACTTTGCCAACAAAGGTTCATCTAGTCAAGGCTATGGTTTTTCCTGTGGTCATGTATGGATGTGAGAGTTGGACTGTGAAGAAGGCTGAGCGCCAAAAAATTGATGCTTTTGAACTGTGGTGTTGGAGAAGACTCTTGAGAGTGCCTTGGACTGCAAGGAGATCCAACCAGTCCATTCTGAAGGAGATCAACCCTGGTATTTCTTGGGAAGGAATGATGCTAACGCTGAAACTCCAGTACTTTGGCCACCTCATGTGAAGAGTTGACTCATTGGAAAAGACTCTGATGCTGGGAGGGATTGGGGGCAGGAGGAGAAGAGGATGACAGAGGATGAGATGGCTGGATGGCATCACTGACTCGATGGACGTGAGTCTGGGTGAACTCCGGGAGTTGGTGATGGACAGGGAGGCCTGGCGTGCTGCGATTCATGGGGTTGCAAAGAGTCGGACACAACTGAGCGACTGATCTGATCTGATTATTAAATGACCTGCAATTTGTGATATTCCATGATCTTTTCCTTTAACTTCCCACTTGTATCCCACTATTTCCTAACAAAACTGTACATTTTTAACATGCCACATCACATCTCAAATGTTGAATATGCTTAGGTGCCTTATGTTCATACCTTTGATCATGTCATTCTCTCTGCCTGAATTTTCCCTGGCCAATTCTTATCCATTCTTAGAACTATTGATCAAGTCCCATTCCCTTTCAAGAGAACTTCAAATACCTACTCCTTTCAGAAAGTCAGTCAGACCCCTGGGTGCTTGCAGCTGGGGCTCAAAGGGAAACAAATTATTAACCCCTAAGAAAATTTAGACAACTATAAGAACAGGTGCTGGCTTTGTAGAAAGTAGAAACTATCAACATTACAAATTAACTCAAACATTACAAATAGGCTAAAAGAAAAAAATCTTCATTGTGAAACTAAACTTATATTGAAAGTAGGGCAAAGACAGCAGAATATCCAGAATGTCCAGAATATCCAGAATATAGACAGGAGTTGCTTCATGACTATTTGAGTCAATGAATTTATGAAAAAAGCTTGAGGAATTAAAAATATGATTTTGCTATCATGTATGAAACGAGTCGCCAGTCCAGGTTCGATGCACGATACTGGATGCTTGGGGCTGGTGCACTGGGACGACCCAGAGGGAGGGTAAGGGGAAGGAGAGGGAGGAGGGTTCAGGATGGGGAACACAGGTATACCTGTGGCAGATTCATTTCGATATTTGGCAAAACTAATACAATATTGTAAAGTTTAAAAATAAAATTTAAAAAAAGATCAATATTCAGATAATTAAAAAAAAAAAAATACTATTTTGCGTGGTTCCTGATAGCTATGTTGGAGGAAAAGGCTCACGAAAGTGTTCAAGCAAGTATGCTTCCCACATTAAAAAAAAAAAAATCAATTATTAATAATGTTTCACTTTTTAAATCACTAGGTCAGAGTTATGTCATTCTGGCACTGTTTTGATTTATATACTCAACTTTACCCCCTACCTCAAAAGTCAAAACCTCAGAAGGTACCTAACCTCAAAATTTTCTTTATGCTTCCTATAATCTCTCCCAGACATCTCCTTCCATAAAAAATTTTTTCTTAATTTTCTAATATTTGCATTAAGGCCAACCTAGAGAGTCTCATTTCATAATTTAGGATCCCCCAAAAGAAATGACAAACATTAAATCTTTCAAAGTAACTTTTGAAATCTTTTGTAAGAAGTCTTCAGAAATAAAAACTGTGAATTAAAATTGTTATCACTGGGTACACACCGATGGTGTGATCACTCACACTCACCTAGAGCCAGACATCCTGGAATGTGAAGTCAAGTGGGCCTTAAGAAGCATCACTACGAACAAAGCCAGTGGAGGTGATGGAATTCCAGTTGAGCTATTTCAAATCCTAAAAGATGATGCTGTGAAAGTGCTGCACTCAATATGTCAGCAAATTTGGAAAACTCATCAGTGGCCACAGGACTGGAAAAGGTCAGTTTTTATTCCAATCCCAAAGAAAGGCAATGCCAAAGAATGCTCAAACTACCGCACAATTGCACTCATTTCACACGCTAGGTAAAGTAATGCTCAATATTCTCCTAGCCAGGCTTCAGCGATACGTGAACCATGAACTTCCAGATGTTCAAGCTGGTTTTAGAAAAGGCAGAGGAACCAGAGATCAAATTGCCAACATCCGCTGGATCATCGAAAAAGCAAGACAGTTCCAGAGAAACATCTATTTCTGCTTTGTTGACTATGCCAAAGCCTTTGACTGTGTGAATCACAATAAATTGTGGAAAATTCTGAAGGAGATGGGAACACCAGACCACCTATATGGTGCTCAGGAAGCAACAGTTAGAACTGGACATGGAACAACAGACTGGTTCCAAATAGGAAAAGGAGTACGTCAAGGCTGTATATTGTCACCCTGCTTTTTTAACTTACACGCAGAGTACATCATGAGAAACGCTGGGCTGAAGGAAGTACAAGCTGGAATCAAGACTGCCAGGAGAAATATCAATGACCTAAGATATGCAGATGATACCACCCTTATGGCAGAAAGTGAAGAAGAACTAAAAAGCCTCTTGATGTAAGTGAAAGAGGAGAGTGAAAAAGTTGGTCTCAAGCTCAACATTCGGAAAACTAAGATCATGGCATCGGGTCCCATCACTTCATGGGAAATAGATGGGGAAATAGTGGCTGACTTTATTTTCTGGGGCTCCAAAATCACTGCAGATGGTGATTGCAGCCGTGAAATTAAAAGACACTTACTCCTTGGAAGCAAAGTTACGACCAACCTAGACAGCATATTAAAAAGCAGAGACATTACTTTGTCAACAAAGATTCGTCTAGTCAAGGCTATGGTTTTTCCAGTAGTCATGTATGGATGTGAGAGTTGGACTATAAAGAAAGCTGAGCGCAGAAGAATTGATGCTTTTGAACTGTGGTGTTGGAGAAGACTCTTGAGAGTGCCTTGAACTGCAAAGAGATCCAACCAGTCCATCCTGAAAGAGATCAGTCCTAGGTGTTCATTGGAGGGACTGATGTTGATGGTGAAACTCCAATACTTTGGCCACCTAACGTGAAGAAGTGACTCATTTGAAAAGACCCTGATGCTGGCAAAGACCGAAGGCAGGAGGAGAAGGGGACGACAGAGGATGAGATGGTTGGACGGCATCACGGACTCAATGGACATGGGTTTGGGTAAATTTCGGGAGTTGGTGTTGGACAGGGAGGCCTGGAGCACTGCGGTTCATGGGTCGCAAAAAGTAGGACACAACTGAGCAACTGAACTGAACTGAACTGAACATACCAGGTTATCTCAGCATCAGTGGCTGAAAAGTCTAGTCCCACCTACCTGGATGCTGATTGATTAAGACACTAAATTTACTCTTGTTATTCAGTAAGAGCTTAGTTTTTTCTTCAGAAAAAGTTAGATGTAAAGCTCAGTATTAAACATTTAAGCTCTACTAATAAATATTCAATGTTTCATATGTAATTTTAACACTAAGACTCACACTAAGCACATATTCCTAAATGTTTTTATTCTGAAATTTTAGGATACTTTTAAGAGGAATCTGATCTAAAATCTGTAGTTTTTATTCAAAGTCATTATTAATATTTCTTCAAAAAGGTTTTAATACTATACTTCAACAGTTAATTTTAGATATTACGGGTCACCATAGTATTTTAAAGCTGGAAGAAACCTCAAACATCTCTTGCTTATTATAAAATGTAAGGCTAAAATATAAGACTAGAAAAGACAAAGAAGTAGAAGCCACAAAGTCTGATGACTGACTATATATAAAGGGAAAAAGTCAAGGATGATTCCCAGTTTTCAAGTCAAAGTAGAGTTTAGAAGGGAAACCAATTGGGAGGGCAGGAAGAGTGGAATAAGAGAAAGGTTATTTTGCTGCTGTTTTAAACAGAGTATGACACTAATCTTACCTTATCAATGGAGAAAAGCTCATTCTTCTGAGATGAATGGGAGGGGTGTGGAGAGGGTGGAAGCTAATCACTGCCCCAGCTTGAAGTAGGAAATCTCTGTCTTCAGCCCATACACAGATCCTTCTCCATTTCCCACAAATAAATACCTAAATTAGTGCCCAGAAATATAGCCCTCACAAAAGCACTTGATTCTCCTATAAATACAAAATATTTCCATTATTTCTAAAATAATTTACTCATATTTTGACCTCTAAAAAGATGTTCAATCTTTGTTCCACCCTCTTTAGCATTACTTCAGTCCTTTTCATGTGAACCAAACAGAATAGCATGTAGAACCAAGATAATCCAATCAACAATAACCTATTTTAACTGTGCACTTTAAATTAAAGTCTAAATGAATTCTATTCATTATCTAAAATTTAAAGGGACTGATCTCTTATTTGACAGAGAATTTACTAAAGATAAAAGACTTGGCTGGTTTCAGTGGTGTGGGCACCGTTAATTGTGCCTGCCAACAAGCTAGTCTCATAAACACTGGATTCTGTTCATCCAAGTTCCTTGTCAACAAGCCATAATCACATTTTGACACACATTAGTAGATTTTAACAAAGTAGAATTAATCCTGTGTGTCTCCTTAAAGTTTAGGTTCTCAAGCTTTTACAATTTTTTAACAGGAAAGTCTTTAAACAATCAGTACTGAAATGTTCATATACAAAAAGATGAAAAAAGTTTATATGCAGAATTGGTTTCATCACTAATTAATAACCTCCAGTGGGGTATCAAGTGTCTGCCCATAAACATTTCTCTCGTAAATTTTATCTCTTTTATTACTTGAGATTTATGAAAATATTTGGTTTATGAAAATATTTCTGGAAAAGATAAACCCCACACAGTGGGTATCTGTGCAGAAGAACAGAGGGAAATAAGTTCAGTGAAAAGTACCAGAGGCTCTGACCTATCTCTAAAGCTTTATTATGAATGTAAAAATATATTACTGTTTTAATAAATCCAAGTGGTATGTACACAGGCTATAAATTAAGTATATGGTTGGGAGGGAAATTATAAAAATCACTTTGTCTCTCAACTCACCTGTTCTACCTCCCCCATGCACTGCTTCACCCCACCAACCCCCCGCAGAAAACTTTACAGCTATAAGCAATTTTGGTCAAAGGGAAAGAAGACATAGTTTGGGAATATTATAAATTTCCTAGGAAGGTAAATCTTGGGAGTGCAGAGTAGGAAAGATTCCAGAAAACAGGCATTCAAATACAAATTATGACATAATTTTGCCAAGAATTACCTGTATCAGTAACTGTCTTTGGAGATGCTTCTAAAATTATCTTTAATATCATTTTCTTTCCAGTTCTACAGCAGATTACAGATGTTTAGGCCACAAACTTTTGATTATCCTGGGAGCAGCTTTTCTAACTTTTGATGTGTTTTTAATAGTCATCATTTTCCAAAATCATATGAGAATTTCAGTTTAATTTTCTCATAGCCAAATATGCTGAAATAAGACTGCCAACAACCTTTACCCAAGTGACATCAATTACTCTGAATAGAACATTAAATATAACTTTAAATCTAATTGGACTTTCTACTATAGACTACTGAATCTGAAAATAATATGAGAAGTTACCTAAAGTTTTTTAACACGTACCTTTAGTAAGCAGTAATTATTAGAATGATGAATCTTTTTTAGTAATGTTCGCACACATAACTTCAAAAATGTCTGTCAAATTTTGAGACTGAGGGAAAAACGACTAGAATACACATGGTGTATTTACAAAATCCTGTGAAAAAATACTGCCAGCAAGAAATGGACTAACTGGGATTTTATTCATCTCCCTGAATTATGTAAGTTGTGGGGCTGACCAAGAAAACAGTTATTTCTCAGCATATCTTGTTATTTCTTGTATTTTGAAGGAAATAACAATTAACTATTAAAGTTAACTGTTAAGCCTTTTGGTCTTTTGGTCAAATCTGGTAACCCGACGTTCAAAATTTAGGCAGTAACAATGCCAATTTTAAGGTGACCGTGGTAAACTCAAAACCATAATTTAAAATATTCATATTAGTGTTATAACTATGACAAGACTTCTGAGAAGCTTAAAAAAATGACAAAAAGCTATTATACATTTGAACTGAGTAGGTTCAGAATGAGTCCCTAGAATACAATCTTTCAACCTTATCAACCTCACCTGCACAAGAGAATGACATCACTGAGGGAACTGAGGCCCAGGCCACACCCCAAACCAATCAATGAAACTTGGAAGGGTGAGACCCAGGTATCAGCATTTTTTAACTTTCCAAGGTAATTCCCACAAGTAATTAAGGTTGAGAACCACAACTCTAAGATTCTAACATTATAAACCTGATTTTGGTACCCCACTAAATCACAAAATCACAAAACACTTTGGTACCCCACTAAATCACAAAACACACATGATATGGAGCAAAAAAATTTAAGCAGTCTGCTTTTTTTGTGGTACAACAGACAGGAACTTTTGTGCATATGATCCTGCTGTACTTGAGCTCAAGTGAAGCTTCCATCACAAAAACAAACATGCAAATCCATCAGATACAAGGTGAAAACACCTTTCTATACAACTGATGATTGCACACACTTGCAACTACTCTATACCCTGAAATAAGTGAGAGATGAAACATCTATTTTTCCTAAGGCTTATACTTCACGCCTGTGCTTAACGAAAATAAAAGTCCAAGCGATAATGATGAAAATCCATCCCTATCAATGAGAAAACATCATATCTGAAAGCAAACCTCAAGAAGCCCTCCTACACATTTTATACGGCAAGAAATTTCAATTGAATCTACTTGCATAAACACTTCACAATTTTATACATATATATTTTTAAAAAACCAACACTTAAGCTTTACGTATATTCAGGTACTAACTAGTATTAGAAGGAAAAAACCATATAGAAATTCAAATGCAGTTTCTTCTTTAAAAGAAGTATCTTCTACCAAAGTATCGTCTACTTTGTTGTATGGCAGACCACATTTATACTGTTCTGACATTTCCTAGACTGCCTAAGAATCAAGCTATCCAACATCTTTGTGAGATGGAAACTAATCAGTTACCCACACATTATTCTCAACTCCTTATTTCTAAGACTGAAAAACTTAACTCATAAGCAGTTACTTAACCGAGCCAAGGAGACTGAGACCAAAAAAAAAAAGTCTGAAAACTTGCCAACATTCATTGTTCCGTTGTTCTGTTTTGTCTTACTAATCCACCCCACCTCAGCCAAAAAAAGGGAAGTTATAACATGTGAACATTTATCCCACTGTTTTTCATAACTGGGGTACCACAAAAGCTATGCAGGGAGTCCTCGCTTTCAAAAAAAAAAAAAAAAACCCTGCTGAAAGAAAAGCAAGTATAAAGAACTCAATAGGGAAGAGAATGAAAAACTGAAGAGAAATGGACAAGAAGAATTATTCACAGCAACTTAATTGAAAGTGATTGATATTTTAACTATTAAGAAAAAAGATTCTCATTAAAAAATTAAGCAACAGTGCATTAATCAAATCTAGAAGATATCCCATTTCCATACGAGTCTATATACACTTTAATTTCAAATTTTCAAGCTGTTTACAAGTAAATAAGCGCACCCAGTTTCTCATTAACTTAGTGCGGAACTTCTGAATAAAAGATGTCTCTACATACAGTTTATCTTTAAAAATAAGACAGAATACACTTTAGACACACTGTTCCACCAATGTACCTTTCATTTGACTAGAAGAAATCAACATATAATCTTACCTTTCCTTCCAGAAGATTTCAGAGTAGTAATACTATGGCAACAGCTCAGTATAAGGAATACAAAGCTAAAATCATTTAACAAGTGACCTAGGTATATGTCAGAGAATGACTGCTGTTTGAGTATACATGTAGAAGAGGTTAATGACAAAAACAAAATGCATTCTTAAAGGATTTAACACGTTAAGATCTAGAAGCACAAGTGTGGTATTCACAGCTTCTATCTAATGAAGTATCTGAAATAGAGAAAGACAGAAGAGAAGGTATCAGTGAATGCTAAAGCAGAAGACATAAGTACCCAAAGAAAACAATACAGCTACTAAAACCAACTGATCAGCTCAGATTTGAAAGGGATATATAGGCACAAGCTAACACGAAAGGCAACCTGACAAGGACAAATATAAGAATGACACAGAGTTAAGAAAACTGTTAAAGACTGCAACCATGGTTAAAAAATTAACCACTTTCCCAGAAATAACATGCTAAAAAAATGTAGAAACTTCCAAAATGTAAAAGAAGACCTGACTAAACAAAGAGAAATAACTTTCCAGATGGGGAACTAGAACATTAGAATGATAACTCTATCATTCTAATCATATTATTAATCTTAAGCAGTTCTGCTTATAATACTGATGCTTTTTTCTTTTACTTAATAAAATGATTCAGAGGTTCAACTGGAATAATAAATAGACATATAAAGTAAAGAACCATGAAGGAAGGATTAACCCTAAAGACTAAAAGGCTGATAAGAACTGAAAGTGCTGCTGCTGCTGCTAAGTCGCTCCAGTCGTGTCTGACTCTGTGCGACCCCATAGACGGCAGCCCACCGGGCTCCCCTGTCCCTGGGATTCTCCAGGCAAGATCATTGGAGTGGGTTGCCATTTCCTTCTCCAATGCATGAAAGTGAAAAGTGAAAGTGAAGTCGCTCAGTTGTGTCCGACCCTCAGCGACACCATGGACTGCAGCCCACCAGGCTCCTCCGTCTATGGGGTTTTCCAGACAAGGGTACTGGAGTGGGGTGCCATTGCCTTCTCCCAACTGAGAGTAGTATAACCCTAACACAAAAATTATTAGATAAAGCAGTGTAATGATGGCCCAGAAGCATACCATATTCCTTACACCCTTACAAACTTAAAATCCAAAAAGAATGGACTGAAAAATAAAAGCCAACAAATACATGAATAAAATTACATCCCAATTTATAAATTACTAAGGGTTTCTGGTCTGACATGTAGGTGCTTATAAATCATTACCACCATTCTCACAACAAGAAAAAATCTGAACAAACTGAAAATTAACAATGGTTTTTAGATTTCCGCTCACACACGTGTCATTTTCATTTAAGACATATAACTAAAGGCAAAAAACCCAAAAGATAAATGATTTTGACTATCTCAAAACAAAATGTATTGCATACATAAAAATACTACGAACCAAATTAAAAAGCCAACTACTATCTAGGGAAAATTATGAAAATAGTCTTATTACATTTTTTTTAACAAAGCATCTAGGGAGAACATGAAGGATCGATTGCTTTGAGTATAAAATAAATGGGTTTAATTTTATGTACTATACCATGGACAACCAGAAGAATGTTTGGGGGGAAAAAAAGATATCAGCTCTCTTCAAAACTATCTTTAATTTAAGCTTTGGCAATTTCACATTAGACTTTAATATTAATCTAACAGCACTTACTTTAAATCACACATGAATGCTATAGTTCAGAAACGTCAACTCAATCCACATTTTTCTTATTTAGGCAGGCTACATTAATCAGCCATAAATGACTTTATCAGATCTTCTTAAATTAAAAACCATCAAAGAAAAAGATTACTTATATATCATAAATAAACTTTTCTTCAAATCATTACATTGTTTCAAATTCTGTCAAAATGTAATTAATAATCAATATGTAAAGTTCTACCTTGATGGATTTTACATTGGAAACAAACTTAAATCATAGTTGGAGCTTCCCAGTAAGAACAGCATTATTACAAATAATTTCTGCTACAATATCCTGGTCTCAGTTCTCATGACTAGACTCCTAATTTTCCCAAACTGTCCAAAAGAAAATGGGCTAAGAAACCTAAAATGGCAGTTAATATTTACACAAATACCTCTCCTACTTCATTCTGCCTTCTTCCCTCATTCTGTATTACATGTACATCTGGAAATTTCCTCAATAATTTTTTAGGACAAGATAAATGAATAATAAATGTGGAAAAAGTGTATAATATAACTGAAATTTAGAAAATCAACTGCAGATATTTAACTATATTCAACACTATTTAAGTAAGACTTAGTATTCTTATTTAGAATTACCTCTCTTCTCAAAGAACATTTTTAAAAGAGAGTAACTCCATATGAGGATAGGGGAAGGTTAGGTGAAATGCAAAAGGTTTATGGAGTTCTTCAATTCTATCATCCTCAATTCGGGATTGGCAAACTCACGAAAAAATAAACTAAGTCTTAAAGGTACAGCTAAAACGTAAGTAAACAGAGCCCCTAACAAATGCAGCATCTTGGTCAAAATATTTTCACTGCCAATTAGGAAAATTAAAAGTCTTTATGTTTCATAAACATAAAAGCTACTATAATATGCAAATCAAAAATCACTGCTTATTCATGAACTTGTATATCACAATTTTATATCAAACCTTCAGCAATGTTAACCAATACTTCAGAATAGCATGCTAATGCAAGAAAAAAAGAAAAAGCAATAATATATGATCAAAGAGGTGATTGCACTAGAGTTTGTTTCTCACAGCCTCTATCACAAAGGCCTACCAAATTTTCTGATCGCAGAGTGGCAAATAATGTTGACCTGAGTTAAGAAAAAAAAAAAAAAACCTTTGAAGCTGTGTAGGAGCCAAGAATTCTGTTCTTTGGGATTCTCATAATCCCAGCAATTAGTATAAAAGTACAACCTTTTCTATTCTATTCTACATCTGAGTGAAAAGAAAAAAGAAAAAATTGAAGTTCCTAAATTAAAATTAAGGATACAAAACAAGTGTTTTCCCTCTATTTGAGAAGATGACAATGAATCACTGTGGGAAAACTGACAATAAAGGAACTACCACAGAAAACTTCTTCCATAGTGGAGAAATACATTTTTTTTCCTTCACTAGTTTGATCATCATTAATGTTTTTCAAAAAGAAAAGTACTTAGAATCTAAGGGATAATTTTATACATATATGTGCGTACACACACACACACTGAAATTCCTCTCACAATCGTACCTTTAAACAGCAAAGTTGGCAAGGATCAGTAGGAAAGAGGGAAGGAAGTCTGGTCATGTTAGAAGGCCAGGGCTTTTCTATAATTTATATGAAAGTAAACAGATTTATACCTTTAAGAGAAAATAATGATATGAACTGATAGTGATTTTTACTTCATCCTAAGAGAGAAAAGAAACGAACAGCTAAACTGAATGTCAAATCTATAACTCATGTAACATCATCATTTATCTGAACCGTTAGACAAGTGTGATCCTTTGAGATAAGCCCATGGCAGGAAGAAATGTAAAGTCCAAACTACATTCAACCAGAAGACAACATCAAAGAGCAAGCAAATGTATGATTATCACTATTAATAACAACTTAAATTGTAGTTTTTACAGTTTACAAACCTTTTTATATTCTTTATACCATTTGAGGATTAACTGTTCTTCCCAGTAACTCTGAGGACAGTAGAAATAAGCATCCTTCACATTAAATAAGTTCTATATTTATAAAACACTTAAAGTATGCTCAGTACACAGTCTGATACAGTAAGTTTAGAGATCATGATGACTTGCCATTGGTAGGGAAAGGTAGAGAACCATGTAAGAAACACTGGTTCAAGGGCAAAGCAGGGAAAGAGTCTAAACAAGTTAAAAAAAACCAAAGGGAAGTGGTCATGTGCAAGACTAGATTATAACTTCTCACAGGGTTAATTAGTCACAGAGTTCCAACCAAGGGCAAAAGAAAAAAAGGCACATAATGACATCTCATGGATCAGACAGGTTCCTGGACAAGTTCACCCCAAGCCAAACAGAAACTATCATCACTAACAACTCCCTGGTTCAGAAGCAAAAGTCATACATACCCCTAATTTTCCTAGCTGGGAAACCTATTTTGAGACACTAAAATAGCATCACAAGTTTGCTTTTTTTCTGTTTTAACCTTCAAAACATGAAAAGAAGATATTTATGTTCTAGAGGACAAAAATGAATGGGTTTTATTCTTTCCTCTTCAACAAAATGAAGAAGTTGTCTACAAAAACATACCTTAAATCAGTCTTTCTAATCAGCTCTTCTATGGAGGAAACAATTGAACTGAGTTGGTTTCCCGCCAGATGTATAACACATTGGGAACACGCAACACTTTATTACAGAGATGGGTGTATATGATGAAATAAAAAAATGCTGGCAACTGGAAGCAGCTTTCTAACATTCAAATACAAAATAATCACGAATTTCTCAGTCATATTTAAGAACCATTGTGTCAAAACTGATTGCGGAACTAGTTTCAGTAAGACATAGGCAAAGCTAAAATTACTAACAAATACAAGGTTGAAGGAAGATTTTATTCATTTTATTTAACTCCAACAACTTAATTTACTCAAACCTCCAATATTCCTCTAAATACTCAAAATATATTTATCACTAAATTTTTAAGGTATTGTCCCTTTATATTACACATCTTAGAAATCTAAAGAACCATAAATAGTCCTAATTAATCACCAAGCTCTTTAGGAAAAAAAAAAAAAAAAAGAACAGCAATAGTGAGAATTTACAACTCTGGTTTGGTTTTTGTTGTTTTGATGTGGACCATTTTTAAAGTCTTTATTGAATTTGTTATAATACTGCTTCTGTTTTATGTCTTGGTTTTTTGGCCATGAGGCATGTGGGATCTTAGTTCCCCGAACAGGAATTGAACCCGAGGTGGCCCCTGCAGTGGAAACCAGAATATTAACCACTGGACCATCAGTGAAGTCCCACAACTCTTTACTGAAGAATTTTTTGCATTATGATTTTAGTTACAATGTTCATGCTGTGCAACTAGCTTTTTTTTTTTTTAAGACTTTATTTTTTTAAAGTTACCATTAACTAAAATACAAGTATACTGTAACAAGGTATTATTTTGAAAGTACAATAGCAACAGAAAACTTAATACAAGAGTCATTGTTTAAAGTATGGAGACTCGGATACTAACCTTTTGACTTATTTACCAGGAAAAAGAACTACATTGATCAGTTCATTTCCTATACTCTTTTGCTTCAAAGCATAGAGAGAATATATAACAGGAGGATGTTATCAATGAACCAATAACAGCCCTAAATTACATTCATTAATCAACTCAAGCATAATATATAATTAGAAATAAATATGCCAAGAGCTAGTCTGCACCTGCATAGCCCCTTTGCTTCATTCCGTAACCATACTGAGCAAAATTTTAAGGTATTTTCCAACTTAGACAACATATGATGAGTCTCTAAATTCGTTTGTGTGCTTAACTGTACAAATCACTTATTTTCAGCTATGTTACAAACTTAAGAAATAAATAATGGAAACATATAAGGTGCTATGTGATAAGGTGACAATGGATGACTTCTAAATTCTACTGGAATTTAGAAAAACAGGCATTTCTTTTCCTCTAAATACAGTTTTAAATTGCTACATAAGTACCAAATTGATTTTCAAATTTTCAAATCACTATCTCCCAAAAGGAGAATCCAACAATTTCAATTAAAAGTGGTTGTTCCTCACAGCAGGGGAAGGAGAGCATGGGAGGGATTCAAAGAATAGCACTGACACATATATGCTACCAGATAAAACAGACAGCTAGTGGGAAGCTGTTGTATAGTACAGGGAGCTCAGCTTGGCGCTCTGTGATGATGAGTGGGATTGGGGGTGGAGGGGTGGAAGAGAGGCCCAAGAGGGAAGGGATTTATGTATACTTACAACTGGTTCACACTGTTGTACAGGGGAAACTAACATAATAATGAAGCAATTATTCTCCAATTTAAAAAAAAATGGTTGTCCCTGATATTTTATAGTACCCATAGGGATTCAGTACAACCTAACTACCTTTAGCAAGAATTATTTCATGCAAAGTTGAAAATCTGGTAACTATAATAATACTGTTCATCTTAAGGTAAACTAGGTCCATTTTCTGTTGATGCAACATAATGACCAGGCTTCCTAAGTGGCGCTAGTGGTAAAGAATCCTGCCAGTGCAGGAGATGCGGGCTTGATCCCTGGGTCAGGAAGGTCCCCTGGAGACGGAATGGCAACCCACTTCAATATTCTTGCCTGGGTAATCCCACGGACAGTGGAGCCTGGCGGCACTATAGTTCCTGGGGTCACAAAGAGAAATGACTGAGCAACTGAGCACACACAATGATTACAGTTACTACTGGTATCAACATCCCTTAGAATTTCCTTCTCTACTGTTTTGCTTGCAATCGGGGTATTACAACAGGAATACAAAAAAGAAGCCTATGAAGAGGACTCATCCACCCACCCCAGCAAGGATGTGACCAATTAGTTCCAGAAGCACACTGACAGGAAAAACAGAAAGCTCTTCCAGAGTCAGAGACTTCACTGCCCAGTTTGAAAGAGCCTCCATTGGACTCAGCTGTATCTAAAGGGATGCAGTAAGAACTGGTTTCTTGAAGTTACAGTAAAATTGGTAACAAACAAAAGAATTAACTGACATCCACTTGAAACTTCAATGGGGACGTGAGGAGATCCAGCTATTGTGAATAAGACTTGCCTCTAACTTGGAACAAACAATTTACTAAGGGCCTGTGTGCAATACCATGCTAGAAATTATGAGCAAACAGAGAAAAAACAAAACATTATTTCACCCTTAAATTTATAATATTAGTTTTAGTTGTCAAATATAATTCAATTTATCCAACTTTATTACTTTCCCCTAAGTCAACCTAGGGACACACAATCAGAGATAACTAGGCCACCTGGCTTCCATTTCCAGCCAAGATGGAGTAACAAGGGATTTATCCTCCCACCTGAAACAACTGAAATACATAAAATATATAACAAAAGGCTTTCAGACACTGGACACTAGACAGGAAATCTGTATAGGATGGGGGTCACTGCAAGACAGAAAGAAAATGAAGTGAGTCATATGACTCTCCAAAGAGAGTTTCCAGGCTAGAGTACAGAGAAGGGGATCTCAGAGCCCAAAAGTCTCCCTGAGTTAAGGGGCCAGGATTGGGAGTCCAGGGAGGCCAAGGCAGCTGGCTTATGCTGGGCAGAATACTAAAGAAGACAAAGCTGCAAGAAGAGAATTTTCAGCCAAGTACCAATCAGTGCATATGCATGAAGAAACTAACTGAGGCCACCCAAAATACACAGGTGGAAAATTTTCTGGGGTTCACTCAACCAGCATTCCCACTAGCCAGGGTGGGGAAATAAAATACACAGGGTACTGGGTGGAGTACTCTGAAAGGAACTGCAAGGTTACTGCCTCAGTGGTAGGGCAGAGTTAATCATATATTCTGATCCCATCTAACAAACATAAAAGCAACCTGAGAAAGATCATACTGTTTCTAAGAAACTTGAATGTGTCCCAAATCAAGGCTTACGAATATGTTTAAGAATGTGAAAATATCCAACACCTAAATACCAAGCATATAAAAAAGAAGGAAAATATGGTCCACAATGAAGAAAAAAGCAAACCAACAGAAAAATATTGAGAAAAGACACAGATGATAGAATCAGTAAACAAGAACATCAAAAGAGTCATTATAACAATATGTCATTTGTTCAACAAAATAAAGTAAACGCATGTTAAGGAGACAAACAGAAGTTCTTTGTTGCTGTTGTTTTTAAAGATCCAAAATGAACTTCTAGAAATGGAAAAAATAACTGAAATGAAAAATACACTGAATGGAACTAAAAGCAGAATTACACACACAAAAGAAAGGATTGGTGGATTGAAGACAAAGTAATTAAAAAATACCAAAAAGCAGAAAGACTGGGAAAAATAAATAAAATGTCATCAAACTGTTATGACAACTAAATGTAGACAATATATATATGTGACTTGAATTTTTGAAGGAAAAGAAGTACATAAAAAATTACATGAAGTATTTAATAGTAATGGCCAAATTTTTCCAAATTTAATGAAAATTATAAACACACAAGTCCAATAAGCTCAACAAACCCAAAGCACAAGAAAAAAATCAAGAAACTACAGCAAGGCTTACCATAATTACTTAAAACTGAGTGAAAATCTTACAGGCAAAGGAAAACATATGAACAGCTGAACAAAGATAAGAACAATGACAGACTTCTCATCACACACAATGCAGGCCAAAAGGCAATGGAGCAACAGCTTTAAAGTACTGAAAGAAAAAAAATGTCAACCTACAATTCTATACCTAACAAAAATTTCTTATAAACATTAAGGTAAATACATACCTTTTAGACATACAAAAGCAAAAAGAGTTCATCACCAAGTAGACTTTCATTACAAGTAATTTCAAAAGACATCCTTGAGGATGAAGGAAGAGTACCAGATGGAAATCTGCACCTCCACAAAGGAATGGAAAGCATTAGGAATGATGCATGTATGAATAAGTTCTGTAAAAAAAAGTTTTAATCTTTTTAAAAGATAACTGATTGCTTAAAACAAAAATAACAACAACATATCATGCTTTGTTGTTGTTCAGTTGCCCAGTCATGTCCAACCTTTGCAACCCCATGGACTGCAACATGCCAGGTCTCCCTGTCCCTCACCATCTTCTGGAGTTTGCCCAAGTTCATGTTCACTGCATCAGTGATGCCATCCCGCCATCTCATCCTCTGACGCCCTCTTCTCCTCCTGCCCTCAATCTTTCCCAGTATCAGGGACTTTTCCAATGAGTCATCTCATCACATCAGATGACCAAAATACTGGAGCCTCAGACAAAATACTGGAACTTCAGCATCAATCCTCCCAGTGAATATTCAGGGTTGATCTCCCTTAAGATTAACTGGTTTGAACTCCTTGCTCTCCAAGGGACTTTCAGGAGTCTTCTCCAGCACCACAGTTCGAAGGCATCAATTTTTTGGCATTCTGCCTTTATGGTCCAGTTCTCACAACCATAAGTGACCACCAGGAAGACCATAGCCTTGACTACATGGACCTTAATCAGCAGAGTAATGTCTCCGCTTTTCAACATACTGTCTAGGTTTGTCATCACTTTCCTGACAAGAAGCAATCATCTTCTGATTTCATGCCAGCAGTCACCATCCACAATCATTTTGGAGCCCAAGAAGAGGAAATCTTCCACCTTTCTATCACTACTTCCACCCTTTTCCCTTCTATTTGCCATGTAGTAATGGGGCCAGTGGGCTTCCCTGGTGGCTCAATCAGTAAAGAATCTGCCTACAATGAGGGAGAGCTGGGTTCAATCCCTGGGTTAGGAAGATTACCTGGAGGAGGGCATGGCAACCCACTCCAGTCTTCTTGCCTGGAGAATCCCCATGGACAGAGGCGCCTGGCGGGCTACAGTCCATGGAGCCACAAAGAGTTGGACACAGCTGAATGACTAAGAACCAAGGCGCCAAATGCATGATCTTAGTTTTTTTTTAATATTTAGTCTTAAACCAGCTCTTTCACTCTCCTCTTTCACTCTCATCAAGAGGTTCTTTAGTTCCTCTTCTCTTTCTGTTATTAAGAGTGGTATCATCTGCATTATCTGAAGTTGTTGATTTTTCTCCCACCTATTTTGATTCCAGCTTGTAACTCTTTCAGCCCAGCATTTCTCATGATGTGCCCAGCATATAGGTTAAACAAACAGGGTGACAGCAGATAGCCTTGTCATACTCCTTTCTCAATCTTGAACCAATCAGTTGTTCCATAATGGTTTCTAACTGTTGCTTCTTTACCCACACAGAGGTTTCTAAGGAGACAGGTAAAATGGTCTTGTATTTCCATCTAAGAGCTTTCCACAGTTTGTCATGATCCACATAGTCAAAGGCTTTAGCACAGTCAAAATAAAGACAGGTATTTTTCTGAAATTTCCATTTTCTCTATAATCCAGTGAATGTTGGCAATTTGATCTGTAGTTCCTCTTCCTTTCCTAAAGCCAGCTTGGACATCTGGAAGTTCTCAGTTCACATAATGCTGAAACCTAGCATGCAAGATTTTAAGCATGACCTTACTAGCATGGGAGATGAGTGCAACTATCCGATGGTTAGCACATTCTTTGGCACTACCTTTTTTGGGGACTGGGATGAGGATCGACATTTTCAAGTCCTGTGGCCACTGCTGGGCCTTCCAGATTTGCTGACATAAGGAATGCAAAATCCTTTGCATTATCCTTTAGGGATCTGAATTGTTCTGCAGGAATTTCATCACATGCACTAGCTTTATTAATAGCAGTGCTTCTTAAGGCCCACTTGAGTTTGCACTCTACAATGTCTGGCTTTGGGTAACTAACCATACCATCATAATAATTCGGATCATTAAGATCTTTTTTTACATAGTTCTTTTGTGTATTCTTTCCATGTCTTCTTGATTTCTTCAGCGTCTACTAGGTCTCTACCATTTTGATCCTTTATTGTGCCCATCTTTGGGCAGAATGCTCCCCTGAGGTTTTCAATTTTCCTGAAGAGATCTCTAGTCTCTCCCCTTTTGTTGTTTTCTTTTATTACTAAGCATTGTTCATTGAAGAAGGCCTTCTTGTCTCTTCCAGCTTTTTTTTGGAACTCTGCGTTTAATTGGATGTGCCTTTCCCTCTCTCCCCTGCTTTTCACTTCTCTTCATTCTTCAGCTACTTGTAAAGCCTCCTCAGATAACCACTTTGCCTTCGTGCTTTTCTTTTTCTTTGGGATGGTTTTGTTAGCCACCTGCTTCACAATATTATGTACTTTGGCCACCTCATGCGAAGAGTTGACTCATTGGAAAAGATTCTGATGCTGGGAGGGATTGGGGGCAGGAGGAAAAGGGGACGACAGAGGATGAGATGGCTGGATGGCATCATCAACTCGATGGATGTGAGTCTGAGTGAACTCCGAGAGTTGGTGATGGACAGGGAGGCCTGGAGTGCTGAGATTCATGGGGTCGCAAAGAGTCGGACACGACTGAGCGACTGAACTGAACACAATATTATGGACCTCTGTCTATAGTTCTTCAGGCATGTTGTTAATCAGATCTAGTCCCTTGAATCTATTCATTACTGCTACTACAAATTCAAATGGAATTTGATATAAGTCATACCTGGCTGGCCTAGTGTTTTTCCTGATTTTCTTTAGTTTAAGCTTGAATTTTGCCATGAGAAGCTGATGAGCTGAGCTACAGTCAGCTCCAGGTTTTGTTTTTGCTGACTAGTATACAACTTCTCCATCTTAGGCTACAAAGAACATGATCAATTTTATTTCAGTATTGATCATTTGGTGATGTCCATGTGTAAAGTCATCTCTTGTGTTGTATGAAAAGGGTATTTGCTATGACTAGTGTGTTCTCTTGGCAGAATTCAGTTAACCTTTGCCCTGCTTCATTTTGTTCTCCAAGGACAAGGCCTGTTACTCCAGGTATATCTTGACTTCGTACTTGAGCATTCCAGTTCCCAAAGATAAACAGAACATCTTTTTTAGGTGTTAGTTCTAGGAGGTCTTCTAGGTCTTCACAAAATTGATCAACTTCAGCTTCTCCGGCATCAGTGGTATGGGTATAGCCTTGGATTACTGTGATATTGAATGGCTTGCCTTGGAAATGAACTAAGATCATTCTGTTATTTTTGAGGTTGAACCAAGTACTGTTTATTTTGGACTCTTGTTGCTTATGAGAGCTACTCCATCTCATTTATGGGATTCTTGCCCACAGTAGTAGATATAATGGTCATCTGAATTAAATTCAACCATTCCTATCCATTTTAGTTTGCTGAGTCCTAGGATGCTGATGTTTACTCTTATCATCTCCTGTTTGATCATGTCCAATTTTCCTTGAGTCATGGACCTAACACTCCAGGTTCCCATACAATACTGTTCGTTGCAGCATAGGATTTTACTTTCATCACCAGACACATCCACAACTGAGTGTCGTATCTGCTTTGGCCCAGCCGCTTCATTCATTCTGGGGCTTTTGGTAATTCTCCTTCGCTCTTCCCCAGTAGTATACTGGACAAGTTCAGACATGGGGGATTCATCTTTTGGTGTCATATCTTTTTGGCCTTTTATATAGTTCATGCGAAGGTTCTCGTGGCAAGTATACTGGGGTGGTTTGTTATTCCCTCCTCCAGTAGATCACATTTAGTCACAACACTCTACCATGAGCCATCCATCTTGGGTGGCCCTGCCTGGCATGGCTTATAGCCTCACTGAGTTACGCAAGCTTCTTCATCACAAGGTGGGATCCATGAAGGGCACAAAAAGACACAAACAGATTAATATTATACTAAAAGAATGGGAAGGATACACTATGCTAAAACTAATCAAAACTGAAGTGACTAAATTAATAACAGACCAAGTAGGTTTCAGAGCAAAGAATATCACTAAGGATAAAGAGCATCATCTCATAAATGAAGAAGGGGTTAATTAATCAAGAAGATATGACAGTCCTAACATTCATGCAACTAATCACAGTAGTTCAAAACACATGAAGCGAAAAGTAACAGAACTCTAAGGAGAAATAAACCCACAGTCACCACCAGAGACTTCAAAATCCCTCCCTATATAACTGATGAAAGGAGTAGGCAGAAAGAAAATCAAGGATACAGAAGATACAGAAGAATGGAACAACTTGACCTGATAGTTATAGCATACTCCACCCTGTAACAACGGGATATACATTTCTCATGTTCACAAAGAACATTAATCAAGACAGTTTATATTCTGAGTCACAAAATATCTGAAAGGATTCAAAAGATTCAAATGTATGCCCCCATCTTTCATAGTACACAGCCACAAATGTTAAAGTGACTGCCAGCTAAAAAACCCATTTTCCACTCCCCCCATCACCCTTGCATAGAGATTGTAACTAGTCCTCATCCATGGCTTCCCTGGTGGCTCTGTGGTAAAGAATCCGCCTGCAAATGCAGGAGATACAGGTTCCATCCCTGGTCTGCAAAGATCCCTTGGAGAAGGAAATGGCAACCCACTCCAGTATTCTTGCCTGGGAAATCCCATGGACTGAGGAGCCTAGTGGGCCAGTCCATGGGGTCATAACAGAGTCGGACAAGACTCAGCAACTAAAACAACAACAAAACTCATCAACAGATTGAGGGTAAAAGAGGTCAAAAAAGTTGAGAAAGGGGCACCGCCTCACCTTTCTCTTGCCTCTTCCCCAGGCTGACATCAGAGAACTCCAAACCAGAGGGGATGGTATAACTAATAACAGAAAGTACCCAAGACCTTGAATAACTCATGAAGAGGAAAACCATCCACCAAAATGATCACCTAAAACATGATGGGGAAAAAAGAGTCATTTACTATGTTTAGCCAATAAAATTGTGGACTTTGTTATAAAAACAGCTATCATTACTCTAACTCAGGAAGCTTCTAAAGAGCTTTATGCAGAGGAGTGACATGATTTTTTTACATTTCAAAAGGCTCACCAAGCTGTTATATTAAGAATAGTCTGTAGGGAGGCCAAGTGCAGAATCAAACAGACTAGTTAAGACATGGCAGTGATCTAGGGAAGAGACTATAGTATCCTGAATTAGGGTGATAAGAGTGGAAGTGCTTAGTAGTAGTCATATTCTAGAAATATTTTGAAGGTAAAGCTAACAAGATATTTCTGAAAGATTAGATGTAGAGTGTGAGAAAAGAAAAGTCAAGTTAACTAGCAAATGGAGGGATAGAGCTGCTATCAACTGAAATAAAGGTCAGATAAAATTATTCGGGGGGTGTAGGGGGGTACTAAGGCATTGTGCAGAAACACCAGAAGATTCGTTTTGGCCACACTGAATTTAAGTCTATTAATTGTTCAAGTGGGCAACTCAGTTACATGAATCTACACAAATCTAATGTTTAGGAAACAAGTCTCAACTTTAGAAGTTGTCAGCACACAGGTCATCAGCTAAGGAAGAGTAAAGAGGAGTTTCAAGGATTCAGCCCTTTGGTATTCTTATGTTAAGGGGTTGAAGAGAGTACTAAAAAAGCAGCTAACACAAGAGACAGAGAAATGACCCACTGAGGGGGGCAAGAAAGCTAAGAGTTTGATATATTGGAAGCCAAGTGAAGAAAATTGCTCAAAAGGAGGAAGTGATCAACTGTGTCAAATTCTCCTGACTGGTCAAGTAAGAGGAAGACCAAAAACTGACTGTAGGACTTAGGGAAGTCGCTGATGATTGTGGCAATTAGCAACAGTGAAAATAGACAATTTTTAAGTTTTACTGCTAAGGGAAGCTGAAATACAAAACAAACATTGGCTGAGAAAGAGGAGTCAAGAGAAAAATATCATTTTATTTTTGGTTGGGAGAAATAACAGCATGTTTACATGTTAATGAGAAGAATCCAGCAGAAAGGGAGGAAATGATGACTACAGGAGAATGAGGGAAAACTTCTGGAATTACATCTTTAAATAGATGAGGAAACAGTATCAGGTACACAAGTGGTCCAATAGGCAGTTAATCTATAATTAACAGGCAGAAAGGCAAAGTATATAAACACAGTTACTAGTAGTTGGCCAGATAATTATAAATAACTGGACTATAGTGAACCATGATTATAAACTCCATCTATAGAAACATCTCTCAAAAGTAGTCATTCTGGAGAGCAGTATTTGGATACTTATTATTTCAACTTCACTAAGTACCCAAAAAGCTCTTAGAAGGCTTAGAGAGGTAGAGAGACAGCCTAGCATCACTTTAATTGAAATCAACCATTTCAGTTGACTGACTACTCTATGGCACTAGATATCCTATCTGGGACTCATAAGTGAGACACCAATTAGCAACTCTAGAATAACAGCATTCCAATTAAATTGTTAAGTCTTTTAAACAGTAACTACTGTAAACTTTGCAAACAATTTTATAAGTAGAGAAATCTATCATTCTTAGGAACATTTTACAAGTATGTACGGTTTCAGGTGGGCTTTCCTGATGTGGTAAAGAACCTGCCTGCCAATTAGGAGACATGGGTTCAATGCCTGGATAGAGAAGATCCCCTGGAGAAGGAGGCAACCCACTCCAGTATTCTTGCCTGGGAAATTCCATGGACAGAGGAGCCCGGTAGGCTATAGCCCACGGGGTTACAAAGCGTCAGACACAACTTAGTGACTAAACAAGAAAAACAGTGGCACTTGTAAAACCTACCAAATTCCAAAGAGGTAAGTCCCAAGCTTGGCCCTGGAAGTTAGTTCATTAGTTAAGGGGGGTTTCAAGAACATAGAGATTAACATACTTTTGACCAATGAAGACAGCTACATAATCCATTCTGAGTTACTGTCTTCATTGAAAACATTAGGTCCTAAAGCATTCATTTATTTAGTGGTCTTACAAGCATATGAACAAAAAATATTATTTTAAATGCTTAGCTCCTATAAAAAATAAAGTTATCAAGCACATAATTCTGACATTTATATAACACAAGTTTCATTGACTGTTCCATCAGTCAAAATTAACAATAGTGTGCTCTTGACACTCAGAAATAACTACTTAGAAAAAGCAACAAATTCTGACAAGCAGAGTTCTAACAGCTAAGTAACTAAGCAGTAACTAAGTAAATTTTCATTTTGACTCCATGTTATTTTCTATACCTCATTAGAAAAATTAAGTTTGTATACATTTTAATACTTTTCTCAATGTAATACCCACATTAATAAGTTTGTAATGTAACACCCACATTAATATTAATGTGCTTGCATCCTAAATTTAACTCACAAGTTGCATGTTGTAATAAGTTAATATTAAAAACAAAAAACACACTCACTCCATTAAATATAAACCATCTACTGCAAATCAGTGATTCTTACCATTAAGGGGATTGTGTACTCCTTTGCAAATCTGATAAAAGATATGTATATAATTTCAGGGAATTCATAGATGCCTTGAAGCCTATATATGAGTCCCTAAGACCAAAAGAATCTCTGATTAGTGGAAAATAATGGAGTCCAAAATTTATCCCAGAACATATGAAAACTTAATATGTGACTAAAACAAGAACTGTAACATACAGAGGAGGAAAAAAAAGATGAATTATTAATATAATATTTGCCATAAGTGGCCATTCACTGAGAGAAATTACAATAAACATATGCTTTAAAGAGCTGAATATAAAAATATAAGCTATAAAACACTAACAAAATATAGAGAATAAGAACATAATCTTGGTTGGGGGAAGACTTCTCAAGCAATGTAAGGCACCTACTTGCCTAAATTGATAGATCTGACTGCATAAAATTTTTAACCTCCAGACACCATAAAGTCAAGGGACAAATGACAGACCTGGAGAAAAACAGATACAAGACACAACAGATAAATGATTACTACATCTAACATCCATTTTAAACCCTAAAAATTGGTAAGATGAAACACTGCCCAACAGACATGAAAATGAACATATAAATTATGTTCAACTTAATTAGAAGTCAAGGAAACATAAACTGATACAACAACATACCATTTCACAGCTTTAGAAAAAAATTAAAAGCTAGCAAAAATTAAGAGCTGACAATATCCTGCACTTGTGCGTAGGCTGACAGTTGGGAAATAAATTTTCAGGGAAGT
>NW_011495027.1:4596647-4600367 GCF_000754665.1 Bison bison bison | reverse complement strand
CAGGGAAGTAACAGATTTTAAAATCTGTTAAATTACAATATATATATCTATCTTTTGTCTCAGTAATCCCTTATTAGAATTTATTCTACTGAAAATAGTAACAACAAATAAAGAATTAAATAAACTAATATAAGCATGTTTCTTGTAACACTGTTTTATAATATCAAGAAATAAAACAGTTAAAAAAAAAAGTGAGTGAAGGGGGATAAACTGAATCTTCATTATTGGCATAATGGCTTAAGAATTTATGACTCATGCATACTGTAGAATGTTATACAGCTATTAAAATGAGTAAGTCAAATTTATATTTTTTGACCTGGAAAGATGTTCTGTGACATTAAATGAAAAAAGCAAGATGCAAAGCCAGTATTACGTACACTGTCATTCAATATTCATTGGAAAAAAAAATAACTCTATTATGTGACACTGGTTTTTAGGAATTCCTGTTGATATACTTAATGATGTTTAAGTTTTTCTTTTTTTTTAAGCCATAAATGCAAAATTTAATAAATTTGACAACACTTTAAGTCAAAATTCTGTGTGACAGATGACACCACAAAAGTTTCTGTAAAGTGAAAATTGTGTAAGTTTTTCTGATGGCAAAATAAAAATGCTTTTATTGTTTGTAATTTTACACTTACAGAAAATAACTATCTTTTTTTTTCCCCGTAGCAAAAGAAAGCTATCTATTTCAGTCCTTTCATTAGATAATATAATTATGTTCATTACATGGGTATAAACAAGCAACAGACATTACACTAAACTAATTCCTTTGTGTCAGAAATTGAATTTTCTAAAAATGATATTCATTCTTAGCAATAAATGCAATTAAACATTGGTGCTAGTTTAAAAATTCTATTCAAACCACTACATCTTAGTGTACTGTCAATATAAAGTCCCAAGCAGCCTGGTATAATTAAAGGGGAACTTGATTTGAAATCAGACATACCTGGGTTCAAATACTGACTTTGCCACTTACCAGGTATGTGGTCAACTTATTTAACTTTTGAACTTGTTCCTGCGTCTGCAAAAATGGCTTTCTATAGTGTTCTTGGAAGATCAAATAAGAATAGCAAAAATGAAAGGGCCTAGTAGAGTTTGATTGTCAAAATATGCCTCCTTCTGTGTTCCTTTTTCCTAAGGAAGATTACTGACATCTGCTTTAGTACAGGCCGTTTCATAAGACGTTTTTTAAGTCAAAAGACTGCTGATGTGAAGCTATACATTTTATTTGTCATAATTTTACATCTGGAAAAGAAGATGGCAACCACTCCAGTATTCTTGCTTGGAGCATTCCATGGACAGAGGAGTGTGGCAGGTTTACAGTCCATGGGGTCTCAAAGAGTCAAATATGACTTAGCGACTATCACTCACTCAATTCCACATCTCTATTATTAGCTCCTTCTAGCTTTTTGTACATTGGAGAAGGAAATGGCAACCCATTCCAGTATTCTTGCCTGGAGAATCCCAGGGACGACAGAGGAGCCTAGTGGGCTGCCGTCTATGGGGTCACACAGAGTTGGACACGACTAAAGCGACTTAGCAGCAGCAGCAGCAACTTTTTGTAAGAGTCTCCTTTTCAAGAATTATTTCATTTATTCCATATTTACTATTTCTAACAAAATGTAAGAGTTTCTTTCTTGTAAAAAGTCTTAAAGAAACACGTTATCTACCGAGCCACTTACCTGTGGCTTTCTACATTTTTTAAATCATTCAGGTTGTGCCTATAGAAAACAACTTAAATTATTATGGGAAAAAATGTTAGACAAGGAAGGAAAATTAAAATTTGAAGTTATCCCAACCCACCATAATATGTATAAGAAATTCAAAGAGCAATACAACAAAGAATAAATATAAATTTTAATTTAATATAACTTTCAACTTTCTTGAAGAGGAGTCTTTTTTTTTCTGTAAAGCTGGATCATTAACCAGACTAGAATGCTGCTAAACGGGTACAAACAAAAAGAGTATATTGGCCAACCTTCAAAATTTAAAGTGAATATTTTTCCATTGTATACTATACATATTAATAAAATCATAGTAAATAAATTTGATATCTGTTCAAAATTATACAGGGCAAGTTTTACCTTAGAGTTGAAGAGTGGAATTATCCCTATCTTCAAATTTATTTGCACTTGTTAATTTATTTGATGTTCTTTGATAAACTGCACTTTAAAATTGTTTTTTCAAAGTATCAAAATTGCAAATGGCTAGCTACTATTTGTAATATTACAATTATTTTCTGATAGATTTTTCCAAAATATTAATCATAACAGCAGCATATGTTACTTCTAAGTCTAAATTATAAAGCTCCTATTTTATTGTTTGCATTTCAAAACTTATTTTAAATGATATGGCAGTGAAAGTGTATAAAATATACTTACTAAACATTATTTTCCACATTCAAATTAGAGTCTCTTGGGCTGATTTTTAAGTGCCATGTACATTTTAAAATCAAAATGTATTGCTGACATTCTTTTAACACTCCCTCCCCGTTCACTCCTCCCAAATGCCACAGTTCCTTACTGCTCCGAAAGTACTTATCTGTGCATTCGTCTGGTCTTTCACAACAGCACACTCCAACTGTTTGTACTTCAGATCTCTCTCTCAATTAAAGTAACAAATGTTAACTCTTTAAGGTACTTAACCATACGGTAAACTTGCTGCACTCTTCCTTTCGTTAACTTTAAATCTCATTATAGCAATTTCCCCTCAACCTTTCCTCCCCCTTCTAAATTCACTACACCAACATTGCTGCGAAGCAACATGCACATACAACTCCTTTCTTAAGCTCAAAATACCAGTTTAGCGCCACTAAAAAAGAATTAAAATGCCTGGTTACCTCGTTTCAGAACCTCATGGGAGCTTTTTATTTGCTTTCCTGTTCTACCTGGACAGTCTATTTCTCTCGTCAGTTGCGCGGTCCCTTGCTGCCCCCAGCACGAGTGCAACTCACTACAATGTGTTTCTTTTACACACCATCATTCCAGTATCTCCCCTCCATTTCAGCGCATCTGTCCCTTCGCGAACCTCCCCATTCCCAAAAGATTTAGTATCCAGGTGCCCACATATCAAATTAGAATACCCCTTGCCTGAAACTGCTGGAGCTTTCACTATGACTTCCAAGAGAACAGGCAAGCCTGACCGTTTCGGTCTCCTCCAACTGTCAGTACTGACTCTCCAACGAATTCGATATTCTCTTGCTTTCTCCCCGTGGCAACCCTTTGGCTCGGGGAAGTCCAACCTTGCAACCTCTGCCCCTTGACCTCGTGAGCCCAGCATACCACCCAAGCTTAATTCACACCATTCCTGGGGCTTGTGTTCTCTTTCAGCCTCCAGCCTCCAAGCCAGATTATCAGGTTAGATAAACGCCCACTTGCTGGGCTTGCAGTGCCTCCCCATCCTGGCCCCTTCCACATACCACTCAGCCCGGAGTGACCCGGGTACTCACCTAGCTTCGACCGGGACTCCTCCAGTTTCTGGATCTGGTTCTCCAAGAAGAGCATCGCCACCGCGAAGGCCACCACCGCCAGCAGCTGCAACTTGGGCGGCATCATAATCCTGAGGAGCCCCATGAAACCCGCTGCTCGGGATCAAGACATACCGCGGGGGGTGGGGATCGGGGCCCCGGGGGCGAGGGAGACGCCGGGAGGAGCCCACGGAGCCGGGAGAAAAGCAAGAAGAGCGCGACAGCGAGAGAACCACCGCAACGACCCCCCT
>NW_011495027.1:4595700-4596547 GCF_000754665.1 Bison bison bison | reverse complement strand
CCCCGCCCCCAGGCGCCAGCAGCAACGCCGCCGGTGCCCGCTTCTCCTCGACCGACTCCACGGCCGACTCCCTTCAAAAGCCCGTGCAGCAAACACAGCGCGAAGCAGCTGCCGGGCTCTCGCCTCCTTGTACTGCCTCAGTCCCCGACCCCCGCGCCCGCCTGCCTAACCGCCTCCTTCTCTTCCTTCCTTCCCTCCCTCCTTTGCTCGCGGCCGCGCGCTTCCCGCCAGCGCTGCGGCTGCGGCTGCGCCGCCCTCGGCCCCGCCCCCTACCCATCCCTCTCCGCCTCCACGCGCACGCCTCCACGTACGCTGCTCGGCAACCAGAGGCTCCGCCCCCTACTCCCTTTCGGTTGAGCTTATTGGACCGAAGAACTCCAGCGCTTCGCTCTTGGTGCGTGTCACGGTTGGTTTCCTTTGCCGTAGGTGTCAACCAAATCGGCATTCGATTGGGTAAACTTGGAGAAGGAGGCAGGCCGAAACTGGCGAAGGCGGGGCTTCTTGACTGCTTAAGGAAATGTCGTGAATGAAAGGAAGGAGCCCGGGAAGCACAGATTTGAGGAGTTTAGGGAGATGCCTGATGTGAGTTATCGAAAGGACCCAGTGACTTCATATTTACATCAAGTGTAAAGTTTTTGCTCACCTTTAAGCTTACATATGCCCGTAGTTAATGCCCGTCTCCTCAGAATAAGAGACTTGATGGCAGCGGCCTTTAGCAGCCTGTTTTGGATCAGGCACTGGAGTAGACGCCCCTAGCAGAGGGGTCTTCTGGGCAGCCGGAGACCTACCGAAGGCGGCAGTGATGGCGGCCCGGCGGGATGGATGGCTTGGGCCGGCGGTTGGGCTG
>NW_011495027.1:4575443-4595600 GCF_000754665.1 Bison bison bison | reverse complement strand
CTGGCGACCGTGCTTCAAACGGTGAGTGGAGGTCACCTCTGCTGCAGCCCCAGGGCGAGCGACAGGAATTGCGCTAAGTAAGACGGAATATTCGGTCCCTTTTGGGAGACACAGCTGAAACGGGTGGGCTCCCCCAGCGGTTGCTGCTGCCGGCGTGCGACGTGGCTTTATTCCGCGTTTGACGATTATCTTTCCCCGCCCTGGGTTTCTAGCAGTTCCTTCTTCTGACCTGAGACTCTCTTGAGTACAATCTGTAAGACACGCTGTAAAAGCGGGGGGTCGGGGGTGGGAAAGGCACTAAGTTTTGCAAAGATGTGAGGATTGTTTTTAAATTGGCAGAAATGCAAGGAACTGCCGTCTTTATGACAAAGCTTCCAGAGGAAAGCCCTCAAGTCTTTGGTCCAGGGTACACTTCCTTTTTACTGTCAATTTTCTGTCATTTGTTTGTGGTAAGTCACTCTTAGTCTTTTACTTCTGTTCTCTGGCACTCGTAAGACCGCTGGGTACGCCTCAGTATCATTTGTGGTTTTTAAACAACACTGTTGCAATAAAAGGAACTAGTCCATACTAAAACATAATTTATTCTTGAAATTGATTTTCTAAAATGATAGCGCTCATCTCGCTTAAAATCGATCGTTGTCTAACCAAGTTTTTTTTTTTTTTTTCGCTTTTATCCATTAACAGAAGAGATACCTTCTTTATATTTGAATGGGGAGAGACTAGTTTCGACGTATTTTCCTGTTCACTCACAAATGACTTACTAGAAGTTTTTAGTTCGTTTAACTGTGAATAATAGAACTTTTTAATAGGCACCATACTTGGAGTTTTTAGAAGTGTCTTTTATCAGCCTAATTTTTCAAGTGTTCTCTGTATTGAGTCTGCTGAATATTCTCTTAGAAATCTGGCTTAATTAATTTATTCAAGGTTTGGAGGATTGAGGGTCTATAGGGAAGGCCTCCACAAACACCTGGGCTTTTCTTTCATTAAGGAGTTTAAAGATCTTGCCTATTTACTTTTACAGCCTTACATAAGCTAAAAGGTGGACTCTTTACTTCTCTCATTAACTTTATAATACTTCATTATTCAGTCATTTGGTGCCTTAGAAATTACTGGAAGACCCCTTTCTAAACTTTGTACTCAAGAATATTTTGTCAGTCTTAGATAATTTGTATTCACCACCATGAAAAGATAAAGAGTAACATTTCAAGTTGACTTCTTCTGATCTCATTATCTCTTTAACTGTTTGATTATCTGTGGCTGTGTAAGCACCCCCCATACTTAGTGGCTTGAAATAATGATTTCTCATGATTCTATGTGATGAGCAGTTTCTGTGTTGATTTCCTTTGGCCTCATTTATACCTTCCCTGGTGGCTCACACGGTAACGCGTCTGTCTACAATGCGGGAGACCTGGGTTAGATCCCTGGGTCGTAGGTCAGGAAGATTCCCTGGAGAAGGAAATGGGAACCCACTCCAGTACTTTTGCCTAGAAAATCCCGCGGACGGAGGAGCCTGGTGCAGGCTACCGTCCATGGGGTTGCAAAGAGTCGGAAATGACTGAGCGACTTCACTTTTCTTTCATTTACACCGCTGTACTGAGCCAGTAGGTCAGCTGAACTACTGGCTAGGGTTCTAGATGGCTTCATACTTAGTGGTGCTGTCAGCTAGGGTGACTTAGGTCTACTCCATGTGACCTCTTATTCTCCAGTAAGGCCAGACACAGAGCAAAAGCGGCATTGCCTCGTGAAGCCTAGCCTCAGAAATCCCATACATCACTTCCACATCACAATATTTGCCAAAGCAAACAAGACAAATCTGGATTGCAAGGGTAGGGAAATAGATTCCATCTCTGCATAAGAAGAGTGACATAGTCACATTGCAAAGAAGCATACATACCAAGGTAGGAGGAATTTATGGTTATTAAACAGTCTTTCAAAGTGATCCTCCACAGAATTCATGCCAAAGAAATTTGGGTGTCATCTTCAACTCCTACCTTTTCTTACAGACCTCACATCCAGGTAATTATCAAATCTTGTTGATTTTACTTCCTAAATAACTCTCAAGTTCATCCACTTATAAGTAATCCTTCATTTAGGCCACCAACCTCTCTTTCCTTATAGAAAATTTAACAAACTTTTTTTTAAGAACATACTTATCTATTTATTTGTCTGCCTCGGATCTTACTTGCTGGATGAGGGCCCAGCAGTTGAGGTGCCCTAATGGGCCCAGTTGCTCCTTGGGATGTGGGATCTTAGTCACCTCACTAGGAATCTAACCCAAGTGCCCCACGTTGCAGGGCAGATTCTTGAACCTCTGGACCATCAGGGAAGTCCTTAGAAAACTTATAAACTTAGGCCTAACGGAAAAGCTTATGACATTTTGATTCTGCTTATTTGTCTTAGTATGAATAGAATGCTAGGTTTCTAATTTAAAAAAAAATAGATATGCAAACAAGCAATAAAGGTTTACTGTATAGCGCAGGGAACTATAGTCAATATCTTATAATAGTCTATAATGGAAAATAACCTGAAAAATAATATATGTGTGTGTGTATTTTTATATATATATATCTAAAGAACTGAATCACCTTGCTGTGCACCCGAAACACTGTAAGTCAACTATACTTCAATAAAATATATTATTAAGAGAAAAATAGAGTTAACAGCAGCTCATGGTTATCAGCATTCCAATGAGGTGACAACTGGGAGGATATAAAATTATTTAATCTGAAAATACATTCTGAGTATGCTTAAGCATTAAAAAAAAAAAGCATAGCCTAAGGGAGCTGTTTTCTAGAGTCTCCTAGAACTAAGTGGTATTCACTTTTTTGTTCTGCTCAAACATAATGTTACTTTATTCAGAAAGGTCCTGTACTGAAAGCAGTCAGTATAAAGTGATTTTCTGTATCACTTATTCTAAGACACCACACTCCATCCCCTTTTCTTCACAAATTATCACCTGGATTGGTCTTATTTCAGTTAGTGTCATAACTGTCAGTGTGTTTATTGTTTTTAGTGGTACATACAATAATGCCACATCGTGGATTCTGTGAAAGGTGGTAATAACAGTGGTTAAGGGTTTTGAGGGCAGGCTGGAATTAAAGCTTTCGTTTCCTTCTTTATAAGGTAAGGATGATACCTCCTTTTTCATAGGAGGATAAGATTAAATGAAATAATGATGTAAAGTGTTTAGCAACACTTGACAAAGTATCTGGTGCCTTGTAAGAGCTTGTCATTATGGCTTGTCATAATGTTTCTGGTACTTATTTTCTTGGGGCTCATCTGTAAACCCATGTATTTGCTTTCATCTCAGATTTGAATCTTTTCAGAATTACTATGTGAGAACCCTGTGAGTTTTCTGAGTAAAGAGACAACTAATCATGTGAATGTATAAGTGTAGTAAAATGTATAGCAATACCAGACTTTTGCCCAAAGAGGTAATGTTGCATTACAGTTATTACAGTTTCTCTGCCAACAACCCTCATGTTTTTAAAGAACTCAATAACACCAGAAAAATAAATGAATAACGCATAGTCTCTTAGCCTGTCAATCCTACTTAGAATTGCAGAAAGTTGTAAATGTTAAGTGGTTATCCCAATTTGAGTTATCCCACCCTGTCCTTAAAATCCATGTCTTTCTTACAAGGGTGGCTAATTATTATAAAATTTAGGGGAATTCCCTGGTCATCCAGGCTTCCGTGCTTTCACTGCCAAGGGCACGGTTCAGTCCTTGGTTGGAGAACTAAGATTCCATAAGCACTGTGGCAGAGCCAAAAATAACAACAGTAAAACAAAACATAAAATGTAATATTTGACCTTACTGTGTACATTTAAATGCTATTCAGTTAGTTTTATGTAATAAAAAGATGGGTGGGTGTAATTTATTGTTGAACTCTCCTATATTATTTAGCATTTTCTACTTATAAAGTGCTTTAAAATATGTTCTGATGTTCTTATTTGAGTCAAAGCCTTAAGTCTGCAAAAAACGAATTATAGTAGAAAAAAAGATTCACTCATGAAATTCACGATACCTTCTATCTCCCCCACACTTATCTCTGCTGCTGCTGCTAAGTCGCTTCAGTCATGTCCGACTCTGTGCGACCCCATAGACAGCAGCCCACCAGGCTCCTCTGTGCATGGGATTTTCCAGGCAAGAACACTGGAGTGGGGTGCTGTTGCCTTCTCCGTCACTTATCTCTAACCTGTGAGTACTTAATAAATGTTAGAATTATTCCTACCTTCCACTGTGAAAACAAAAACACTATTTATATTTAAATCATTATAATAGACATGGGTTAGAGATAAGTGTCTATTATAATGATTTAAATATAAGTAGTGTTTTTGTTTTCACAGTGGAAGGTAGGAGTAATTCTAACATTTATTAAGTACTCACTGTGTACTGGACAGGATACTAGATGCTTTCTGTACTTTTTCTCCTTTAATCCTCCAAACTCTGTGAAGTAAGTGGTTGTTATTCCTATTCAGAAATTCAGAAATAAGGTTGCTCTGAGTTGGTATTTGAATCAGGATGTCAACAGACTCAAATACGTTTTGCATGTTCACTCTACCTGTCAGTTGGTGCTCAGTAAATGCCAGAATAAAACCAAGTATTATAATCCCATGATTTTTCATTTGAGATTCTTGTTTTATAAAACATGCTTTGGTAACAGTTTCTTACATTTGTTTAGCAGTTCACTGTTTCAAAGTGATTTCACTTTTATTGCCTGTTTCAGTTACCATGGCTGGAAAACAGATCACCCTGAAATTTGGTGGTATAAAACCATTGTTTATTTTGCTTTCAGATTCTATGGGTTAGCAATTCAGACAGGCACGACAGCATGGCTGTATGTTCCACGGTGTCACAGACGTCAGCCTGAGACTAAAGACTAAAGCGTGAAGGCTTTTTACTCACACATCTAGTAGGTGATGCTGTTTGTCAGCTGGAGGCCTCAGTTGTTCTCTGCATGGGCCTCTCCACATTCTCTCTGTAGTTTAGGCTATCTTACAGCATGGTGGCTAAAAGTTGAGTATTTTAGAGAAACAGAGACACGGCACCTGCAAGCCCTAGTCAAGCAGAGATGGCTTCCTTTTTTATGGCCTACCTTCAGAAATCACGTAATTATCACTTCTTGACACTCTGTTTGTCAGAATAGTCACAAGCCCCTGCCAGTCACATTTGGGATGATGTATATATTTTGGTGTGGCCATCTTTGGAGAAATAGAAATTAACCTGTGAAATAGATCAAGCAGATCACTTTATAAGTAAATAAACTGTATTCAAAGTATTAGTATAGGAGCAAGGGTCTTAGGTCCTTCTGGCTAGACTGGTATACTTGATCTATTTTGATACATTATGATACATACTGCACCCTATTACTTACCTAAGGTAAAGGATGTTTGTATAAGCTATCAAATTAGGATGTTGACTTAATGTAAGGCCAGTGGGATGATTAGCATTTTGGAGGAGTATGCCAGCAATAGTTAAAGTTTTTTTACAGTGAGATATGCCATTTGGTTTTATCAGCTTGATTAGTTAGCTGGTGGGCCAAATCCAGCAAGCGTTGTTTTTTTAAGTGAAGTTTTATTGGAACACAGACACACATTCATTTATTACTGTCTGTGACTGATTTTGTACTACAGTAGCTGAGTTGAGTAGTTCCAACAGAAACTGTATAGCCACCCAAGTGAAAGTGAAGTCGCTCAGTCGTGTCTGACTCTTTGTGACCGCAGGGACCTGTAGCCCACCAGCCTCCTCCGTCCATGGGATTCTCCAGGCAAGAATACTGGAGTGGGTTGCCATTTCCTTCTCCAATAGCCACCCAAGCCTAACACAATTACTATGGGACCCTTTACATAAAATTTGCAGACTCTTGGTCTAGGAGGTCAACCTGTTACAGTCAATCTGAAATTCCCCATACTTGAGTCTGTGGTTTTGACCAATTCCTCTGCTTATCACACCTGAGAACTAGCATGTCCCTGCATGCTAAGTCACCTTAGTCATGTCTGACTCTTTGCAACCTTATGGACCGTAGCCTGCCAGACTCCTCTGTCCATGGGATTCTCCAGGCAAGAATACTGGAGTGGGTTGCCATGCCCTTCTCTGGGGGATCTTCCCAACCCCAGGATCAAACTCCCATCTCTTAAGTCTCCTGCATTGGCAGGCAAATTCTTTACTGCTAGTGCCACCTGGAAAGCCAAGTGCTGGAAATACAAAGAGATAATGCTTGCCCTTGAAAGAGTTCACAGTATTATTGGGGAATCAAACAATCATAGGTTTACATAGTGCAGTGTCATGAGTGTGCTGTTCTACAGCTATGCATAAATTTCTAAGAAAAGATAGTGGCTAAAGATTGGAATCTGCTTTTTCTCAGAGAAGGCTTCCTAAGAAAACTGATATTGATCAAGTTCTTGGATTAAGTAGAATTTAACAAGGTGGAAACGTATAAAAGAGCCTAGCATAAAAAAAAAGGAGCAAATGTATGTTTGAGTAAGGGTTTTGTATTTTCAGGTACTGTAGGAGAAAAGTAGAATGGGGTTGGAGGTGTAATGAGAAGTAGGACTAGCTGACCATTTAAGCGACTGAGGCAGGAAAGGATTTGAGAGTTCTTTTAGAGACTTGAGACTTGAGAGCTCTGAATTGTCAAAACTTAATTGATTGGTTCTCAGTTCATTCAGTTCAGTTCAGTCACTCAGTCATGTCCGACTCTTTGCGACCCCGTGAACCACAGCACGCCAGGCCTCCCTGACCATCACCAACTCCCAGAGTCCACCGAAACCCATGTCCATCGAGTCAGTGATGCCATCCAATCATCTCATCCTCTGTCATCCCCTTCTCCTCCTGCCCTCAATCTTTCCCAGCATCAGGGTCTTTTCAGATAAGTCAACTCTATGCATCAGGTGACCAAAGTATTGGAGTTTCAGCTTCAACATCAGTCCTTCCAAAACACCCAGGACTGATCTCCTTTAGAATGGACTGGTTGGATCTCCTTGCAGTCCAAGGGACTGTCAAGAGCCTTCTCCAACACCACAGTTCAAAAGCATCAATTCTTCAGCGCTCAGCTTTCTTCATAGTCCAACTCTCACATCCATACATGACCACTGGAAAAACCATAGCCTTGACTAGACAGACCTTTGTTGACAAAGTAATGTCTCTGCTTTTTTTGGTTCTAAGAATGGTGAAGAATGTGAAGTCTAGGTTGACTGACCTGGACGACTGGGTAGTCAGGGAAAATGGGACCATTTTGCTAAGATATTCTGAATATGAATACATTGGAAGGAATAGATTTTTAAAGATGTTTCACTGTTGGAGAATTTGAATTTGTAGTGCCTATATATCTAAATGAGAAGATGTTGGAAGCTTGACGCTTAAGAAAAAAGACTTGAGAGTTTTTAATAAATGAATATTTGAAGCCATGGAAAAGACGTAGTTCTCCGTGGAAAATATGCAAAGAGAGAACCAAAAATAGAAATGGGGAACATTTAGGAGATGTGTAGCAGAAGGAGGAGAGGGCAAGCAGATCCTAAGTTCTTGAAATGAAAATTCATTTTTCTTCAAGATATATATGTATGTATATCACAAAGAAATAATATATAATCTTTTTTGTGAATCCATGTTTTAGCCAAGCTGCAATATGACAAGTTTTTAAGAAAAAAAAAAAAGGAAGGGGGGGGCGGAGATGGGAAGAACCAAAGACTCATAAGGTCATAGAGTTTAAAAATAATTTAAAAATTGTCTCCAAATGAGGCGTTTCAGTAACTCTCTATTATGTGTGTTAGATTTTGACAATTCTTGCTTGTTCTTTTTTGGAAGCTTTGTAATGTAAAGATGACTTTTTTCCCCCTTATTTTTTGTTTTCAGGTCTCTGCATTGGGAGCAGAATTTTCCTCAGAGTCTTGCAGAGAGTTAGGTTTCTCCAGCAACTTGCTCTGCAGCTCCTGTGATTTGCTTGGACAGTTCAACCTTCTGCAGCTGGATCCTGACTGTAGAGGGTGCTGTCAGGAAGAAGCACAATTTGAAACTAAAAAGGTACTGCTTTCTAGTATCTCTCTTCCATTAGATGATTTAGTTTGAGATGAGGTAAAATGTTAAATTGCCTAATCAACCTAACTACAAAGAAGTCATTAGCTTCTACATTTTGTAGTTTTAGAAACTCAACTGATTTCTTGCCTGGGGCATTAGATCAGTCAAAGCAAATGAAGGGGAAAATTATGGTTATAGACCAATAGACCATCCTACCATGGCTGTGCTGTCCAGTCTTCCTTACTTCTGGCCACATGAAGCCAAAGAATAATTAACTAGATGTTTTTATTCAGTTACACTAAGAACCTAGTCTTACATTGAAATTTGAGATGAAAGTAAAGCACCTATTACATGCACATAATTGTCAACAGTAAGTTATAACTTTTAATCTGGTTAACTAAAGAATATGATCTGTTAATTTGCACACCTGTTACTACTATTTCCTGATGTCTATTCTCACCGTTAACACCTGAAGACAACCAGGACTAGGTAGTTCTAAGTATCCAGTAAAATCTGCTATGGTTTTACCCACTGTTCAAATTAACAGTAAACTTGCTCAATTTTTAAATCTTTTCATTAGACCTATAGATTAATTAAAAATTATCAGGAAAAGGTCACTTATATCATCCAAATCAAGCTGAATTAATGAAGTCCCTATGTTTGAGAAAAATGTCAATCTCTCTCTGCTTTGTTTCCTTTTAATATTCTTTCAGTTTTACTTATTGAATCCTGTTTGAGGTATTATGGTTTGTAAAGCTTTCAAATAGTATCTTCTCATTATTAGGTAGTAAAGGATTATTTCTAACAATGAGTACAGTTTTATAGGTTTGTAAGAAAAACAAGCAGACACGCTTTAACATCATTATTCAACCGAAAGTTATCCTTGATTTCTCAGTTGAAAACCTGAAATTCCTATGTCCCAGATATGGCTTCTGTGTCTACAATGGCTTTCATTTTCTTGGTTCACATATACCCATAATATATTTTAATGTTTAGAAGATTCCCATATATAAAAGTTAGTCTTTACTGCAAGTAGGTAAAATCTAAAAAGATTTTTAAAACTGGATTTTAGATAGACTTAAGACATAGGACCTAATTAGTAGGCTCCTTCCTTCCTGTTTTCTGTTTTGTTTCTTCAATGGTATATTCACAGGAGACAAGTGGCTGCAGTGTGGTTCATCCTCTCATCTTTAAGCTGTTATTCTATGGTCTGTACAACACTCGGCCAACAATAATTATTTCCTGAGACACCAAACTGAGATGGATTGAACAACAAGGGGTGTTTTAAAAGAAATAATCTTTATCACACACCCACTTTGTAATCAAGGGTAAGCTGAGAAAGTCTAGCCTTTGACTGATATCAAATATGCCTTAACTATAAGTGCATATAAAAGCTGTTTTTACTTAATTGCCCTTTCTCAGTAATTCTTTATAATATACAAATTTTGTGAGTTGTTTTTTTTTTTTTAAGCCACACCATGCCACATACAGGATCTTAGTTCCTCAGCCAGGGATCAAACCCATGCCCCCTGTAGGGCAAGTGCAGAATCTTAACCACTGAACTGCCAGGGAAGTCCTTGTGATACAATTTTAGTAGAACCAAACTTCAGTCACACTTCTCAAATTAATCATATTCCTGTTCAGTTTTCATTATTAATTGAGCTGTGTTTGATATCTTGACACTTTGCAGCAGTTACAGCTCAGCATTATCCATGGGGAAATAGCCCACTGTTTAATACATGCCTAACTAGTCACACAAACTGAAATGTTTATTATATCTAAGTGCAAGTGAGCCTGTATCCTAATATACCTTTTATACTCTACTTGTTTTTTCTCAACTCCTTGCCCTTAATCTTTAAGATGTACTCTCATTATTTGCTAGGACAGTGTTGCACAAAATCAGTGAATGATTTTCTAGAGGCCTGGTGAAACCAAAACACTTAAAATAGTAGTATAAATATAAAAGTATGGCAGGTCAGGCAAGCTTCTATGTAGATATAAACCACATTCTTATATAAAAGTGGTATGCTTAATTTAATCTCTGCAGTACTACTCTCTGGATTATTGGTACATAATCATAGGTAGTCATGTATGGGTGTGAGAACTGGACTATTAAAAAAGCTGAGTGCCAAAGAATTGATGCTTTTGAACTGTGGTGTTGGAGAAGACTCTTGAGAGTCCCTTGGACTGCAAGGAGATCCAACCAGTCCATCCTAAAGGAAATCAGTCCTGAATATTCATTGGAAGGACTGATGACGAAGCTGAAACTCGAATACTTTGGCCACCTGATGCAAAGAACTGACCCATTTGAAAAGACCCTGATGCTGGGAAAGATTAAAGGCAGGAGAAGGGGATGACAGAGGATGAGATGGTTAGATGGCATCACCAACTCAATGGACATGAGTTTGAGTAAACTCTAGGAGTTGGTGATGGACAGGGAAGCCTGGCATGCTGCTGTCCATGGGGTCGCAAAGAGTTGGACAGGACTGAGCGACTGCACTGAGCTGAACTGAATCATAGGTAACAATATACACAATAGCTTTTCTGTCTCATTCAACTCTGGCTTAAGGCTTAATTTTGAAATTATAGTTTAATTTAGTTCTACTTTAACGAAAGTTAAAATATGCAATATATAGACTAGTTTGTTGTCATTTAGTCACTAAGTCGTGTCTGACTCTTGAGGTCCCATTGACTGTAGCCCACCAGGTTCCTCTGTCCATGAGATTTCCCAGGCAAGGTTACTGAAGTGGGTTGCCATTTCCTTTTCCAGGAAATATTCCAGATTTGGGGATTGAACCTGCATTATAGACTAGTGCCTTATGTCAAAAATATTAAAAATACTTAAACATGGCTGTGTGTAAATCATCGGGAATATAAATTTTGTAGAAGAGGAAATTTATAGTTTATTTGCAGGACTGTCTTGGCAATTTATAATAAAGAAATGTTACCTAAATACTCATTTTGGTTCTGTCTTAGTTGCATGCTTTATAGGTCTGTTCAGGGATAAAGCTAATCATTTTTCAAATGCATACACTCAGTCAACAGGCTAAATTTAGCCTTTGATAGGCAAAACATAAAATTTGCTTTTAAAAAAATGTATTTATTCCCAATAAATGCAGAAAATATCTTCTAAGTCCCTTATTCTGCAAGTAGATATTCCTATATTGTTTGTGTTTGGTCTTGTTTCTCCCCCACTTTTGATTATAAAGGACCTAAGTAAAGATCACAAATATAACTAGAATAAGATTTTTTGGTTAGCTGATTTACTACTGTTTTAACTAGTTTTGCTCATAACTGTGTACTTAGGTACAATTTATAAACATTCATAAGGGTATTGACTGAATTATTAAGAGCATACTAATTTATTGTTGTTTAGTCAGTAAGTCATATCCAACTCTTTGCGACCCTATGGACTGTAGCCCGTCAGGCCCCTCTGTCTACGAGGTTTCCCAGGCAAGAAGACTGGAAAGGGTTGCCAGGTTCCTTCTCCAGGGATTGAACCCATGTCTCCTGCATTGGCAGGTGGATTCTTTACCACCGAGCCACCAGGAAGGCCTGTATACTAATTTGTAACTTAAAGTAAAAAAACGGTAAACTAATGAAAGAAAAATGTTTACATCTTGGTGCTCTTAGTATTTTCTAAGTAGTGTAAGTGACTTCTGCTTTTTGTACATAGAATCTTAAGATGGAAGGGAAGGAACTGTTCACTACTGACTGACTCTTTGCTTGTGATGGGAAAACATACAACTGCCAGTTCTTGCTTGTTGTATTTTACAGCTTTTCCCACCAGAAAAGGACTAATTCTTCTCCTGTTAATGTTTTTGAAGTATTTTAGACAAGGGTTGTTACTAGCTCAAGTTGGGTCACTAACCAGTTATTAGCTAAGATTATGGAATAATGTAAGAACTGCCACAAAAGCTGCCACAGTAGCCATGTGAGAAGTTACACCTGGGAGCAGATGGATGACGCGCTCTTAGGTAAAGAACACACTGGGTTTTCCCCTCAATTACTAAACTACTTCTACTTAAGCTGTTTTAAAGATTTAGCTCAAGTGTCCCCTTTGCTGGGAAGTCTTAGCGAATTTCTCCTCCTTAGCCACCACCACTGCCACTTCCAAGTTACATTAAGCTACACCTAGGTCTTCCCTCATAGCTTTGTCAGGAAAGAATTTGCCTGCAATGCAGGAGACCCGGGTTCGATTCCTGGGTCAGAAAGATCCCCTGGGGTAACCCACTCCAGTATTCTTGCCTGGAGAATCCCATGGACAGAGGAGCCTGACAGGCTATAGTCCATGGGGTTGCAGGAGTCAGACATGACTTAGCAACTAAACCACCAACCACCACTGCATTTCCAAAGCACTTAAACATGCCTGTGATTTGCAGTTAACTCCATTATATTGTATCTGATGTCTGGCTTTCTTTCTCTCCCAGTATTTTATGCTTTTTGAAGTTCAGAACTATTTTTTTTTTATGTTTCTGAATCCCCAGCCTTTAGCTTATAATATTTCATAAGTTTTCGCCCTTGAATAAGGCTCTTTTTACTAAGAAATAATACATGAAATTCTGTGGCCAACTTTAGAGTAATTTAGAAGTCAGCTTAAACAGCATTATTCAAAACAATGGCAAATTTTAAGCTTTACCCTATCAGAAGCTGAATTCTGCTGATGTGTAAAGCATAGAAGGATGAAATGGAGGTTAAGCTAACTGTGCATGAAATTGTAGTCGCTAAAGAGATTTCACCATTGCTTAAAATAGATTCACTTTTGTAGTGTGTGTAACATCAAATCTATGAACTGATTTCTTCAAAGGAAACAAATTTAATTCAACAGGTTATTCTAATATAAAAACACTGTTCAAAAAGTTTTTTTTTAAACTAAATGTTTAGCAGCAGTTCAAATTCAGTGTAAGAATCAGTAAGACTCGTGAGTAGCAACAATACTAAATAAAGACATAAATTTGCTTAATAATAGCTTCAAACATTCATTAAGTTCTTATTGTATGAAGGCGCTCTTCCAAGACTTTATATGAAGTCACTTATATAATCCTTACAACAACCCCATGAGGTAAGTACCATTATCATCTCCATTTCATACCTAGGTCTAAGGCAAGGAGGTCTTGCCTACAGTCATACAGCTAACAAGTGACAATAAACATGTATGTCATATATTTGTGTAAGAAAAGTTTAAAAGTTTCTTTTGTGCAGTTATTCAGTTGAACTGAAAATAGTTTAAATTTATTTTTTATATTTTCTATATGGGGCATTTCATCTGCCTTTAATATGAAAAATGAATGTGGTCAGTTTTCTTAGGTATTTACAAATCAGAATCAGCTTCTGTCTAAGAATGTTAAAACATTCTGTCACATTTACAGATTGTAATATTTATAAGGAAAATAAACCCTTAAAGTAATCATTATTAATTTCCAGGCTGTCTTACAACTGCATTTCTTTCAGACATACCTACTTCAGAATCAAAATAAACTTTGTTTATGTACTAAATATTACTTCATACTGCAGGCTCTGAGAATGCCAAAATAAGACAGTAGTCACTGTCCTAGAGGACTCGAAGAAATAGACATGGAAATTGGACTACTGGAATGCATTTGGCAGGATATTCTGTTGGGATAAAACATAATATCCAATAATGTAACTGCTAAAAAAAAATTAGAAATTAAAATTGGAAGGAGGAGGGGAATCAATAAATTTCTTAAAGTTGGCATAATCAAGAACTATAGAAACAGCCATGTTAATCACTATGGAAGTGACCAACAGAAGAACTAAAAACAGTAAGAACTCAGAGAGATAAGTTCTATAAACAAATGGTATAAAAGCACCACAGAAGAAAGGATATAACCATTTGACAGGTCAGGTAAACATTACCCCTTGCTTATGTAGAAGTTGATGCTTATGGTAAGTTGGAAAGTGATTAGGAGAAGGTCATCTCTGGCAGAAGGAAAAGTATTTGAAAAGGAACAGAGTCATCATGAGAGAGATGGCCATCTAAGATGAATCAGAGAGCTTATTATGAAGAGAGAGAACAATAGGTAAGTAAGTAGGGCCTGTGTGCCTTGGTAAGAAGTTTGAACTCTACCCTATAGGCAGGTGATGACAGTTAAGGACTATGAACAGTAAATTGACATCAGATTTGTGTTTTAATAACTTTTGTTGGTGTTGTGAATGATAGTTGATAGAGTAGTAAGGAGTACCATTGGCAGAAAAAGAACTTAAGATGCCAGCTTCCAAAGGAAAGATGCAGGAAGGAGCTTAAGCTAACACACTGTAGTAAAAATGGAGAAGGGGCAGATCTGAAATAGATTTAGGCAACAAGAAACTACAGGATTTATTGACTAACTGGATTGAAATGTGGAAGGGAAGAGTGAGGACACTTTGCAGTGTTTTTATGTCAGAAACTGCTAACCTCAGCACAAGGCTACAACAAAATTCCATCTAGCTACAAGGTAGCCCCTAAGGGCAATGATGGTGGATGGGAAAAGAGACAGCGACAGAGGATAATTTTTAGTAAGGCATACATCCCTTAGTTCCAAACTGCCTTTTCAGTTTTCTTTTTGAAGATAGACGTGTTAAGTTCTACTGTGGCAGGCCATGAATTTTATCTCGGTACCATAATAAGTTCTAAAATAGATAGTATACTCTTCAGAGAGCAGGCAAAAAGTGAAAATGTGTAGACTGGCCTCGTTTCTTTTGTTCTAATTTCACATTGTTGCTCTTCATTTTTGTATACTGCTTAACTTTTGAATTATTGCAGCTCTTTTGGTATCTGTTTTTAAAGTGAAAATACATTAGGTGATTAATTTTAATAGAAATCATTTAATTTGAGCCAGCTCTTATTTTTTATTTCAGATAATTGTAATCTTTCTTGCAAATGATAATAATTGCCTCCTTTTTTATGACCGTGGTGTTCACTATTGGATGGTAATGGAAACACACAAAGAATTGAACTTTCTTTGAAAAGCAGCTTTTCCTGCTTTATCTTTAATATAAAAAATAAGTGTAGTTAATTTTTTTTTTTTTTTTTAGATATTTACAAATCAGAATCTGCTTCTAAGCATGTTAAAACATTCTGTCACATTTGCAGATTATAATATTTAAAAGAGAAATAAATCCTTAAAGTAGTTCATAATCTATCTCCAGGCTGTCTTACAGCCACATTTCCTAAACATACCTACCTCAGAGTCATTGTGGCACATTCATGTTCATTTTTCGAGACTATTGAATGGATATTGAACTGTGTTTTAACAGGATCTCAATCTCAGATTTTCAGATTAACAGAAATATACGTTAACTTTTCAAACACTTAGCAAAAATTAATTAATTTTTTTATTATTGAATTTTTTTATACATTGACTTTTGTTTTTTATTGAGTACTTACACTAAATTGTTTGCCATTTTCTTTATTTATACATATTACCAAGGGGCTAGTTGGTTTTGTTTTTAAAACTGCTTACCTTTAAGATATTCAAGCTTAGGGTCTTTTTTACCATGCTCTGGATATTTTGACCTCAGGAAATATAGTGGCATTGTGTCATTATTCTATACATTGTGTGATATTCCCTAGATATTAGTAGGGTTGAATATATTGTTCCCAAACTATACCCTGAATTATTCATACTTATAGCTGAAGTGTGTATGGGAATGTGTGTGCTCTGTATCTGTGAATATATTTGCTTCTAGGTGGAAATCTGATCGTTAAAGTCTTAACCTCTTGGTGATGAAATTCTCTTTGTTTTAGGTGTATATTCAAATTCTGTTTCTTACCACAGTATTGAAAGAAGCCTTGTTCTTTTCCTCAGATTTCATAGTTAGAATGGTCTAATTTAGATTGTGGTGATGTCAGAGAAACATTTTTTTTTTTTTTTTTTTTTACATTTTCGTTGAGCTTCTTAGTGGAACAGTGATTGTATCTTTATGGCAAGACTCCCTCAGCATCCTCTTACTTTCTTCAGAGCCTGATTTAAGGTAGTTGTTACCTAGCTTGTTTTTAACTTAGAGGAAGCTTCTTTAGACACAGTCATTGTTTTATATTTTTGCGGAGTTTGGTAGAAAACACCTAAAAATGAATAGTTTGATCTCAGGTATATGATTTTAGAGCATTATATTTACCAGGTTGGTTTGCTAAAATTGTAAAACCCAACTTATTTCCCTGATCCTTTGTATTCGTTCATTGTTCCTATACAAGAATGCCATCAGTCAGAGTGTGTATGAAAATGTTAATAAATATAACGTTTGCCTTATACACTTAAGGTAACTTAAACTGAATCTTGACAAAAGCTTACTATAAGATCGCAAATATTTAGTACTCTAATTATTTGCTCATGTGTAGTTGTAGCTTTTTGTTTCTAGCATTACAGGTACTTTAAAAAATATTAGAAAATATAGGAATGACTTTGATAAATAATGAATTAAAATTTATAACATCAGCAGATCCCTAGACATAGTTTTAGTTGTAAACATTTTCTCTGAGAATTAACTGACTAAATTTTGCTTAGAAAAAAAATAGCTTCTGCTTAATATATTTTTGCTCTCCAGATGTATGTGAAAAAAGTAAAGTTGACTTTAAAAAAATAACGTTTGTGTGTACTACGTTGCTTCAGTCATGTCCGACTTTGTGTGACCCTATGGACTGTAGCCCACCAGGCTCCTCTGTCCATGGGATTCTCCAAACAAGAATACTGGACTGGGTTGCAATGCCCTTCTCTAGGGGATCTTCCTGACCTAAGATTTGAACTCACATCTCTTGTATCTCCTGCATTGGCAGGGAGGTTCTTTACCACTAGTGATATAATTGTTCTAAGAGTGGGTCGTGTATACTTAAATGTTATCATAATAGTTTTTTCATTTAAGATCTCTAAATATTATAATACTTAGATTTTATCATTTTATAGCTATGCTTCCTTATTTTTAAACTCCTACATTTTAATTAAGAGTAGGGAGCCCTTCAGAGGAGACTTCCCTGGTGGCTCAGACAGTAAAGAATCTGCCACCTGCAGTGCGGGAGACCTGGGTTCCATCCCTGGGTCGGGAAGATCCCCTGGAAAAGGGAGTGGCAACCTACTGCTAGTATTCTTGCCTGGGGAATCCCCATGGATAGAGGAGCCTGGTGGGCTACAGTCTGTGGTGGACAGGACTGAGCAACTAACACTTTGACTTTCACTTTCTCTCAGGGCTTCATAAGACCAATAAAATAGTTGCTGCTCAGATCTGAATTCTGTTCAGCAGTCAAAGCTTTTCCTTTGGCTAACCTAACATTAAGTCATTTTCATCACAGTGCTACTTTCAGTTTTTTTCTAAAGTTCTGCTTTAAAAGAGGATTTCAAAAATTAAAAATGTATGGCTGCAAATGATTCTTCCAACCAACCTAGACAGCATATTAAAAAGCAGAGACATTACTTAGCCAACAAAGGTCCATCTAGTCAAGGCTATGGTTTTTCCAGTAGTCATGTATGGATGTGAGAGTTGGGCTATAAAGAAAGCTGAGTGCAGAATTGATGCTTTTGAACTGTGGTGTTGAAGAAGACTCTTGAGAGTCCCTTGGACTGCAAGGAGGTCCAACCAATCCATTCTAAAGGAAATTAGTCCTGGGGTCATTGGAAGGACTGATGTTGAAGCTGAAATTCTAATACTTGGGCTACCTAATGTGAAGAGCTGACTCATTTGAAAAGACCCTGATGCTGGGAAAGATTGAGGGCAGGAGGAGAAGGGGACGACAGAGGATGAGATGGTTGGATGGCATCACCAACTCGATGGACATGAATTTGGGTAAACTCTGGGTTGGTGATGGACAGGGAGGCCTGGCATGCTGCAGTTCATGGGGTCACAAAGAGTCAGAAACTACTGAGCGACTGAACTGAACTGATGAGAAGAAAAACAGTATTACAGCATTTATCTTGCTTTAGTCATTGTTTACTTGGTTTACCTTAATTTAGCTAGTCTCTTAAGCAAAAGTCTACTACTATTTGATTGCTTTGTAATTTTTGCCTCTTTAATAGTTGAGGGTAGTCCAAGGCATCCCCAGCTGCACATTACAGTCACTTGAATAACTTTAAAAGTAGTATATATTAACCAAAAAACTGGTGCCTAGACCACAACCCAACTCTCCTGATTTACTTGAACTGGGGTGAGTTCCAAGGATCAGTAATTTTCAAAATCTTAGATAATTCAAGTGTATAGTTGTACAGTAAGGCTTGAAAACACTGCTCTAAGGTCATGTGAATTTGAAAGCTTGAGAAATTTTGAAGTGGAGAGGAAAATGTGAAGAAATTCTAGTAACAGGAACAATGAATAACATCCTTGAACAGGCTCTCAGGGCCTCTATGAAAATGGATACACACCTTAACCATAACCGATAGCATGAAAGAAAATATTCACTATTCTTAACGTATTGAGTATCTAAAGAATCCAGGCTTTTTGTGTGTTTTGTGATTTTTTTTTTTTTTTTTTTTGAATTTGTTTTAGCAACTCTGGAAGGTAGGGAATATTTCTTTTTTGTTGTTGTTTTAAAGGTTTACTTTATTTTTTGGTCGTGCTGGACCTTTCTTGCTGCAAGCAGAGGCTACTCTTCATTGTGGTACACAGGCTTCTCATTGCAGTGACTTCTCTCACTGCGGAGTACAGGCTCTAGGGCCCAGGGGCTTCAGTAGTTGTGGTGCACAGGCCTAAGTTGCTCCCTGGCATGTGGGATCTTCCTGAACCAGGGATTGAACCTGTGGCCCTTGCATTGCAGGATAGACTGTTAATTACTGGACCACCAAGGAAGCCCTGGGAATATTTCTTGTTCAGATGGTAAACTGAAGCTGAGAGAGAATGATTTGCTGTCTGTAACTAGCAGAACTAGAACTAGACCCACATACGCATTTGATTTTTTAACGTGAGCTCTTTTCACTATACTCTTAAAAGATACAGTGAGGCCTATTAAAAATTTTAATGGTTTAAGCATAAATCAATTCAAACTGGGTAACACCCAGCTGGAAGTGGTTAAAAGTGCCCCACCAACAGGAATTAGGGATAGAACTTAGAGACGATGTGGAAGCAAAGCAGCGATATGTTTTGATTGGCTGTAGCTTAAGCTACCTTATTTGGGAAAACCTAGTTGATGACTCGGAGAAGGCAATGGCACCCTACTCCAGTACTCTTGCCTGGAAAATCCCATGGACAGAGGAGCTTGGTAGGCTGCAGTCCATGGGGTCACAAAATGTCGGGCACTACTGAGCGATTTCACTTTCACTTTTCACTTTCATGCATTGGAGAAGGAAATGGCAACCCACTCCAGTGTTCTTGCCCAGAGAATCCCAGGGACGGGGGAGCCTGGTGGGCTGCCCTCTATGGGGTCGCAGAGTCGGACACGACTAAAGCAACTTAGCAGCAGCAGCAGCAAAAGCAGTTGATGACTGGTAATTATAGGACTGGAAAAGGTCAGTTTTCATTCCAATCCCAAAGAAAGGCAATACCAAGGAATGCTCAAACTACCACACAATTGCACTCATCTCACACGCTAGATAAGTAATGCTCAAAATTCTCCAAGCCAGGATTCAACAATACGTGAACCATGAACTTCCACACGTTCAAGCTGGTTTTAGGAAAGGCAGAGGAACCAGAGATAAAATTGCTAACATCCGCTGGATCATGGAAAAAGGAAGAGAATTCCAGAAAAACATCTGTTTCTGCTTTCTTGACTATGCCAAAGCCTTTGACTGTATGGATCACAATAAACTGGAAAATTCTGAAAGAGATGGGAATACCAGACCACCTGACCTGCCTCTTGAGAAACCTATATGCAGGTCAGGAAGTGACAGTTAGAACTGGACATGGAACAACAGACTGGTTCCAAATAGGAAAAGGAGTACGTCAAGGCTGTATATCGTCACCCTGCTTATTTAACTTCTATGCAGAGTACATCGTGAGAAATGCTGGGCTGGAAGAAGCACAAGCTGGAATGAAGATTGCCGGGAGAAATATCAATAACCTCAGATATGCAGATGACACCAGCCTTATGGCAGAAAGTGAAGAGGAACTCAAAAGCTTCTTGATGAAAGTGAAAGAGGAAACTGAAAAAATTGGCTTAAAGCTCAACATTCAGAAAACGAAGATCATGGCATCTGGTCCCATCACTTCATGGGAAATAGATGG
>NW_011495027.1:4571971-4575343 GCF_000754665.1 Bison bison bison | reverse complement strand
GGAAGGAAAGTTATGACCAACCTAGATAGCATATTCAAAAGCAGAGACATTACTTTGCCAACAAAGATCCGTCTAGTCAAGGCTGTGGTTTTTCCAGTGGTCGTGTATGGATGTGAGAGTTGAACTGTGAAGAAAGCTGAGTGCCGAAGAATTGATGCTTTAGTACTGTGGTGTTGGCGAAGACTCTTGAGAGTCCCTTGGACTGCAGGGAGATCCAACCAGTTCATTCTAAAGGAGATCAGTCCTGGGTGTTCTTTGGAAGAACTGATGCTAAAGCTGAAACTCCAATACTTTGGCCACCTGATGTGAAGAGTTGACTCATTGGAAAAGACCCTGATGCTGGGAGGGATTGGGGGCAGGAGGAGAAGAGAATGACAGAGAATGATGGCTGGATGGCATCACCGACTCGATGGACATGAGTTTGGGTAAACTCTGGGAGTTGGTGATGGACAGGGAGGCCTGGCGTGCTGGGATTCATGGGGTCGCAAAGAGTCGGACATGACTGAGCGACTGAACTGAACTGAATTTCAGGTTTAATTTCTTAACTTTAAAGCATTTATAGGCTTAGGTTTTGGTTTGGTTACGTAAGTCACTCATGGCCTAGAACCACCTCTGTGTGGTAGCCTCCTTGTTTAACATACCATGCTGTATGAAAATTTGATAGTTTGACTTATTTTAAATAACTAGTTTCTCATTGTAATGTTTCTTCAGAGCCATTGATACCATCACCAACAAAAGTATTAAATATTTAGTGTTGAGAAGTAGCAGAATATTTCTTACTTGGACAAGGTTTATAGATTTGTTGTAATGGTGGTAGTATGATGGTGGCAGTAAAAGTTAAATGTAATACTTTTTAAAAATTCTTTGGAAATTTTACAAAACTCACATATGTTGCCTTAACTTACCTAGGAATCTAGCTATCTGGTAGAAAATAGCATAGACTGATCTTTTTGTCTTACTATTAATCTGATCCATTTTATAGCTACATAGTAAAACTTAATTGTGGCAAAGTTATCACCACAAAGTAAAGAATTCGGCTGATTTTTTTATATGAGAAACCTCATTATAGGCTCTAACTAAAATTTTGTAACAAGAGGTTGGTCAGTTAGGAAAGAAATCATTATATTTCAACAGTAAATAAATTACCAGGGAAGTCTTTCAACAGTGAAGGGAGTACATGGTCTCAAAATATTAGGAAAAATATGAAATGTACAGAATTTAAATTAAGGTAGCTTATAAATAATAATCTTGGTAATGCTCAAAATATAAGTGCAAAGCTGAAATTTATTTTAAGAATAATAAAAATCAGTTATTTTTTAAATGAAAGGGAAATTGGAATATTCAAAAATCCTGTTACAAATAAGGTGAATTAGTTATAGGGCTGAAGTAGTTAGATATTTCCACTTCCCATTTGAAGGATGCTATCAAAAATTTAGGAAAACTGGCAATAAGTAATATGGAAATAGGTATGGAAGCCAAAAGGGGAAATGCAGTTTTGTACATCATTTTCATATTTTTCTAAGGGTGTCTGTATATTTCCATTTAAATTATTTGGGTCAGTGTAATATAATCCTAATGGAATAGTGCCTAGAGTTAGATTATCGGTTCAAATAAGGCTTCTCTTTAACGCACATAGAAGAGAGCCCTACCAACTCGATGTTGGTAATATATGCAAAATAAAAGCTTGCTATATAGAAGTTATATAACTTGGTGCTTTGATTTTTCTTCAACTGATATTTTTCCACAAATGTTTGAAGGTCAGTTTTTATATGTTTATGTTACTTTAAAGAGTAAAAACGCTAAAGGTGAAATTCAAGGAAGTTTCAAATTTTAACCTTCTTTTAACCCTTTCATACTTCATACCCTTCATAAATTCTGAGTAGCATATATTTCCTTGTACGTGAATGTATGTGTTGCCAAAGATTCTTATGATTATAAGGCATTGAAAATTTACCACAATTTGTAGTTAATTTACTGCATTTATTCACCACGAAAAACATATTTTCCTACGAACACTGCAAATTCTTAAAAATGCCAAACTAGCATCACAAATTAATGCTTTAAGCACATGAAATTTTCCTTAAGAAGCTCACATCTGAGCTTGTGTAGTCATTAAAAAATACGTTTCTAATATTTTTCATTAATCAGTTCATGTTTTGTGGTGCAAAAAATGGGTTACGAGAGTGCTAGGATCCTTGAGTCCTTTGGGACAACCAAATGGGAACTCAAGTGAGCAGAGGCCCCCAGGCTGCTGCTGCTGCCACTAAGTCACTTCAGGTGTGGGTGACTCTGTGCAACCCCATAGACGGCAGCCCACCAGCCTCCCTGATCCCTGGGATTCTCCAGGCAAGAACACTGGAGTGGGTTGCCATTACCTTCTCCAATGCATGAAAGTGAAAAGTGAAAGTGAAGTCGTTCAGTCATGTCCAACTCTGCGACCCCAGGGACTGCTGCCTACTAGGCTCCTCCGTCCTTGGGATTTTCCAGGCAGGAGTACTGGAGTGGGTTGCCATTGCCTTCTCCGGCCCCCCAGGCTAGTCATCTCCAGTTCTAAGCAGCAACTTCTTTTACCTCAGTGCTCCAAACAATTGTTACTGTTTTCGCTGTGTAATGATACGAAGAATTTAGGGAAACAATGGTATAGAGGAATGCCATCATCTAAGGTAATGGAATCTCCACTTAGTGTTTCCAAGGGATCATAAACTTGGAAACAGAAGATAAATCTAATAACCAAATTTGTATATAGCCTTATTTTTTAAATTATGGTAAAGTGTACATAAAATTAAGCATTTTAACTGTTTTTAAGTGTTCGATTCAGTGACATCAGGTACATTAACGTTGTTGTCCAAGCTTCATCACCATCTATCACCAAAACTTTCATCTTCCCAACATGAAACATAGTTATTAAACAATAATTCCTCCATACCACCACCCACCAACCTCTGACAACCACCATCCTACTTTGTCTCTGAATTTGACTACTCATAGTACCTCATAAAAGTGCAATCCTGTAGTATTTATACCTTTGTGGCTGCCTTATCTTAGGATAATGCTTTCAGTTGTCATCCCTGTTGTAGCATGTGTCATAACTTCCTTCCTTTGTATGTAATTCTTCAAGAGATGGGAATACCAGACCACCTGACCTGCCTCTTGAGAAATTTGTATGCAGGTCAGGAAGCAACAGTTAGAACTGGACATGGAACAACAGACTGGTTCCAAATAGGAAAAGGAGTACATCAAGGCTGTATATTGTCACCCTGCTTATTTAACTTATATGCAGAGTACATCCTGAGAAACGCTGGACTGGAAGAAACACAAGCTGGAATCAAGATTGCTGGGAGAAATATCAATAACCTGAGATATGCAGATGAC
>NW_011495027.1:4564108-4571871 GCF_000754665.1 Bison bison bison | reverse complement strand
TGGACTGGAAGAAACACAAGCTGGAATCAAGATTGCTGGGAGAAATATCAATAACCTGAGATATGCAGATGACACCACCGTTATGGCAGAAAGTGAAGAGGAACTCAAAAGCCTCTTGATGAAAGTGAAAGTGGAGAGTGAAAAAGTTGGCTTAAAGCTCAACATTCAGAAAACTAAGATCATGGCATCCGGTCCCACCACTTCATGGGAAATAGATGGGGAAATAGTGGAAACAGTGTTAGACTTTATTTTTCTGGGCTCCAAAATCACTGCAGATGGTGACTGCAGCCATGAAATTAAAAGACGCTTACTCCTTGGAAGAAAAGTTATGCCCAGTCTTGATAACATATTCAAAAGCAGAGACATTACTTTGCCAACAAAGGTTCGTCTAGTCAAGGCTATGGTTTTTCCTGTGGTCATATATGGATGTGAGAGTTGGACTGTGAAGAAGGCTGAGCGCCGAAGAATTGATGCTTTTGAACTGTGGTGTTGGAGAAGACTCTTGAGAGTCCCTTGGACTGCAAGGAGATCCAACCAGTCCATTCTGAAGGAGATCAGCCCTGGGATTTCTTTGGAAGGAATGATGCTGAAGCTGAAACTCCAGTACTTTGGCCACCTGATGTGAAGAGTTGACTCATTGGAAAAGACTCTGATGCTGTGAGGGATTGGGGGCAGGAGGAGAAGGGGACGACAGAGGATGAGACGGCTGGATGGCATCACTGACTCGATGGACGTGAGTCTGAGTGAACTCTGGGAGTTGGTGATGGACAGGGAGGCCTGGCGTGCTGCGATACATGGGGTCGCAAAGAGTCAGACATGACTGAGCGACTGATCTGATCTGATACTGCATTTTGGTCAGCCATTCATCTGTCAGTAGACATTTAGGCTGCTTCCACCTTTGGGTTATTCTGAATAATAACACAAATAACTATTCCAGTCCCTGCTTGTAATTCTTTTGGGTATATACCTAGAAGTGAAATTGCTGGATCATATAATTCTATTTTTAATTTTTAAAGGAACCACCATTCTGTTTTCCATAGTGGCTGTACCACTTTACATTCCCAACAGCAGTGCACAAGGATTCCATTTTCTCCACATCCTACTTAATCACTTGTTTTGTTTTTTTTTTATAATAGCTTCTAATGAGTGTGAAGTGGTATCTTAATTGTGGTTTTGGTTTAATTTCTGTATTGATTAGTGATGTTAGAATCTTTTTATGAGCTCATTGGTAATATGGCCTTATACTTTTAAAGATTTGGGGTGTGGGATTAGCAAACCAAGATTAACCAAATCTTATTTAAGAATCTTAGAGATCATCAGAGTTCTTAATCTGAAATCCATCAGTGTTTCAGAGTGTCCATGAGTAGTGTGAATGAAAACAAATTCAATCAGACTCTGAGTAGCTGTGCCTCTCAAAACTTAAGAACTTTATTGATCCAACCCAGAATCCCCAGAATGTTTTTTTAAAGTCATTGTGTTGGGAGGAGTTGGAATTAAGGAGTTTTTTTAAAAATTTCTGTTTTGTGCTTTTATTTTTTAGTGTCTGAAAAAAGAATTCATAGTGCACGTGATTTCTGTGCTATTTTAGAACTTGAAAAGTAAAACTTATCTTTAGCTCTTGGACCTACAACTAAAAAACAAAAAAATGACTAAAAGCTAAGAAGAAGTAAAATGGATGTAGTATGTTTTTATAATTGCCTGTCTTCTCAGAGTCACAGCATTCCCAAGTCACTACCAAAAAATGGACAATGCTCTACAGCTACAAAAAAGTGATATTTACTATTGAATCCATTTCAGCTGAATTCATTGCAATAAAATCATTGCATTTGAGTCTTTTATAATCTTTTTATTATAAAGAGAAGGTGTAGATAGAAAAGCAACATTTACCATTGAATTCATTTCAGCTGAATTTCATTAAGAGAAATATTTGCATTTAAGTTCTTTATAATGAAATTTTACTGAGTTTTCAGTAATATCTTTACACATAGGACTCTAATTACTTTTTAAAGGTATTGATTGGGGTTTTGTATTATTTAATTTTAAAACATTGATCACTTAATTTTAAAAGCAACCAAAAGGAATTCTCATTAAATATTTTTGTTGAATAGATGATGGATACACACCTGGATTCACCTTAGCATCCTTAAAAGTAAAACTAGGAAATCTTTAAAATTTTGTAAAAAACTTCCTAGGACAGCTTACCTATTCAAGTTCATTGTCAAGTCTTCATATCTTCTTCAGTCTTTTTGAATAAGTGTGAGTGTACTCCAAGAAGGGTTTGAATACCTCTACTGTTTAATACCCTTAGGCCTTCATTTTCTCTTCTGATGTTTGTTTGATCTATATATCTGCTTAACTGGAATGTTTATACTATGAAATTTTATATTTATTTTATAGATACATTTTTAAAATTTATATTGGTTTTTTAAATTCCTGTTTTTTCTTTTGCAGCTGTATGCAGGAGCTATTCTTGAAGTCTGTGGATGAAAATTGGGGAGGTTCCCTCAAGTCCAAGGTATGTAAAATTAACTCTAGTATAAATTTCAGTTAATAACTTAAAATCAACATTTCACAAAAATAAGAAGAAAATTAAATACCATAAAACTTGAGGTGTAGAAGAAAGGAAATCAATCATACAAGTGCATCTTCATTAAAGATAAATAAGTATGTGAAAGGATAATTGTGAAAGTGTATTTTTTTGGTTGACAGCAAACAGTAATGGAGATTTGTATCTCCAAAAAGACTTGAACCTTTTCTATTCCATTCTTGCATGTCACTTGAAAATCAGTTTTATGAAGGTAATGAAGTGTTTTTTGTAAACTGAAATGCGAAAGTGCTATATTCGTATACCTCATTCTGTTTTTGCTGCCTTTCCTGTGGTTTCTTGACTTGTTTACTCAATGGCAAGAGCATTTTTGGGGTTTAGTATTATGTAAAATTGCCCATGTTAACACATGCCCTTTATTGCTGGCCTAGAATTATTTATAATAAAATATTGTTCCTTTTGGTACAGAAATGTAATCAAAGAGTTTGACTTAGGGACATTTTATCAGAGACCCAGAGCTGATGCACATCTAATTAAACACATTCTTTATTAGAATAAGAACGTATTCTGATATAGCACAGAATATAACAGCTTCTACTTGGGGAGAAAATTCCTTGCTCTTAGGATTAATTTTGCCTCCAACACTTAAACTCAGAATTGTACCAGAGTTGTTTTAGCTTTTTTTAATATCAGTTATCGAATGATAAAGTGATCATTCTTATTCCTAAAATGTTTTGACATTTCCTTTCAATTATATTGATTACTCATATTTACTGACTTGTCTTATTAATAATTTTTTGTGACTCAGATTTTCATGAGGTCAAGAGTAGATTGCAGTTAGCGCTTCTATTTGTGATGTCAGGTTTTATCATGTCCATAATAATTTCTACAGCTGCTAGTTCAGTCTTTAAAAGATTGAGTGTAGTTTATTAATCTTTGGATTACAACTTAATTATATATATATTTCTTATGTATAGTTAAATTATCAAACTTGTGGGTATATGTGGTCATACTGTCGTTTCCTTTTGAAACATTAGATTTTCAATTCTGTGTATAAATATTTAATTACTACAAACCAATTTAAATTAAAATGATTGTATAATTCTTTAATCCATAGCCATATTTAATATAATTATATTATCAATATTTTCTGAGCCTATGAGAAACTAGTACATTTTTTAAGTTTATTTAAATTAGCCATGTCATGAAACAGAAGGAAAAAATTATGTTAAATTATTCTAGAGAGAAGGATTAAAAATTTGAAATGTCTTATCCACATTAATTAATTCAAGTTTTGTGGGGGGAAAGGAAGTCCCAAATCATGTCTTAGCCAGTTCCAGATATACCTCCTAGAATACTTTGGTTTTCCATGTTACGGTTGTTTAAGTAGGAAAGTCTGTAGGTATAAAAATTTCTTGTTGTATGTTGGATCTAGTGTTCTATCACTTAAGTGACATCAGAGCAATGATGTTGAGTATGTTTTCCTTCTTATGCACGAGTCTTACCATGATAAGGATGTGTCTGCAGTCTGTCTCTCTCCAAAATAAAAAATGTAAATTTCCCCTGATTTTGTAGGTCTTAGCAAACATTTTCTCTAAAAGACCAGATAGTAATACTTTTCAGCTTTAAAGCCAACAGTGTATCCATTGCAGCTTTTGAACTTTGCTTTTGTAGCATAGAAGCAGCCATAGAAAATATTTAAATGAATACATATGCCTGTGTTCCAGTAAAACCTTATTTATAAAAGCAGGGAGGCCAGTGTGGCCTGTGGACTGTAGTTTGCCAGCCTCTGTATTAGAATCATAAATCTTTGGATACAGAAAGGAATTTTAAAATAATATACAAATGAGATAGCAAATAGGTTTTCACTTCTTGAGTGATGCCTAGGATTATGTTATCTCTGAGTTTTACTGAAAGGAATACTGATTGATTAGCACGAGCTTCATCAATTTACTCATTTATAAAGTGGGTTAATAGGTGGTATAAAATCAGTTAATATCTACCTTATTGGACTGTTTTGAGAATTGAATAACAATGACTTTCTAGCATTTGACTCTCTCTTCCCTTCACTTGTGTGAACAGGTTTTTTTATTCTCCTTTTTTGGCATCTCATCTACCACCCAAACTTCAAATATTGGGGTCAGTCACAGGCTGTGTTCTTATTTTCCCTTTTTCTTACTCTGTTAAATGGTGCCCCACTCCCTCGGTTTCTACTGCAGTGTTCACCTGGTGACTCTCAATTTATGTCTTTAACTCAAACTGTTCTTTTGTTTATCACCACACTTCAGACTGTGACTGACATTTCCACTTAGGTGGTCTCATAGTATCTTAAACCAACATACGTATATGTCACCGGGGGTCTTGTTAAAATACAGAGTATAATTCTGTAAATTTGGTTTGTATCCTAACAATTCTATAGATTGTGGAGTACATTTTTAGTTGCTGTTCAGTTGCTCAGTCGTGTCCTACTTTTTGTACCCCAATGGACTGCACCATGCCAGGCTTCCCAGTCCTTCACCATCTCCCAGAGCTTGCTCAAATTCATGTCCTTCGAGTCAGTGATTCCATCCAACCATCTTGTCCTCTGTCATCCCCTTCTCCTCCTGCCTTCAGTCTTGCCCAGCATCAGGGTCTTTTCTAATGAATTGGCTCTTCACATCAGGTGGCCAAAGTATTGGCGCTTCAGCATCAGCCCTTCTAATGAATATTCAGGATTGATTTCCCTTAGGATTGACTGGTTGGATCTCCTTGGAGTCCAAGGGAGTCTCAAGAGTCTTCTCCAACACCACAGTTCAAAAGCATCAATTCTTCAGCATTCAGCCTTCTTTATAGTCCAACACCCATACATGATCACTGGAAAAGCCATAGCTTTGACTAGACAGACCTTTGTCGGCAAAGTAATGTCTCCGCTTTTTAACACACCATCTAGGTTTGTCATAGCTTTACTTCCAAGGAGCAAGCATCTTTTAATTCCATGGCTGCAGTCACTGTATGCAGTGATTTTGGAGCCCAAGAAAATAAAGTCTCTCACTGTTTCCAGTGTTTCCCCGTCTATTTGCCATGAAGTGATGGGACTGGATGCCATGTTCTTCGTTTTATGAATATTGAGTTTTAAGCCAGCCTTTTCACTCTTCTCTTTTATCTTCATCAAGAGGCTCTTTAGTTCCTCTTCGCTTTGTGCCAGAAGGGTGGTATCATCTGCATATCTGAGGTTATTGATATTAACTCCCGGCAATCTTGATTCCACTTTGTGCTTCATCCAGCCCAGCATTTCACATGATGTACAACTGTTTGAATTTGTTAAAAATCCATATTTTGGAAGGCTCATTATCTTAGAGGCTGAAGTGGTCCAAAGGGGTTCCTGAGAAAAGGAGTGCCTGATTGGTGGGTGCAGATACTGGGCTGACAATAGAACTGCCTTTTACTTTATAATTGAGGTCTAGAATGATCGATTTCTTAGAAATTTTGAGTTTATTTTCTTGTGCTTCCATGTGGAGGAGACAGGGATCCTGACCTCAATAAGGAAAGATAGCTCCATTCAGTCCTGCCCACAGTTTGAAGGACACACACCTTAATTTCCCATTTCCACTTTCCCAGCCCCTGGTGGCCACTAGTCTGCTTTCTATTCCAGTGGATTTTCTGACTCCAGATAAATGGAATCATAATATGAGGTCTTTTTTTACTTACTTCTTTCACTTAATGTGTTTTTAAGATTCATCATATTGTAGTGTATTTCAGAACTTAATTCCTTTTTATGGCTAAATAATATTACATTATACAGTTACACTGGGGGCTTCCCTGGTGGATCAGATGGTATAAAATATGCCTGCAGTGGAGGAGAGCTGTATTCAACCCCTGGGTCGGGTAGATCCCCTGGAGAAGGAAATGGCAACCCACTCCAGTATTCTTGCCTTGAGAACTCCATGGACAGAGGAGCCTGGTGGGCTATAGTCCATGGGGTCGCAAAAGAGTTGGACATGACTGAGGTGCAACTAACACTGTACACTCCGCATATAAGTTAAAAAGCAGGGTGACAGTATACAGCCTTGACATACTCCTTTCCCAGTTTGGAACCAGTCTACTTTTCCATGTCCAGTTCTGTTGCTTCTTGACCTATATGTGGGTTTTGCAGGAGGCAGGTAAGGTGGTCTGGTATTCCCATCTCTTGAGGAATTTTCCACAGTTTGTTGTGATCCACACAGTCAAAGGCTTTAGTTAGTCAATAGCAGAAGTAGATGTTTTTCTAGAATTCCCTTTCTTTTTCTGTAGTCCATTGGATGTTGGCAATTTAATCTGTGGTTCCTCTGCCTTTTCTAAATCCAGCTTGTACATCTGAAAGTTCTCAGTTCACCTACTGTTGAAGCCTCATTTGGAGAATTTTGAGCCTTACTTTGCAAGCATGTGAAATGAGTGCAATTGTGCGGTAGTTTGAACAATCTTTGGCATTGACCTTCTTTGGGATTGAGATGAAAACTGACCTTTTCATATCTACCTAAAGAAACTAAAGACCTATATATAGAAAACTATAAAACACTGGTGAAAGAAATCAAAGAGGACACTAATAGATGGAGAAATATACCATGTTCATGGATTGGAAGAATCAATATAGTGAAAATGAGTATACTACCCAAAGCAATTTATAGATTCAATGCAATCCCTATTAAGCTACCAACAGTATTCTTCACAGAGCTAGAACAAATAATTTCACAATTTGTATGGAAATACAAAAAACCTCGAATAGCCAAAGCGATCTTGAGAAAGAAGAATGGAACTGGAGGCATCAACCTACCTGACTTCAGGCTCTACTACAAAGCCACAGTTATCAAGACAGTATGGTACTGGCACAAAGACAGAAATATAGATCAATGGAACAAAAGAGAAAGCCCAGAGATAAATCCACGCACATATGGACACCTTATCTTTGACAAAGGAGGCAAGAATATACAATGGATTAAAGACAATCTCTTTAACAAGTGGTGCTGGGAAATCTGGTCAACCACTTGTAAAAGAATGAAACCAGAACACTTTCTAACACCATACACAAAAATAAACTCAAAATGGATTAAAGATCTAAACGTAAGACCAGAAACTATAAAACTCCTAGAGGAGAACATAGGCAAAACACTCTCTGACGTACATCACAGCAGGATCCTCTATGACCCACCTCCCAGAATATTGGAAATAAAAGCAAAAATAAACAAATGGGACCTAATTAAGC
>NW_011495027.1:4512891-4564008 GCF_000754665.1 Bison bison bison | reverse complement strand
CAAATGAAGCAACTGACAAACAACTAATCTCAAAAATATAAAAGCAACTCCTACAGCTCAACTCCAGAAAAATAAATGACCCAATCAAAAAATGGGCCAAAGAACTAAATAGACATTTCTCCAAAGAAGACATACAGATGGCTAACAAACACATGAAAGATGCTCAACATCACTCATTATCAGAGAAATGCAAATCAAAACCACTATGAGGTACCATTTCACACCAGTCAGAATGGCTGCGATCCAAAAGTCTACAAATAATCAATGCTGGAGAGGGTATGGAGAAAAGGGAACCCTCTTACACTGTTGGTGGGAATGCAAACTAGTACAGCCACTATGGAGAACAGTGTGGAGATTCCTTAAAAAACTGGAAATAGAACTGCCTTATGATCCAGCAATCCCCCTGCTGGGCATACACACTGAGGAAACCAGAAGGGAAAGAGACACGTGTACCCCAGTGTTCATCGCAGCACTGTTTATAATAGCCAGGACATGGAAGCAACCTAGATGTCCATCAGCAGACGAATGGATAAGAAAGCTGTGGTACATATACACAATGGAGTATTACTCAGCCATTAAAAAGAATACATTTGAATCAGTTCTAATGAGGTGGATGAAACTGGAGCCTATTATACAGAGTGAAGTAAGCCAGAAGGAAAAACACCAATACAGTATACTAACGCATATATATGGAATTTAGAAAGATGGTAACAATAACCCTGTGTACAAGACAGCAAAAGAGACACTGATATATAGAACAGTCTTATGGACTCTGTGGGAGAGGGAGAGGGTGGGAAGATTTGGGAGAATGGCATTGAAATATGTAAAATATCATGTATGAAATGAGATGCCAGTCCAGGTTCGATGCACGATACTGGATGCTTGGGGCTAGTGCACTGGGACGACCCAGAGGGATGGTATGGGGAGGGAGGAGGGAGGAGGGTTCAGGATGGGGAACACAGGTATACCTGTGGCAGATTCATTTTGATATTTGGCAAAACTAATACAATTATGTAAAGTTTAAAAATAAAAATAAAAAATAAATGCAGTAAGTACATCAAAAAAAAAAAAAAGAAAACTGACTTTTTCCAGTCCTGTGGCCACTGCTGAGTTTTCCATATTTGCCGGCATATTGAATACAGCACTTTCACAGAATCATTTTTTAGTATTTGAAATAGATCAGCGGGAATTCCATCACCTCCTCTAGCTTTGTTCCTAGTGATGCTTCCTAAGGCCCACTTGACTTCACACTCCAAGATGTCTGGCACTAGATGAGTGATCACACTATTGTGGTTATCTGGGTTGTTAAGATCTTTTTTCTGTAGCTCTTCTGTGTATTCTTGCCACCTCTTCTTAATATCTTCTGCTTCTGTTAGATCCATACCATTTCTGTCCTTTATTGTGCCCATCCTTGCATGAAATGTTTCCTTGGTATCTCTAATTTTCTTAAAGAGATCCCTAGTCTTTTCCACATTGTTTACTGAGGAAGGCTTTCTTATCTCTCCTTGCTATTCTTTGGAACTCTGCATTTAGATGGATGTATCTTTCTTTTTCTCCTTTGCCTTTTGCTTCTCTTCTTTTCTCAGCTATTTGTAAGGCCTCCTCAGACAGTCATTTTGCCTTTTTATATTTTTAGTAGAGAGGCCTTAAACCCAGAACATTCAAAAATTAAATTAATCCTCTTCTCTAAAACTACACTGTCTTCTTCACTATTTCCACAAATGGCAGTATCATCAAGCAAAAGTATTAGCATGAAACCCGAGACGCATGATTAACACTTGCATACTTTTTACCCAGCTAGTCACCAAGTTGTGTCTCTTCCTCCTCCTCAATAACTTATTTCATATCTTTATATCTTACTCCTTTGGCCTATTCTGTGATTTTAATCAGCCTTTAGCATCTTTATCTGAAAGAATTAGTTACTCGTTATCTGACCTACCTGTTTTTTTCCCTTTTCTTCTATTATCTCTCCTACACAACTACCAAAAAGACCTTTTCCAGAAGACAGATTTGATTATGTGAACCTCTTATTTAAAATTCTCTGTGGTTCCCCATAACATAGAGAATAAATGTCAAACTCAGCATCATAAACAAGACCTATCATGACATGGACTCTCTTTTCTAGGTTTATGTCTTTAGTTTATATGCAGAACTCTTGCAGTTCTCTGAACTCTGACCTCTAAGTCTTTGCACACACTGCATGTTCTTCCTGACTTATGCTTTTTGCCCATTCTTGTGATGAACCCCTATTCATTCAAAAGTCAATTCAAACATTTGGGGATTACTTTTGCACAGAATTTTTCACTCTCCGCATTGTGTTCCATAGCATTTCCTGCATAATATTTTAATGTATGTATTTGCTTTACTGATCTTCTGCCTCTAGCAAACTTTGTTGTTCAATCGCTAAGTCATGTTTGACTCTGCAACCCCATGGACTGCAGCTCCTCTATCTTCCACTGTCTCCCAGAGTTTGCTCAGATTCATGTCCATTGAGTCGGTGATGCTATCTAGCCATCTCATCCTCTGCCGCCCCCTTCTCCTTTTGCCTTCAATCTTTTCCAGCATCAGGAGCTGTCTAGTGAGTTGGCTATTCACATCAGGTGGCCAAAGTATTGGAGCCTCAGCTTCAGCAACAGTCCTTCCAGTGAATGTTCAGGGTTGATTTCCTTTAGATTTGACTGGTTTGATCTCCTTGCAGTCCAGGGTACTCTCAAGAGTCTTCTCCAGCACCACAATTCAAAAGTATCAATTTTTCAACACTCAGCCTTCTTTATGGTCCAACTCTCACATCTGTACACACTTACTGGAAAAGCCATAGCTTTGACTATATGGACCTTTGTCAGCAAACTGATGTCTGTACTTTTTATTACACTATCTAGGTTTGTCATAGCTTCCCTTCCAAGGATCAAGCATCTTTGGATTTCATGGCCTCAGTCACTGTCCACAGTGATTTTGGAGCCCAAGAAAATAGAATCCATCAGTGCTTCCACTTTTTCTCCTTCTGTTTGCCTTGAAATGATGGGACCAGATGCCATGATCTTCATTTTTTGAATGTTGAATTTCAAGCCAGCTTTTCTGCTCTTCTATTTCACCATCATCAAGAGGCTCTTTAATTCCTCTTCAGTTTCTGCCATTAGAGTGGTATCATCTGCATATCTGAGGTTGTTGGTATTTCTCTAGGCAAAATACGTTGGTCTGGTATTCCCATCTCTAAGAATTTTTCAGTTTGTTGTGATCCACACTAGGCTTTAAGCATAGTGTATGATGAAGGCTGAGCGCCAAAGAATTGATGCTTTTGAACTGTGGTGTTGGAGAAGACTCTTGAGAGTCCCTTGGACTGCAAGGAGATCCAACCAGTCCATTCTGAAGATCAGCCCTGGGATTTCTTTGGAAAGAATGATGCTAAAGCTGAAACTCCAGTACTTTGGCCACCTCATGCGAAGAGTTGACTCATTGGAAAAGACTCTGATGCTGGGAGGGATTGGGGGCAGGAGGAGAAGGGAATGACAGAGGATGAGATGGCTGGATGGCATCACTGACTCGATGGACGTGGGTCTGGGTGAACTCCGGGAGTTGGTGATGGACAGGGAGGCCTGGCGTGCTGTGATTCATGGGGTCGCAAAGAGTCGGACACGACTGAGTGACTGATCTGATCTGATGAAGCAGAAATAGAGGTTTTTCTGGAGGAACTCCTTAAAGTTCAATTTTTAAATTTTTTATCACTAATATACTCCCAGTCATCCTAACACTGTACCTCATATTAAGAGGAATTCAGATACATATTGAATGAATGAGTGTATTTACTAAAGTTATCCATTTCAAGGGAGGTTCCACTTTTGACAAATGGAAATCTGGTTAAAAGCCTATGTTTACATTGGTTATATACCTTTTATGAATATATAGTCTTCAGTAGTCCTTTTCTGACTTTTTTATTCTGATCTGAAAAGTGATAATCTTTTTAGTTTGTCTTGTCTTCGTTATTGTACCTCCAGTCTTCTCAGATTATTTTATTTAAGTTGCCATTCTCTGAATGTTTTTAAATGCTTTTAAATTGTCTTGTTGGAAGGACCAAAATAAGTCATGATACAAACTCCAGATAGTTTGTATACAATAGTACATTTTCTTATTTTAGAAATATATGGATTCCCAGTAGTTTTTATTGAGCACACTTGAGAATTCAGTTCTCTTGTTGTTGTTGCTGGTGCTCTTCTCTTTGTATTATTGTTTCTGGATATGATATGACCTTTTTATTTAGAATATATACTGATTCAAATGTACTTATTTCTAATCAACAGTAAAATACCTAATTATCATTCCATGTAACTTTGTATTGGCACTTCACAAATCTTAATTGTACCTGCTCTAAGCCTTTATTTCGGAGAAGGCAATGGCACCCCACTCCAGTACTCTTGCCTGGAGAATCCCATGGATGGAGGAGCCTGGTAGGCTGCAGTCCTTGGGGTCACGAAGGGTTGGACCCGACTGAGCAACTTCACTTTCACTTTTCACTTTCATGCATTGGAGGAGGAAATGGCAACCGAATCCAGTGTTTTTGCCTGGAGAATCCCAGGGATGGCGAAGCCTGGTGGGCTGCCGTCTATGGGATCACACAGTCGGACACTACTGAAGCAACTTAGCAGCAGCAGCAGCAAGCCTTTATTTATTAAATCTTTAAACCAATAGAGTACATTGTATGACTGCTTCTAATGTGATCAAAGATACATCATTATATCTAGCAAAGTATATTTTGCTTCTATATTTTCACTTGTTTATGATTTTGAAAATAATAGTTCAAACTTTTTTTTATTTCTAGACATATCCTTCCTATTACCCCTCATCCCCACTTATCCTCTTTTGGAAGATAGATTTTTATTTTTTAATACTCTTCAGTTAACTTTGAAGAGCTTCTGAATTATAAGAAGAGTCCTATGACTTTGTAAGCAGTGTATATAGCAAATATTTACCCTGACTTCTAGGCAGCTGCACAAATGCCATGCTGATAAGAATCTTAACGAAACTGAATCATTTAACCTGTTTTCTAATCATTTCTGTATATTTGATCACTTTAAATTGTTATTTACAAATCTGCCTTGGTAATTGACAAATAGTTAAATGGCATAAGAACATTTCCTTGAAATAGTGGCTGAATTAATCTCTAGGAATCTTCAGGCTGATATCATTTAGTTAGTTATTTTTAGAACAGCAGAGGCTTCCCTGGTGATGCAGTAGTTAAGAATGAATGTGCAGTGCAGGGGAAACCAGTTCAGTCCCTGGTCTGGGAAGATCCTACATGCTGCAGGGCCAACTAAGGCTGTGTGGCCCAGCTACTGAGCCCAAGCACCAGCAACTGCTGAGCCCACACGCCGCAGCTACTGATGTGCACCAAGGGCTTTTGCCCCACAACAAGAGCAGCCACAGCTATGTGAAACCCGCACACCACAGGGAGAGAGGAGCCCCTGCTCTCCACAGCTAGAGAAAGCCTGCACACAGCGGCAAAGACCCAGTGCAGCCAAAAAAAAATAAAAGAAAAAAGATTTAAAAAAAATAAAACAGCAGAAAGTAAAGTAGAAAAATAAGTTACTCTGGGATGTTTTTTTGCAAGTCTCATATTCTCATATAGTCGATCCTAGTGCTGTGTGTATATAGTAAATATTCAAATATCTTTTAAAAGTTTAGTTTACCGCCTATAAAATGTGTTTTGCCACTACAGTGTATTTAATGGATGTTTCCTTCATTCAAAATTAGGAGCTTGTGGATTTATACATAGCAGAGAGAAGAGAAAAGAACAGATGAAGATAGTCATTATTTCACTCTCCATGAGTCATTAAGTGACTCATCTTAATATTTCTTTTAAATTTATTCCTCATTCCAGCCTGTTAAAAATCTTCTGAAAGACAAAGTTATAGCTTTTGTTATAAATACGAAAAAATATTTAAGAGTAGTTCTTTTCTCTAGAGATATTTTTTTTGTAGTTGTAAACAAACTGTGTTAAATGATGCTTTGCACAGGTGTGCATTATAGCATTTGCCAAAGGAATGGTATAAAACCCACAGGATATCACAAGCTCATTTTCATTTAGGAACTCAGGAGTATTTGGACAAATCTGAAAGGATGAAGGTAATAGAGAAGACATTCTAATAAGCCAGAATAGTAGAATCAATTTTATTTTGAACTAAATATAGTGGGGGAAATTCAGATGGGATATCTAAATCTCTTCCAGCAGTTCTGCAAAACCTTGAAAAGAAAAAGTATTTATTAATTTTTGTTTGGTTGTCCTAGATGCACATATATAAAGATCTTCATAGTGAAACATGTCTACAGTTCTATTGCTAGTTGATTCTTAGTTTAAAAAATAAGTTCTCAGGACTTCGCTGGCGCTCCAGTGGCTAACTGCACTCCCAGTTCAGGGGGCCCAGATTTGATCCCTGGTCGGGAAACTAGATCCCACGTGCCACAACTAAGACCCAGTGCAGCCAAATAAGTTAAAAAAAAGAAAAGATAAGTTCTCAAAAGCATGCCTGTCACTATAAAATCTAATTGGAAACTAATGCAAATGATTATAGAACTGGTATTAAGAACTGTCTTATATCTAAATGAAACATGTTACTTGTATATTTTTTTAATATATTGTAAAATTTTCTAACTTGGACAGTTAAGATATGATCATTACTAAAGACTTGGTAAAATGTAGATCAATAGTAACCCAAAAAGGAAGATATTTATTTAAAACTTCCCCAAACCCTGTGCTCCAGATATAACTCCTATTAAAATAATAGTTATTGTTTTGAACTATTAGGTGTATTCTGCTAAGTATTTTATATTTTCTCACTTAATCTTTTTTTTTAAATTTCGTTGAATGCTTCCAACCTTTTTCCTTTGCAAATATATATTTACAGATAAATATATAAATACATTAATGTAAATATATAAAAACAATGTATCTTTTTTTAATAACCATGGAAAACAAACTGATCTCTAAACCTTTATATGCATTTGTGTCTATATCACTAAATATAGATTAATACAATTTTTAAATGATTGGATGTGTATGAAACACACATACATGTGAGTGAGGTCCATGTTAATTTATTTAAGCAATAGCCTTTTACACACTTAGATTATTTTCAGATCCAGACTTGGTTAGCAGGACCTTGTATCTGTGTGTGCCTTATATAGTGTCATTGTTTCCTCAGAATAAAGAAATTCTGAGAAAGATACTTGCAGGTCTAAAGAGTGTGCACATTTTTAAGACATTGGTTCTTTTTGCTAAAAACCCTTCAGGAAGGATGTGTCCATTTATATTTCTCCCACAGCTAACCCTCAGCAAAATGTTCTCTACCCCCTCTCTAACCTTAACTATTCTTTTTAATTTTTGCCACTCCAAGTAAGGTTACCTCATTGTTTTGACAGTTCTTGGATTATTTTCTGAGGTTGAACATTTATTTCAAATGTTTAGTGACCACTAGTGTATTTGTATATTACATGTTCCTGTCCTTAGTTCATTCTAGTACCTAGTATTTTTTATTATTATTAATAGGAGCCCTCTTATATACTGTTAGAAATAATTTTCCCCAATTTGTCATTTTTACTTTAACTTTGTTTCTAGTGGTGTTTTGCTGTACTGTGTTTGCGTTTTTATAGAGGCACATTTATAAATCATTTTCTTTAGAATCATATGTAGGAAAATTTTATTTTATTTATCCAGGTTGTCTGTGTTAAATGTCATGGTAATAATCCAAATCTTTTTTTTAAACACTTATCACAATTCAGATTATCAGTTGAATGATTACTTGTTTAGCATCTTTCTTCCCCACCAGACTATAAACTCCATAAGAGCAGGAGTCCTGTCTGTTTTGTATAGCTTTATCTCTGCTGTCTGGTATACAATAGATATTCAAAAGTATTTATTGCATAATACACACATACACACTCCCAGACACATGCATACATAATCTTTTTCTTTCTCTCTCTCTGGCTTGATAGCTTTACCATATAAAAAAATAGAGGTGTTTTGAACTCTCTAGATTTCCTAATCTGTTCCTTTGTCTTATCCATTCTGATAATAAGTATCACATAGTATATTGAATAACAGTTGAACAAATTCTCCCATATTTTACTTTTTTTAAACTGCTCTATTCTCAAACATTTACTCTTATATACTCTTATACTCTTACAGAGTTTTGTTGTCATTTTGTCAAGCCCTTAAAATCCTATTGTAATTTGGGGTTTTTATTAACTTGAAATGACATCTTAAAATATTTAGTCTTTCCAATATGGGATATCTTTCTACTTATAGGTGTTTTAACTTCCTTGGTTTTCCCATATAGAAAAGAATCTAATTTTTTTATTTGTTGTATTTATTTCTCCTTTCTGTATTGATCTTTACAGTCGCTTATATCTGGAAGTGACAATTTGAATCTATTTTTCTTTTCTTTTAAGCTTTCGTCAGGAGTGATAAACCCAAGCTATTCAAAGGACTACAAATCAAGGTAATGTAATTTTAATGTGATCCTTTTTTTCCAGCTTTTTTTTTTTTAATTTAAAAATTATTTATATTTTAAATTAACTTTTATTTTTTAGACCAATTTTAGGTTTATAGAAAAATTGATTCTAGAGTTTTCATATACTCCCATCTCCATCGTCCAGTTACCTTATTAACATCCGGCATTGATGTACATTTGCAGATGAACCAGTATTAATACATTATTAAGTGAATTTCATAGTTTGCATTAGGACTTATTCTTTGTCCAGTTCTAGGAGTTTTACCAAATGCATAATGTCATATATCCACCATTATAGTATCATACAGAAGTTTCACTGTTCCCAAAACTCCCCGGTGCTCCACACCCCACCCCTGCCAAACACTGGGCAACCACTGACCTTTTTACTATCTCTATAGTCTTGGCTCTTCCAGGTTATCATATAGTTGGAATTATATAGTAGATAGTTTTTTCAGATTTCAGATTTAACTTGATATACATTTACATTTCCTTTGTGTCTTTTCTGTAGCTGAATAGCTCATTTCTTTCTAATGCTGAATAATATGAACAATATTCTGTTATATCATGGTTTGTTTTTCTGTTCACCTGTGGAGGGCATGGTGGTCACTTCCAGTTTTTAGCAATTACAAGTAACAGTGCTGTGTACATTTTTATGTAGACATAAGTTTATCTTTGGAGAAGGCAGTGGCACCCCACTCCAGTATTCTTGCCTGGAAAGTCCCATGGACGGAGGAGCCTGGTGGGCTGCAGTCCATGGGGTCGCGAAGAGTCGGACATGACTGAGCGACTTTCCTTTCACTTTTCACTTTCATGCATTGGAGAAGGAAATGGCAACCCACTCCAGTGTTCTTGCCTGGAGAATCCCAGGGACAGGGGGAGCCTGGTGGGCTGCCGTCTATGGGGTCACACAGAGTTGGACACGACTGAAGTGACTTAGCAGCAGCAGCAAGTTTATCTTATCCTAGAAGCACAATTACTGAATCATATAGTAAGACTGTTGGGCACTTCTTACAAAGCTAAACTGTTTTCCAAAGTAGCTATATGCTGCAGTCCCTTAATAATAGATGGGAGTTCCTGTTGATCCACATTCATCAAAATTAGTTATTGTCAGTGTTTGAATTTTAGCCATTCTAATAAGTGTGTTGTTATCTCATTTTCATTTGCATTTTCTTAATTGAGCATCATTTCACATGCTTATTTGCCATCTGTATATCTTCTGTGGTGAATCTAAGATCTTTTGCTCACTGTTTAAAATTTTAATTACGGTTAAAAAAATTTTTTAAGAAATTTCCCTAGTGGTCCAGCACTTAAGACCCCATGGGGACACAGGTTTCGTCTCTGGTCAGGGAACTGAGATCCCACATGCTGTGCAGTCAAAAATTTAAAACTTAAAAGCAGTTAGGATGGTAAGTTCAATGTTAAGAGCACAGTTCAGTAGTGTTAAATATATTCACACTGTTGTGCAGTAGATCTAGAATTTTTTCATCTTGCAAAACTGAAACTCTATATCCATTAAATACTAATTCCCCTCTCTCCTGTCTCCCACCCATGGCAACCAACTTTGTTTCTATGATTTTGACTGCTTTAGATACTTCATATCCTTTCATGACTGGCTTATTTCACTTTAGCATGATGTCTTTGAGGTTCATCCATTTTGTAGCATGTGACAGGATGCTTTCTCTGCATTTGTTGATACAAGATTTCTTGTTTAGCCTGTTGGTAATAATGGATTACATTAATTCATTTTCAAATATTGCACCAGCTTTGTATACTTGGAGCAAATCCAAATTGGTCATGGTATATGATTCTTTATACATTGTTGGGTTTGATTTAATATTTGAATATTTTTGCAGCTGTGTTCTATGTAGTTTCTAATTTTGTGACTGAGTTTTTTTTAATTAAAAAATGAAGTTTTTAAGCACAGTTTATATAGATATTCTGATCCAAAAGATTTTAGTAGTAATGTTATTGCTTCATTAGCTTAGAGGGCCACAAATGGGTTGAGAATATACCCAATGCTAATAATCACATCAGAGCTTGTCTTCATCTCCCGAGTTCACAACCCTAGAAAACCTAGAAAAACTGAAGCATAATTGCTAAAAGAAGTTCTCAGAGCTCCCTTTATCATCACTGCTACATTCTAGTTATGTGGTCCTTAATTTAGCATTGAAGATTGATCACTTAATGAATGGGATCATGTTTGTTATCCCATTTACCCAGAGTAAGAATTCCTCAGAGCCTTCAAGCGAAATATTGGACCCTGCTACTTAGGTCTGAAGTTTTAGGAATCCAACCAGATTATAAACTATTTACAACAAAATTAATTTTCTCTGGTTTAAGAAATCGAATGAAAGTCCAGTGTAGAATTATCTGATAATTGGTAGGCACAGTCTTTTTTAACATTGCTCTTAATTATCATCCTCTTCATGTATGCAATAAACACTTGTTATATTCAAAAGTAAGCTTAAACCCCAAGTAAAACTGTCTTGATACCAGCAAGTGTTTCTCTTCAAAAGTAAAGTGTGGTTTTTTTCCCCCTATTTTTTATGAAATCCCTAAAAGACTTTAAAAGCTTATTATTATTAAATTTAGTTAAGCTAGATTGAATTGGTTTGGATTTTGGTTGAAGCTTAAGAAGACTCCTTCTAAGCAGAAAATTATATTCCTCTTTTTTGTAGTATGTTCGCGGTTCAGACCCTGTGCTAAAGCTTTTGGACGACAGTGGGAACATTGCTGAAGAACTAAGCATCCTCAAATGGAACACAGACAGTGTAGAAGAATTCCTGAGTGAAAAGTTGGAACGCATATAAATCTTAAATTTTGTCCTATCTTTCTGTTACCTTGTTCAATGAAACACTATAGCACCTAGAAAATAATTTAGTTTTGCTTTCTTCCATTGATCAGTCTTTTACTGAGAGGCATTAAACATCTAATTAAAAGTTCAAGCAGCAGCGCAGCCCATGATAGGTAAGAAGTTAACAAAACCCTTTTTTATGTTTCCATCCATCATTTGTTGATACCACTAGTAACAGAATGCCTTCTAATAGACTTGTGGTTAATTATGCAAATGATAGTTTGTGATAATTGGTCAGTTTTACAAACAACAGATTTTTAAATTAAGGAGGTTAATAAGGGAGATGATTATTGTGCCTCGTGTGCTGTGTGCTCTTTGAAAGTAACAACAAACTTGAAAGCAAGTAAGACATACCGAGCCTCAAGAGATTGCCTGTTCCCCAGATCCTCTCATATTTTTGTACACCCAGCCTTCCTTTTAATAGAAATGTATAGTTTATAATGAATGCACTGCATACAGACTTTATGGCTGCATTATTGTAAAACAGATTCAAGATCTACAGTAAGAGTGAAATATTCACACAAAGATTTGCATTAATGAAGACTACACAGAAAACCTTCCTGAGGATTTGTGTGGACCTGATACTTAGCAAATTTTTGTGCTTTACATTCTTATGGAAAAGTCAATTTAAAAATGATCATTTGTAAGTCCAAAATATAAATAAAAAGTTTCAAAAATCTATCTGAATTTGAAATCTTTCCTGTTTAAAAAATGACACATTTCTCAGTACATTTTTATTTTCATATAAGCCTTTGTTCCAAGCCAAAAAACACTTAAAATGAACACATTTTCATTAATACCTTATTATATAAAGAATATCTCTTAAAATACTACCTCTTTTTTTATGAGCTATTAAAAATGACTTTGCTTAGTCTTTGGTGTGATGAAAGTGACTTCTTAAAAGATGGTTCACTAAGACCAGCATTCGTCCAAATGACTTTAGGTCATTTACACCTCTTACTAAATTAAATTGGTCTAAAATCTTACTGTATTAAGTCAATCTTAGAATAAATAAACTATCTTAATGAAGGGTATTTGAAATTCTTTTAAAGACAGCTCTGCCAGGAAATGTTGTAGAATATTTAACAGAGGTCAGTTGTTAATATTTACTGGCATTTTGTGACATGTCATTTTAATTAAGACATTTTAAAAGCCAGCTGGAAAATGAAAAAATGCTGTAAGTCCTGGCATACAAGCTGTGGTCTATTTTTGGTCATCCATAGTAATGGAGAGAGCCATCACTTTGATAGTACAAGGCCCTGGATAATATACTAATCCCTAATGGTGGTTATTGGGCTTCCCTGATGGCTCAGTGATAAAGAATCTGTCTTCCAATGCAGGAGACGGGAGTTCAATCCCTGGGTCGAGAAGATGCCCTGGGGAATGAAATAGCACCCCACTCCAGTATTGTTGCCTGGGAAATCCCATGGACAGAGGAGCCTGGTGGGCTTCTGTCCATGGGGTCACATAAGAGTTGGACATGACTTACCAACTAAAATAACAACAAATGGTGGTTATTCAGAACACAAAGAAAGTGAAGTCAATCATGGAAAGTGGAGGAAAACCAGCAAAAGAGGAATTGCTGCCACATACAGAGAAACAGCTGTGTAGAAAGGGTGAAACCTCAGAACTTCTGGGGTTGGCACAGAAACAGGAGGAGCCAGTCAAATGAGTTATCTGGCATTGAGAAGCCTGAAAACTCTATTGTATCCAAGTTGTTATTAGAGATCAAAAGAGACTGAAGAACCTTAAACTTTGAAAAACTTTTAAGTTCTTAAGTTGATGAATAAATGTGTTATCTACCAAGCTCTATTTTAATTGGGAAGTTTGAGTTAATTAGCCAGTTCCAACTCTTTTTCACCAATTCCAATCAACAGCTAAAACCTTTTTAAAGAAACAAATCTTGATTACCAAGAAGAGGGTATATAAATACTGATCCAAAATAGTACCATTTTATAGCCAAATTTTGACATTTGATTAAGCTTATTCAAGTTCACAGATATGGATATATAATAGTCACTTGATATTTATAAATTTGTTCCCCATGCCAACATTTTGTTACTTACAACGTAAAGCAGTTAAAATGTGTCTCTAAATTCCTGAATTTGGCAAAAGCCTCTTAGAAGGAGCTATGAGCAAGAGCTGACATTTCCTGTTTTAAGAGGATTTGAGACTTGAAAGCCAATCTAAAATTAAAGTTAATAAAATGCATAAAATATTTTTTAAAGCAAAACTGAAAAACTTTGGAAATTAAAATTGGCAGTAGCTACCATGTGAAAGCGTGTCTACAAATATATGGAAAGTAGGAGTACAAATTACAGATATGAGCACAACTAGGTAAGTATTTCTTTTACTTAAAAATTAAAGTATATTCTAAGTACATCCTGTGGTGACAGACAGCTTTTTCTAGGAGAAGATCGCATGCGTTTGTGATAAATTCAAATTAGACTTTTGCTGATTAAAATAAACATTTTCATTTTGCCTTCAAACTGGTCTTTAACCCAGGAATCTAGCATGAAACATGATTACCTAGAAATGCTAAAGGAATAAAACTAAGAATGATCTGAGACCTCTAAAGCTAGTTTTTTCCTATTAGCTAGTCTTGAAACAGACTACGAATACATACAACATTTTATCTAGTATTATGAGAAGACTGAAGTTTAGACCTTAAAATTCAAAATGTTTTTTAAAAACCGTTTTGGTAGAAAGACTAAGCTAAAGTTGACCCTTATTCACAAATTCCATATTTGCAAATTCACCTGCTCATTGAAATATAATTGTAACCCAATCACAATACTCTTGGCGCTTTTGAAGTCGGCCATGGATGTGTGCGAAGCAGTGGAAAATCTGAGTGCCCCAATGCACACATTCCCAGCCAAGGTCAGACAAAGTGACATTCTGCCTTGCTTCAGCTCATGCTGTGAACAAGCATCCTTTTCACAGTCGATTTAATGCTACATATTTTGCATTTTTGGGCTTTTTGTTGATGATTTCACTCTTAAGAATGGCTCTCAAGCGCAGTACTAAAGTGCTGTCTAGTGTTCCTAATAAGTGCAAGAAAGCTGCGATGTGCCTTCTGGGAAAAAATTCGTTTTAGTTAAGTTTTTTTTTTTTTTTTTTTTTAGGTAAGTTTTGTTCAGGCTTGAGTTGCAGTGCTGTTGGCCATGAGTTCATTGTTAGCAATATATTTTAAATAAGCAATATATTTTAAATAAGGTGTCTTTAAACAGAAACACAAAGCAAGGTTATGTACCCATAAGTTAGCAAAAATGTGACCAGAGGCTTCCAGGATTCTAACCTTATGCATCCCCTAAAAGCAGTAGTTTTGTGTTCACCAGTTAAGTGCTTACAGTGACTTTATAGCACATAATAACTACTGTGAGTAATGAGGATTAACTGCAATTTAACATTTTTATTGAGACATTTCATATTTAAAATTCACCTACTTAGAGTATGCAATTCACTGGTTTTTTAGTATATTTACAGAATTATCCAGCCATCACTACAATCTAAATTTAGAAGATTTTCATCACTCCAAAAAAGAAATCCTGTACCTGTCTGCAGTCAATCCCACACCCAAACAACCTCAGTCCTAGACACCTATCCAGGTTGTCTCTGGATTTCTCTATGAATTTGCCTATTCTGGACATTTCGTATAAACAGAATCACAGTATGTGCCTTTTGTGTCTGATTTCTTTAGTATGTCTTCAAGATTTATTCATATTACAGCATGTATCAGTCCTTCAGTTCTTTTTGTGGCTGCATAATAGTTCTTTATATGAATATACCATGTTTTATCTATTATTTGGTAGACCTGGGTTGTTTCCAGTTTGTGGCAATTATGAATAACAGCTCTATACACTGATGTATCACTGTTTGTGTGGAGATGTTTTCATTTTTCTTAGATACATAACCTGGGAGTGGGGTAATATACTGTCAATGTTTAACTTTTTAAGGAACTGCCAAACTTTTCTAAAGTGGCTACACCATTTTACATTGTAAAATGTAAAATGTACATTGTACATCAGCAATGTACAAGAGTTCTAATTACTGCACATCTATAGTCTTCATCTCTCATTAAGGGTACTCATTTTATACCCTTATCATCTGGGGACATTAAGTGTTAATAAGCACTATGCCCTCCACTAAAAGTGAATTAAAGACCAAAATTCTTTTAATTCCTTAGATCTCTCTCTCAATTTTTCCTGCCTCTTGTGCCTTCTCTCACTTTACTGGATTTTAGCTTATTTTTCTCTTCCCCAATTGGAGTCCTGAAAAAACGTAACTGTTCCCATATCTACTAGAGGTCACATTCTAGTGTGAGAGGCAACCATTAAACAAATAAAGGTACAAATATATCATTGCAATTATGGTACAAACAATGAAGAAAAAAGTTACTCAGTATTACAAAGGAGACAAGCGAGTAGTTCAGAGACCTCTGGAGGATGTGAGATTTAAACCAAGGCCTGAAATATAAATGGAAGCTATTTAAGAAAAGAATACTTTGAAATGCCTTTCAGTTAGAGGGAAGAGTACGTGCCAAGACCCAGACTTTGGAGGAAGTCAGGCACTTCCACACACCTGCAAGAAGTCAGTACGTCTGGAAACTTGTGGTCCAGATAGGAGGATAGTAGGAAGTGAGGTTGGGAAGGTAGGCAGGGAGGGTCTGTGCTGTCTTACGACTTTAGCTGCACTCTGAGTTGCTTTTGGAATAAAACCAGAAAAGGAAAAACACCTCAATCAGGGGAGTGACAAAATCCGATAAGATCAACTCTCATGGGCACACTCAGAAAATATGTCTATGTAAACACTTCAGTGCTTTACCTACTGCACTTATAGCCTCTTTAGGAGCATCTAGTATATAATTTACACTTCAAAATCACTCATCAACTTGCTTTGAGAACAACAAAGACAACCGTAAGCTAAAATGTTAAGTTTTATGAGATTTCAATGTTTATTTGTATCTATACTCAAGGATCCTTAGACTATTCACTAGTTATACAGACTCATAGGGGGTCCTGTTAGTCCACACCATACCCGGGCATTCTACCTTGCCCCTCTAAATTGAGCATTAAAGCAATTCTAGCTCCAAGGAAAGAACATGGAGTTCCAGCCTTGAAACTATGTGACTCCATATCCATAGCGGTCTTTCTGTCACCACCCCCACTGTAACTAGTACCAGAGTTCTTGTGCCCGGTTTCACCTATATTCAAGCTTTTGACCCATGTCCGTGGCTCCTGTTTCACCTGATCTCCCACATCAGAAATACCTATATGACTCAATAAGCCTGTTTTACCTGCCGTTCCAAATTCTGAAATCTATTCTCCTGGCCTGAAGTGTTTCCCCATTTCTTCCTTCCTGGCTTGAACATCTGGACCTATAGCCCAGACTCTGATGTGATCTCAATGTTTCCTGCCTAATCTAGTCCTATGAACAATGACTAATTCATCTACTTTAAACTCATATCTCTTCATCGTAGCCTGACAATACAGGACTCTTCCGTTTCTCCCCAAATAGAGTGAAATCTTTATCCAGCTGTACCCCTTGCCTATCCACTCAGAATCAGCTCGATCTTATCCCAAAGCCCAGCCCAGATCCCAGCCAACCTCTTTTGGTCTAGTTTCCACTGCTGCATTACAAATCATCCCAAAACTTAATGGTTTAAATATTTGTATATCTGTGTATAAAGAAATAGAGAAGGGAAAAGATTCCATTGATTCTGTTTTCCTAGAGAAGTCTAATATACCTCTTGCAATTCTCTGTGCATTAATGATTAACTTTCACTTAGAAAGATTTGCAAGGAAAGGGTCAACATAAGTCTAGACTACACAGGCTTAGAATCCTCCTGCAATGCAGGAAACGGGTTCAATCCCTGGGTCAAGAAGATCCCCTGGAGGAGGGCATGGCAACCCATTCCAGTATTCTAGCAGGAAAATCCCATGGCGAGAAAAGCCTGAAAGGCTACAGTCTGGACACAACTGAAGTGATTAAGCACGTACAACCTATGTTCAGAGATTGTCAGACTGACAGTGTTTCAGTTTTAACAGAATTTTGACAGGCTCCTCTTCATAGCCACCTAGCCAAAGGGCCTTTGTCAAAGTGGTGGTGTTCTCCTCATTAGCAGTAACACTTGAGATTGTGTTTATGTTTGACTGTATACAGGATATACCATCAAAGCTGATTAAATGAATCATTTAACACTGTTTACAGGAAAAGACTTAACAGATGTCAGAAAGAAGAAAATCGTCTTTTGAGTGTAAACAGTGATGTCAGTTGCTACAGAAGTTTCTGAAAGGCAAAACAATTGTGGGAAAAATATGTTTTGTAACTGATGTGCAAACAGAAGGGGGAAAGTTAGGGAGTAGTAAATTAGCCTGCCCTGGAAGAAATACTTCCTGTCAAATCAGTGTAATCTTTCTCCACAGAGTTACTGGCCTGTTAGGACAGGGATGGGTATAATCTGTCCTCAGTGTGGCCAGGAATTTTATCCTAACTTTACGGAGTTATTTGTAAACTAGGAGAAACATCATCTAATACCTCCATTTTTTTAAGTGGGTACATTTGAGAATGAGAAGGTATTGTTTCTGAATTCTTTTCAATAGCTGAGTATCAATGTAGAGCAAAGCAAGGGGCATCTTCAGGTTTCCATTATGTATAACTTACTAGAATCACTTGACTTTTCAGTGAGAAGCCAAGAGGGGGAAAATCAACAACTGGGGATTCTCTTACTCCTGTCATTTTTTCCCATCAGTGTCTGACTTTTGTTTCCCCTTCAGGTGATGTCTCTTGGAATAAATGATACATTTGCTTCAGACTCACGTTCCCTGATGCCAGCTCTCTATGAAGATAGCCCCTCTGCCCTCTCTTGAGTATTTTGCCTCACATGATTTTTCATGATCACTGGGGCACACCAGTCCATTCTAAAGGAGATCAGTCCTGGGTGTTCTTTGGAAAGACTGATGCTGAAGCTGAAACTCCAGTACTTTGGCCACCTCATGTGAAGAGTTGACTCATTGGAAAAGACCCTGATGCTGGGAGGGATTGGGGGCAGGAGGAGAAGGGGATGACAGAGGATGAGATGGCTGGATGGCATCACCGACTCGATGGACGTGAGTTTGAGTGAACTCCGAGAGTTGGTGATGGACAGGGAGGCCTGGCGTGCTGCGATTCATGGGGTCGCAGAGAGTCGGACATGACTGAGTGACTGAACTGAACTGAACTGGGGCACATTAGAGAACTTGGCCTCTTCTGTGTCCTCATTGCATTCTGAGGCACTGAGGGCTAGGATTTCATCATATCTCATCATAATTGGAAGGACTCCATTAAGCCCATAACACTGCCTGAAACTAAATTTCAGGGTAGCGAAGGGAGAAGTGGGCTGAAGAGAAATTGGGAGGTGGGACATAGGGACAACTGTTGGGAGAAATTTGAATGAGAGAGGAAGAAGCTAGATTGGATTTGAGAGTTGAAGGATAAGTTTTTTTTTAGACTGAGAGAAACTTGAGTGTGTTATAAACGGGGGGAAATTTCAGGGAAGACGTGAAATGAAGAGAGGCAATGTGCAGAGAGACATGCCTTTGAGCAGAAGGGAGAGCCTGGAGGACAAGCAATGGGATGGCATACATGGCCAGGGCTCACACGGTAGGAGCACAGGATGGCAGTCAGGGACCTCCGCTTCCAGTGATGCCGGGGCAGGGTCATTCATCAGGACTGTAGAGAGCAGACAAAGCAGTGAGCAACAGACTTGTAAAGAAGGTTTGGAGCAGTTGCTGAGGAAGGCAGAAGAGGAAATAGGAGATCTAGAGTGGCGCTGATCTTACTTGGAATCTAGCCCTGCCTCACTAACCTACTGTGTGAGTTTGGCTCAGTTATCTAATTTTTTTTTTCATGTTATTATCATCGGTGAAACGGTTAATAATAGCCACTGTGAATACTCTACATTATGATGAGGATTAAATCAGAAAGAGGTTGAACTTTCAGTGACACTGTTAGTAGCATTCTGGTTCTCACATTACCCAGCACTGGCACCCTGGTTTAGCAAACTGGTTCTAACTTCTCATTTTCTTATTCAAGCTTCATCTGGGCCATTTATCAAGGATTCATTTGTCTGACTGCATAGATTTGTTGATGGTATCCCCATTTTCCATTCAAATGTTAAGCCAGGAGGTATTCCCTTGCCCATTTAGTCTTAATCATTCCCAGAACATCCCAAATAAAGTCTGTTTTTTCTCAAAGAAAATAAAACACACGCATACCAAGACATTCTCAAAATAGGCACTAAACAGACATATTTCTGCCAAGAATAATTTCTGTTCTACTCAAAACTGGTTTACAGGATTGTAAATTGAGATCAGCCTTTGCGTCTTACTCTATAGGGGCAATGAGTCAGGATTTCCTGAAATTATAAGCAATCATGTAAAATGCATTAGTGGCTTCTAAAAGACCTTAGGTGCTTCCTTGTGCCAAGAAATTAACCTGTTTAATTGTTGGCATCTCTTTCATTTCCCCCAATGACTTAGTTAAGGTCCTTCCATCAGTCACAGAGTCAGTATGACAATGTAGCCAAGATGCAATGAAATTTTGTTTTCTAGAAACGTAAGTCTGGTAATGACTGCTGTGTATCAATGAGAAGGCTGGATTCTAAGTCTGAATAATTATTTTTTAGTCAAAACTACACTGGCCTCTAGTCCTAGTTCAATTCTTTGCATTGCTTAATCCAATCATAATCTAGTTTTGCCCCACTTCAAACAGTAATCTAATTATTAATCCTTTGTTCTCATTCTATTAATGTTTGAATTTTCTGTACTGATTTCACTTCTGTCTTAGAATACCTTTTGCTTTCAACACACCACTTTTTCTTAGTTCTCTTCTATCCTTCATTAGTTACTTCTCCTCTGCCTATTCCACAAATAATTGCAAGTTGTCCCTCATGGCCCCTTCTCTCTGCCCAGTGTTAGAAATTTAAATGGCATTAGGGGCCAGGCTAGGCAGGTAATACCAAGGTCAGATACAATTAATAAGGAGTGATAAGAACTCAGGCAAAGAGAAAAGGCATATTCCATGTAAAATCACCCACAGCTGAAAAAACTTTAAACAACCATCTTGGCTAAAATCCTTCCTATGGACTGGACTGGACAGCTGCTTTATGACAGCTGTTTTCAGAACTCAGGTCTTCCTGCCCAAGACTCCGAGGTTAGGACCCATTTACGGGGTGTTTTGTGTACCTCTTAACCCCTAAATCAGAGAAGGCGATGGTACCCCACTCCAGTACTCTTGCCTGGAAAATCCCATGGACGGAGGAGCCTGGTAGGCTGCAGTCCATGGGGTCGCGAAGAGTCGGACACGACTGAGCAACTTCACTTTCACTTTTCACTTTCATGCATTGGAGAAGGAAATGGCAACCCACTCCAGTGTTCTTGCCTGGAGAATCCCAGGGATGGGGCAGCCTGGTGGGCTGCCATCTACGGGGTCACACAGAGTTGGACACGACTGAAGCAACTTTGCATCAGCAGCAGTAACCCCTATATAACAAAACAACATTCATTTCTGACTTTGAGTTCAGGGATCTTGTGTAAGTCACCCAAACCTGATTTGTTTTCTTTTTTTCAAGAAGGTATTAAATTTTCTATTGATTACACATCATAATGGATGATATACAAGCTTCATTCCTATAACTTTATCTGGTACCATAATTCAATTTAGATATATTGCATAGGATGTGACAACAATCATTAATAACCAAAAAAAAAAAACCCAACCCATGACTTTGCATGGGTGACTGTCTTAATGGTGAACTTCAGGTCACAACACAGTAACTGTCAGTTCAACAACACCAAGGTTCTGAAGACAACAGCTTCTCCACCAAAGCAGGTTGTAAATAAATTTCAAGTGGAACCTGGCATCACCCTGAAGGAATTCTTACTTCACACTGTTGGGGTAGTTTACCAAAATGGCTTCAGAGTAAACTAACTTTACACAGCACATAAAAAAAAAAAAAAAAAAAAGACATTTATTCTGCATCATGATCAGACTATTACATTTAGAAATCAACAGCATGGGTGCAAAAAAAAAAAAATCTACATTAAAACCTTTTGTTGGAATGGTTTATACTTTCCACAGGACAGAAACTAAAATACAATTAAGTTTATACAATTGTTATAAATTAACTGTTATACAATTAAGTCACAAGTACAGTCCTTGAGTTTTTTGCCCATACACATGAGTATTGTCTAAAACATGTCTTCTTTGTAGCAGCTAGGCCCTGCCACCACTGTGCTCGGCTGAGTTCGCCAATCTGTTGTAAGCTGTAGCTTCCCTGTCACTTCTCTGGCTCTCCTCTCCTGCTGAGCTTTGTTTCCTGGCAGTAATTAAAACCTTCTGCCACTGCCATAGCTCCTGCTGCTGCTGGAGCCACCATAGCCACCTTGGTTTCATGGTTTGGCAAAGTATTGGCCTCCACCACCATAGGGGCCAGAACTTCTGCCTCCAAAGTTTCCTCCTTTCATGGGTCCAAAATTTGAAGATTAATTGTAATTGCCAAAATCATTGTAGCTTCCGCCACCTCCAAAATTGCTTCCATCATTACCAAATCCGTTATAACCATCCCCACTGCCAGCATATCCGCCACCACCACGGCTGCCACCAAAGCCACCTCGACCACTGAAGTTCCCTCCACGACCAAAGTTGTCACTCCCACCCAAACCACCTCCACGACCGCCACCAAAGTTTCCAGAACCACTTCGACCTCTCTGGCTGGATGAAGCACTAGCCATCTCTTGCTTAGACAGGGCTTTTCTGACTTCACAGTTGAGGCCATTCCCAGTGTGGTATTTCTGAATGACAATCTTGTCTACGGAGTCATGGTCATCAAAGAGTATGAAAGCAAAGCCTCTCTTTTTGCCACTGCCTTGGTCAGTCATGATTTCAATCACTTCAGTTTTCCCATACTGTTCAAAATAATCTCTCAGGTGATGTTCTTCAGTGTCTTCTTTAATGCCACCAACAAAAACCTTTTTCACAGGTAAGTGGGCATCAGGTCTTTGAGAATCTTCTCTTGAGACAGCCCACTTGGGTTCCACAACTCTTCCGTCCACCTGTGTGGCCTTCCTTTCACCTCCTCCACCGTGGCGTATGTGACAAACCCGAAGCCTCTGGAGCGCTTGGCGTTTGGATCCCTCCTTACCACACAGTCTGTGAGCGTTCCCCATTGCTCAGAACGGCTCCTCAGACTCTCATCGGTTGTTTCAAAGCTCAATCCTCCGATGAAGAGCTTCCGCAGCCGTTCAGGCTCCTTGGGAGACTCTGACTCAGACATGACGGCAGTGGAGGGGGGATGGGGGGACTTCAACGATGCTTTCTCGGCGGCGTACACAGGCAGAAAGCCTGATTTATTTTTAATCTGTAAAACAAAATTCCTCAGAGGCTCACTTAAATTTCTTAATATGAGGCAAACATTTTGCTAAGTGACAATGACATCATTTACTTTAAGTTTTCCAAAGGGCCCTTTTCTATTTCTCTAACTTAGAATTGTCACCTCCATGGTACAGAAGTGTTCTCTCCCACCTGTGTCATCCACCCAGGGTTTATACCATCACATGACACTTGCGCAGAACTCAGGAGGGAATAGCATAGTCCATCTGAAAGGAAGCCCTCACTTTCTCTACCAAAGGTCTTTGTTTTTTATCCTCTGCCTGTATGGTTTGGAAAACTCTATTCTCTTGGACTTAGCACCACAAATAGTTATTTCTTTAACATTCTTTCTCAATGAAGTTCAATTTTCTATGAGAAAACTTGTTTTAAAGAAGAATCTGAATTAGAACTGTACATCTGAAGGTACTTTTTCTTGTACACTCCGAACAGACATTTTAAAAATTACAGCATTTTCTTGAGAAAGTTCTTGAAATGATGCACAGTCTTATACAGTAATTTTCATGTTTGTTGAAGCTGCTACACAGACTCCAGAGGAATCCCTCTTGGGGGCAGAGACTAAGAAGACAGAGTTGCTTCTCCATAATATCTTAGCATCAGCTCAGCAGTGCCAGTTCAACTCAGCTCAAGAATCACTGGTCCTCATTTTGCAAGATTCTGAACAAGTGAAACAGTCCCTACTCGTAGTTTGAAATGAAAGAGGATCCAGGTTGTCAAGGTGACAGATAAAAAGAGACACAGGAAGAAGCACAAGGCCAAAGTTCAGTCTTCCCACCACCCTCCCACACTTGGCCACCATTTCCCCACCTCAATCCTCTCTGCATATTATAGATTAAAATACCACGCATTTTCATCAAGTCCTCTCTTGAAACAGTCACTCCATTTCCATCTTCCTCCAGCTCATCTGGCCAGTTCTTTCCTTCCCACTTCATCTCTAACAATTGATGGGAATAAAATTCTGTCTCCTTACATGGGTGTTTTCTGCACAGTCCACTAGAGTGTAAGTGCCACAAGAACAGAGACCCTGTGCCTATTATTACTATTATATTCACAAAGCTGAGTTGAGTGTCTGGCACAAGGGAGGTGCTTCATGAAAACTTGTTAAAGTAAATGGAGTGTTCATTACAGCACCATGTCTTTGTCCCAGTGATTCTCTCTACTCTTTCTACCCAGTATGTCCTCACTCTTCCTCTCCAAAATTCTCAAACCCACACTCATCTCTGATGGACTGAATGTTTGTGTTTCCCCACCCCAAATCCATATGTTGAAATCCTGACCCCCAATGTAAAGTTATTAGGAAATGAAGGCTGTAGGTCATGAGGGTAGAGCCCTGGTGAATGCGATTCAGTTCAGTTCAGTTCAGTCGCTCAGTCGTGTCTGACCCATTGTGACACTGTGAATCGTGGCATGCCAGGCCTCCCTGTCCATCACCAACTCCCGGAGTTCACTCAGACTCAGGTCCATCGAGTCAGTGATGCCATCCAGCCACCTCATCCTCTGTCATCCCCTTCTCCTCCTGCCCCCAATCCCTCCCAGCATCAGAGTCTTTTCCAATGAGTCAACTCTTCGCATGAGGTGGCCAAAATACTGGAGTTTCAGCTTTAAATGGGATTAGTGCCCTTCTAAGAGAGCCCTGAAAGAGCTTTTACCATGTAAAGATACAACAAGAAGATGGCTGTCTGTGAGACAGAAAGCCAGCTCTCAACAGACACCAGATCTGGTGGTCTTGAACTTCTCAGCCTCCAGAACCGTGAGAAATAAACATATGTTGTTTGGCCATGCAGTCTCGATGCTTTGTTATGGAAGCTCAGAGTGACTATACTAATCTCATTCCTCTGACAGCTATATAATTTCAAGTTTGCTCTGTACAGCTTAATGTTTGAATATATCCCACTTTGATGATACTCATTCAATTTTCAGGAAAAGACATAGTTGACTGTTAAGTTCTTTGCTGCTCCTAACACATTGAGTTACTCAGTGAAGACTGAAAGTCCTCAAGGAGACACTTACTTATAATATCTGATACTTGCCAGAAGGAGCTCCACTTAATATTTTGAGATCAGGACTGCAGGGTTCAGCTTTCAAATAAGTCAGCTTAACTCCAGGAAAGTCTGAGCAACAGTAAGAAGTCAGAAAAGATAGAACAAGCTGCTCTGACCCAAGAAACACAAGATCTTCCTTAAGGTCATTTCCAAAGAAGGGAGATAAATTCCCTCAACAGGAACATTTGGGCCTGACTTTTCTAAAGATCCAGTTCTTCCCTCCACAAAACAAACCCCAGCTCTCATTTTTACATGCACTGAATAAGAGCTCTTCTACAGGGCTCTTGAGCATTTGTGAGTGTCAGCCTCTGGGATCATTGTCTTTCAGTCAAGCGAGGACTCTGGTCTCTTGTGGACCCTTTGCTCTAAGGTAAAGATTCCTAGGAGTACTTGTTTCTCCTTTGTGACAAGGAGGAGATAAACACCAGCTAAAATCCAACTTCTGTGGCAATAGCACATGACCCTGCAGAATGGACTTACAAAGGGATGATTTTTTTTCTCCTAAAAGTTTCTATTTCATGACAGAAATGACCAGTTTCTCTACCATTAGGGCATCTGTGACCAACTAGATAAAGATCATATTTTATCAAATGGAAATTTATATCAGATATAGGACTTTTCCTACTGTAGTGAGAGAAATCTACTCAGACTAAGCCAAAAAGGGAATTCAATGGCAAACCTAACTGAGAAGTCCTAAGGTTATCTGGCCTTAGGTATGGTTTGGGTAGGAGCTGGCGAACTATAACTCATTGCCTGTTTTTGTAAATAAAGTTTTACTGGCACAGCCGTGATTATTCTTTTACATATTGTTCATGGTTCTTTCAAGCTGCAACAGTGGTACTAAGTACTCACAAGAGAGACCTTACAGCCAGCAAAACCTAAAGTATTACATGGCTCTTTCTAGAAAAAGTTTGCTAGCCCCTGACCTAGGAGCCCAGGTGATGTCCTCAGGATTCTCTAAGCTCTTGCCTTTGATCCAACTCTGAGATGGCTTCGTATGTGTCTCCAGCATCCCCATGCTGATATCATTCCTTTCTGCTAACAGTTCTAGTTGAGAAGAGCACTTCTTTCCCAGTAACTCTTGCCAAAATCCTAGGGTTTACCCTAAACTGACAAGTTGGATAAGGTACCCATCCTTGGATTGATGCTTTACGGTTTGGACGATGGACTTTTCACTGATAGGCGTAGGCCTGGGTCACACCATCCTGGTGCTGGAGTTGGATCAGTCATCCCAAGCATTCCTCCCAAAAGAGAAGAATGCTAGGAAGGTGAACATCTACAAATGTCCATTATGAGCCTTTTCCCTGGTTGGTCACATTCTGAGCTTAGACATTTCTCAGAGTATGTCAATGAGCTATCTGCATAATTTTAGAAACCCTTAAACAGAGTTACTATTAATAACAACCAGCTGTTATTGATGAGGTTTCAGTGCCAGATACTATACTAAGGATTAAATATTATCTTGTTTATCCTCTTAACAGCTATAAACATCAGGCATTTTTATTTCCAGTTTACCAATGAGGAAAATAAGGATGAGAGATTTAATAAGAAGTTGGCTTCAAAGTTTCACAGTCAGGATTGGAACCTAGAGCTGTGTAACTGTGAACTTGAATTATGCTGCCTGCTTCCCCACCCCTAAAGTCTTCCTTTTCTGGGAATTCCTTACTCATCCCTCTGTGCCCGAATAGTGCTTGAGCACTGAACTTGTGACCAACGGGCCCGAGCTCTAGTGAACTCAGCTCTGCCATTAACTCACCGGAAGACTTTGAGCAAGTTACTTAGCTTTCGGAATTTCTGTCAATACTTTCTCCCTGAGGAATTTCCTCATCTGTAAAAATGGACAGCTTAAACTATCAGTGACATTCAAACTATGTTCTACTAGCAAGGGGGCTTCTGTGGCAGTGCCCTAGAGTTTGCCATAGAGAGTGAGGGACACTTGACCAGCTGTCTCTCCACACTCCCCCAATCTCATAATCTCCATCGCTTTCCATTAGACTCCTTCTTAAGTCTAATATGTAAAGAATAAACATTCCTGTTGCAAAAAAAAAAATTAATCATGGGACTAAAAGACCTTTCAGATCTGTCAATACTTTCTGCCTGTTCTTGTAACTCTCTCTACCTGCTTATTTCCTGGGAGGCTGACCTGTATGGATGGACATCAACAGGTTTTCTGTGCTCTGGCTTCCTGTTGGGTTCAGCCAATAGGAAAGTAGTGGAAAGGGGATGAAAGGGGAGAGAGGTCAGGGTACGGATTCCCCTGGCTCAGTGGCTAGGTTCAAAGATTACAGCTCTTGCTGGGTAACTCCCTCCATCAGCTCTGTTTGGGTTTGGGAAACTGTTTCATTCTCTTCCCCAATCCTATCCAGGAGTAGTAACGGTTCCTTGCTGTCACTAGCCCTGGGGTACCTTGCCATTCCTTGGAGTCTTGTTATAATGATAGTATGTCTGGTTATGTAGATGCTGTTGTAAGTAGTTGCTTCTTTAAGTATTCCTCGCTGGGGAAGGTGGTCAGGATGGCAAGTAGGAAGAACCAGAACTCATTTCCTCCCATGGACACACCAAGACTACAAATTCTTTGAGAACCATCTGAAGTGCTAGCATAAAAGATTTTCCATGACTAAAGACATACAGAAAACAACAACAATAAAATAACGAAACAGGTAGGAGGGGCAGAGATGTGGCATAGTCAGGACTCACACCCCCGAGTCAGTGACCCTCATATGGGAGGAATATCACAATCACAGAGGTCCTCTCCAAGGAGCAAAGAAACTGAGCTCCACATCAGGGTCCCTGGCCCAGGGGCCCCCAAGGGAACAGATGAGAACGCCTGACTTCAACAACCAATGGGATTTATAGTCAGAAGATCTAGAAAGCTAAAAGAAACAGAGATTTCACTCTTGAAGGACTCATTCAAAAGCTCACATGATGTAAGTCTCAGAGCAGAGGCAATAGTTTGAAAGGAGGCTTATTCAGACCTACTTGCTAATCTTGGGGAGCCTCCTAGAGAGACCGGGGGCAACTGGGACACGCCCTGGGGATGGACATGCTGGTGGCAGAACTTCTGGGGAGCTTATTTAATCACAGTAACACTGGTACTTGAAAGAGCCATTTTGGAATACTCTCTTTAATCTATTAGCATCAGGGACCCGGCCCCTCCCAACAGTGGCCTGGCACCCCCACACCTCTCAGGATACAGCAAAAGCAGTTCTAAGAGCAAAGCTTATAGCAATGCAAGCTTACCTCATAAGAAGAAATAAGAAAAATCTCATCAACCTAACTTTATACCTAAAGGAACCAGAGAAAGAACAAGCAAAACCCAAAGTTAGTAGAAGGAAATAAATCATAAAAATCAGAGCAGAAATAAATGAAACAGAGACTAAAAAAGAAAAAAATCAATAGAAAAAATAAAAAAAGAAGCTAAGAATTGTGAAAACCAAGGAGAAATTGGTAGATAGAGTTTGGAGGAATGTTCCAGATGAAGAGAACAACATGACCATAGGCCTATCAGCCAGAAATTACAGGAAGTGCTTCAGACACCATATAAGAGTTCAATCTGACTCAGGCAGACGTGAGAGTTCTGTTTTTGCCACTCAGCCACAATTATTCATCCTTTTTCTACTGGAAATAATATGACATATTGTATTTTGAGAATAACCCCTCCCTGTAGTTATCTCATTGGTAGTAAGAGATTGACAACCTTCAACTTCTAATGCGGGTCCCAACTGGTTCATTTAGCATAATCTAGCCCCAGAGTGACTGATTCAATGATGGGCATGTAACTCAATTTGGACCAGTGAGAATCAGAGGCAAGACCTGTGTTGAAAGTGACAGAGTTTTATCCAGAATTTAACTGTAAATTCTCTTTCCACTGGATTTGAAATTAAGAGGATGTAGAGGCAGAAGCTGCTGCAACCAGCTCGTGACCATGAGGGCAGAGCTTGACTAAGAATGGAGCCAGCACAGCTGAAAGGCATCCTAAAAGGTAGAAAGATAAAACCTTGTTTCTGATCAATTTACTCCTGAAGCTGAAACAATCTGTGAGTAATCCATTAGCCAGTTAATTACGACATCAATGAATTCCCTTTATCTCTTAAGCCAGTTTAAACTAGAATTTCTATGTCTACTTAAAAACATAAGGGTTAAGACTAGGAAGATAGTTTGAATCCAGGACAAAGGATGTTGAATAGCAAGTTTTGAACTAGATTTCACAGGAAAAATTTTGGACAAGGATTGACGTAATTCTTCAATTTCCCTTTAGGCTGTACAAAGCAGTTTTACATAAACCATCTTATTGAATCTTGAGTTTTCCAATGTAATACATATTATCTTCCATGAGGAAATGGAGTATCAGAAAGTCTAAATGACTTGCTTTAAAATCATGCAGCTTGTGAAAGAGCAAAGTGTCAGTTTTGGATCTTTCAATTCTGAATCGTGCTAAGATCTTCTGCATCGGAGGTGGATTCTTTACTGTCTGAGACACCAGGGAAGCCCAAAGCCATTTCACCAACATGCAAAAGAAAAACCAAAAGCAAAACAAGCAAACAAAAAACCCCTGAATCTGAAGATCTGAGGATCCTTACCCCCGAGATACCTTTCTGATTTCATGACCTGTCAGTGTTGGAATTCACATTTGGACAGAATGAGGTGATGCTGGTATAGATCTCTTCTGATCCTTGGAATCATCTAGATGAGCTTCAAGTACATAAAGCTTGACTACTCCATATCACTACGGCCACTGAGCAATTCATTCAATATTTCCTCATTTGTAAAACAGTGATGACAATTGCTACCTCGTTGGGTCAATATGAAAATTGAACATGTAAAGCGTCTGTTACAAAATAGACATCTGTAAAAGTTAGGTCTCTTTATTATGGAAGGTAGTAGAAGCAGGTTTTTGAATCAGTCTTGGTTTTAAATTTTCACTCTTTTCCTAACTAGCTATATGCACCCACCTGTAGAGTTGACTCTTTTTTTTTTTAATCTGTTGTTTTGTTTTGTTTTTTACTTATTTATGTGGCTGCATTGGATCTCAGTTGCATCATGTGGGATCTTCTGTTGTGGCACATGGACTCCTGATCAGTAGTTGTGGCGCTCCAGCTTAGTTGCTCCTCGGCATGTGGGATCTTAGTTCCCCTACCAGGGATTGAACCCTGATCCCTTGGATTTCAAGGTGGATTCTTAACCATTGGACCACCAGGGAAGTCCCTAGAGTTGGTTCTTGAAGGACAGGTACTGTGTCTGTCCTTATCTCTGCTGAATCCACAGTGGCTCTAGGAGGCAGTCAGTAAATGTTTAAATTTAAATGACAAGTTTCCTAAGCTTTAAACAGTTGACATAAAATATATAGTACAAGTATAGTATAAGAAATCAGGATATAACATAAAACAGTCCAATGCCTGGCCCATAGTAAGTGTTCAGTAAATAATAATTGCAGTTAATTTCTATTGAATACTTACTATGTACCAGTCCCTGCTCTAAACACCACAGATATTCATACAATTCTCAAATCCCCATCCCTGTTTTACAGATAAAAATCAAAGCCTCATTTTTATTATTATCTAAATATTTGACGTCACTTTAGGCCCCATGACTTGTGAGTCCAACTCTTTCCTTTTAAGGGTTGGGACCCTCGAGGAGTCTGATTCAGGGTCTGTTAAATTATGGCTTCTCTTTTTCCTTTTTTGCATTGTTAGAATGAAATAAAGCCTTCTTTCTTTAAGAACACAATGAAGACTTTCTTTAGATTTTCCTCCTCTTTCTCCCATTATTTCCAGAGTGAGGTTGGACTGCCTGAGGTTTTGTCTGGCAGGAGCCCTTTAATTCAGAGACAGCCAACAACTCAATGAGCCAGCAGGCCTTTGCCCTCAGCTGGCTGACACTGAAGCAGCAGTTGGACCTCCCAGTTGGGGTTGTCTTGCATTCTTTCCCCGAAATTGCCTGCTGCCATCTGCTGGCCAAATCTAGTCATCACACTCATGTTTTCAAGGTTTCCTAATGAGGCTGCGGAGAAGGCAATGGCACCCCACTCCAGTACCCTTGCCTGGAAAATCCCATGGACGCAGGAGCCTGGTAGGCTGCAGTCCATGGGGTCGCTAAGAGTCGGACACGACTGAGCGACTTCACTTTCACTCTTCACTTTCATGCATTGGAGAAGGAAATGGCAGCCCACTCCAGTGTTCTTGCCTGGAGAATCCCAGGGACAGGGGAGCCTGGTGGGCTGCCCTCTATGGGGTCGCACAGAGTCGGACACGACTGAAGCGACTCAGCAGCAGCAGCAATGAGGCTGCAGTCCATGGGGTCACGAAGAGTTCCATCTGTCTCTCACAACTGCTTTCCAAAACACCTTCAGGGGCTACCCCAGAGGTGAATTTAGCAGACAGACCAACGTGACAAGTCTGGACAACGTGACAAGTCTGGACAGACCAACATGACAAGTTGGACCTTGGTTTAAGCTAAGGTGCTCAGGCGAAGACTGTTGGTGGCTGATTTCCATTCAGGAACGTAGAAGTGAGTTTCCATTTCACTGCACTGGTGAAACCCCTACACTAAGCCTCCTTCTATCCTACAAGTATGCCATCTTGGCCAGAGCCACATGTTTTATACCCATCTCCACCTCCCACCAACCTGAGATTCTTCCATCCATGAGACTTGAATTACCATAATTCAAGTGTGGTAAAACAGCCACACTCAGCAAAGTTACAAGGGCAGCACAGAGTCTTCTATATCCTTCTCCCGGGTCTCCCAGAGACCCCGTTCAAATTTTCCCAGTTGTCTCAGTTGTTCCTCTGCAACCATTTGGATTAAATGGATTTAATCCAAAGGCGGGTGCTGTTTCTCCTGTCATGGTCTCTTAGTATCTTTCAATCTGGAACATTCCTCACTTTTTGACTTTTATAACCTTGGCATCTGTTGGGGTGCAACCATTTGGATTAAATGGATTTAATCCAAAGGCGGGTGCTGTTTCTCCTGTCATGGTCTCTTAGTATCTTTCAATCTGGAACATTCCTCACTTTTTGACTTTTATAACCTTGGCATCTGTTGGGGTGCAGTACCTGGCCTACAAACCTTATAGTTGCCCAGACTCAAGACCAAAGAAAGAGCCCAGAAACAGTGACAGAGACATCAGTGCCTTTTTGGATAAGGGATCTTACATGTCCAAAGCGAAGGGGCCTGGAGCAACGTCCCACCATGGTCAGCAGACAGCAGGCAGGGCATGGCAGCAATCTCTGCTTCTTGGGGGAGAAGGGGACTACGATTTATAGGTGAATTGATGTCAGGTTGGTTCATCTGTTATGAGGAGAAACCAGAAGCTAGCGCAAGCATGTAACCAGTTACTGATTAAGCCCTGTAATTAAGAGGCTAGAATAGCCATGTGAGTGAAGCAGGAACTGGCAGAGCAGGAAATGAGCAGAGAGCAAGAGAACAGTCATCTTGAGTGACCTGACCATGCATTCCACCCCTACATACCCTTGCCGTCTTGGTCTGCCCCTTTTCCATGCTATCCCTGGGGTCAAGTATGTAGAGGTGCACTGCAACCCAGACACCACAAATGCAATACAGAGATCGACAGCTAGAGAGTAAAAAAATGGGCAAACTTTGGAGCCAGGTGCTTATTGGGTCAATTTTTTTCATGAAAGTCCAGAGGAGGATAACAAGGGCGCCTTGCTGACTGCGAAAACTCATTTCACAGTGATGCCATTGTTATTCCTGAATCCTCAAATCCTAGTCATCCCTCTGATCAGGCTACAGATGAAATGGAGACATTTAACAGGCACAGTACAGGCAAGATCATGACCATTAGGCAGACTTCAAGTAGTAACAGCGTTCTAGGTCATACCACCCCTGCCCGTGGGCTTTGTCCTGGCCAGCAGCACCATCCCGCCTGTCCACCCTCAGTGCCCACAGCCGGGGCCGAATCCAGGAGAGGTGGCAAAACCACAGACTGCAGGGTTAGTACAGCGGCGCCTGTCTCCAGTAGGGCCCGGATTAGTTACCTTTGGAGTCTCAGACGGGCCAGGTAGAAGACAGGTGAAACGTGTTAAGTCTCTTTCTAATCCTATTCCCCATGAAGAAGCAAACGCAAACCAACAGGGGCTTACCTGCCAGCCCCAGGGCCTTTCTATGGTGTTCCCCTCAGTGTAGACCCTGCGGCCAGGGTAAAAGTGACTTGTTGCCCTGACCCATAGTTGGCAGTAGTCCTTCAGTGGGCAGCAGTTGAAGTTGGATGGTGTGGGCTGGTTGCCTCTGGGTTAACACGGTGCAGGCACTGGGACAATTGCTCCTGGGTGTGTCCATGTGTTGGGGGCCTCAACTGTTGTTGAAGTAGCCCCTTCATCCTTCCCATTAGTCTGGGAGCAGCAGGGTGGTGAGGCAGGTGGAAACACCAGTATATGACTTTTTATCAGCCCATTCCTGATGGGAATGGCCTTCATGGCTGGCAAAGTGGGATCCTGGGTCACTATGAATACCGGTGGGTGCCCTGTGTGTCATGCACAGCTGTTCTAGACCCTGAACATTGGTTCTCCTGGTGGTTTGATGACGTGGGTACGCCTGTTGTAAGGCACAGTAGGGTGCATATCGCAGCTGTTCCATCACACTGTATCCTTCCAGAGCTGAGGACAGAAGTCCAAGGGCACTCTATTATTTCGCTGTTACCATAGTTACCACAGGCCCCAAACAAACCCTTCCAGGTAACTGCGTATGCTTAGTCGCTCAGTCGTGTCTGACTCTTTGTGACTCCATGGACTGTAGCCCAAGCTCCTCTGCTCATGTGATTCTTCAGGCAAGAATACTAAAGTGGGTTGCCATTTTCTTTTCCAAGGGATCTTCCCGAGCCAGGGATCAAACCACAGTTTCCTACATTTCAGGCAGATTCTTTACGGCCTGAGCCACCAAGTAACTGGCCATGTCCAATTTGCAAGCCTGTCCCTGAGTTAACATCCCTAAAGCCTGAGTCTGTAACTGTTTAGGAGTGGTGGGTCTTGGGTATCCTTGTATTTTGTAGATAATCCAAGTCCTTTCATTTTGTCTGTACTCACCAGCCACCCCCATGCCGTCAGATGAGCCATGAGCATGGTTTAAATTGAAAGAGATGAAGGTTTATGGAGTATCATTAATATAACGGAAGAGGAAAACATCTCTCATGGTGTTCAACTGCCACAGGCCCCACAGGCTAGTGGACAATCGCCTCGGGGTTACCTGCACAACTTTCTGTTTCTTGTCCTTATTTCCTGACTTCTCAGCCCCCACGGGAGTTTCCTTGGCCTCTTGACTGGCTCACCAATTGCCAGGTTGCACCCACAGGCCTGCAAGCCTTGTAGCTGCCCAGCTTCAAGACCAAAGATAGAGCCCAGAGACAGTGACAGAGACATCTGTGGTTTAATAGATGGGGGACCTAACATGCCTGAAGCAAGGTCCTGGGGTGAAACCCCATCGTGTATGGCAGAAAACAGTCAGGATGTAACAGCAATCTGTGCTACCTGGGAGAAAACTGCTACTGCTAAAGTCACCTCAGTCGTGTCCGACTCTGTGTGACCCCATAGATGGCAGCCCACCAGGCTCCCCCATCCCTGGGATTCTCCAGGCAAGAATAATGGAGTGGGTTGCCATTTTCTTCTCCAATGCATGAAAGTGAAAAGTGAAAGTAAAGTCGCTCAGTTGTGTCCGACCCTCAGGGACCACATGGACCGCAGCCTTCCAGGCTCCTCCGTCCATGGGACTCTCCAGGCAGGAGTACTGGAGTGGGGTGCCATTGCCTTCTCCCCCTGGGAGAAAAGGGGGCTACTACTTATAGGGGGAACTGACATCAAGTCGACCCATCAGTTTCCAGGGAAGCCAGCAGCTGGGGCACCTGCTTCATAGCCCCTCAAGTTAACAACCATCACAAGGGGCAGAGGTTTCCCTTTAGTAAACAAGCAGGTGGAGCTGTTCTGGCTTCAGGGGCAAGGGGCAAGCATGTTCGTGTGAGTAGAGTGTAGGTGAACCAGGGACTAGTAGAGCAGGGAAAGTACAGAGAGCAAGAGAACAGCCATCTGGAGTGGCTTGACCATACAGCATTTTAAAAAAGTGAAATCTACATTCATTTTGTAGAACGTCCCTCAGTTTGGGTTGTCTGATGCTGTCTCATGATAAAACCCAGCTTATGCATTTTGAGCCAAAATAGAGCACATGCTGTTTTTTCACTGTCTCATATCTGACGAAACACAGATGGTACACTATTTGTTTATGACAGTGTTAATTTTAATCACGTTCATTCAGATAGTATCTGATTCCTCTGTTATGAAGTTTCTTTATTTCCCTTTGTGACTATGTCAGTTTTCTATTGCTTCTGTAACAAATTACCACAAACTTCATGAGTTAGAACAATATACATGTATTATGTTATAGTTCTGGACTTCAGAAGGCTGACCAGTATCACTGACTTAAAATCAGTGTCACAGGGCTGTGTTAATTCTGGAGGCTTTAAGGGAGGATCTGTTTCCTTGCTTTTTCCAAATTATACAGGCCACCTGCATGCCTTGGCTTGTGGTCCTTCTTCCCATCATCAAAGCCAGCAGCATAGCATCTTCAAGCCTTTCTCCAACTCGGACCTCTGCTCTGTCATCACATCTCCCTCTCTGACTCCCCTGCCTCTCTCTTTCATTTATAAAGACCCTTGTGATTCCACTGGGCCCACCTGGATGAACTCCCCAGATTAAGATCATCACCTTCATCACACCTGCAAAGTCCCTTTCACCAGGTAAGGAAACGAATCCACAGCTTCCAGGATAGTATCTGAGCATCTTTCAGGGAGTATTATGCTGCCTTCCATGGTTACTAATCTTATTCTTGGAAAGATACTTTGAGACCATGAAAACTTCTGTTACTTAACCTACTTCTACCAACTAGTTTTAGCATCCTTTGATGTTTCTTGCCTGATTAATGATTGCCAGATGATGGTTTTCTACTACTATCATTCATTTTACATTTATTAATTGGCTTTCTACTATGAGGGGAGCTTTCTCTTCTCTCCATTTATCTATCCTTTTCATTCATTCATTTATATCAATGTGGACTCATAGGTTCCTTATTTTGTTCAATAGATTATGATCCATTACTATTGGCATTTATTTTGGTGTTGAATTATCTCAGATTTGGCCAGTGGAAGCTCCTTCAAGCCCCCTTTTATGCCCTTTTAACATTTTTTGTCATTCTTTGAGCACTTTCTTCCTTTGTGTCCAAAGATAGTTTAGGCTCATCTTTTCATTTCTCTGCTCAATCCTGGAATCAGCCATTCTCCAAGGAGCCCTGGTTCCTTTTAGTGGAGAGAAGTGTTTGGAAACCAAGATCTGGGCACTACATGTGCTCATTGCTACTAGGGTATCACTGCTCCCAATTCCTCTCAATTGACAGAATTAGGAAACATGTGTACATACACACAGAGTCACACACAGTCGCACACACACACCCCTCTCTATTCCTTTGTCTGTGTATGTTGAAAACCAAGAGTTTGTAGTGATACCTACAACTCTAATTTACCACCACAGGTTCATTTTAGGTTTTCTTCTTTCCATATTGCTGCCATCTTTGTGAGAAAACTGATTCAGAAGCATCCTCTGAGTAACCCTCACTTAGGCTTCCCGGGTGGCTCAATGTAAAAAACCCACCTGCCAATGCAGGAGACATGGATTCGATCCTTGGGTCAGGTAGATCCCTGGAGAGGGAGATGGCAGCTTGCTCCAGTATTCTTGCCTGGGAAATCCTATGGACAGAGGTGCCTGGCAGACTACAGTCTCTGGGGTCATAAAGAGTTGCACATTCTTGAGCATGAGCATGCACCCTCACTTACCCTCAAACCATTTACTTATCTGCTTGATCTTCCTGTGTGTAAATGATTTTTTAACCCAGCTGTGTGCTATCCCTGTCTAGTGCAGCCTACAATCCCCGGCTCAGGCTGCTTTCTCCACTCTGACTGACTACCTTGTTTGAGCCTATCTAATGGGATGACAGAGGATGAGATGGCTGGATGGCATCACCGACTCGATGGACATGAGTTTGAGTGGTCTCCGGGAGTTGGTGATGGACAGGGAGGCCTGGCATGCTGCGATTCATGGGGTCGCAGAGTCGGACATGACAGAGCGACTGAACTGAACTGAACTGAATGGCTTTTTAAGGAAGAAAGAAAGGTAGACAGGCAATATATATATATATATAAAATATATATTTTTAAAGGGAAAAGAAGGAAATGTAAGAAGAGAAAATCATGTACATTTTTAATAGAACTATTTATCACTGTTGTAATTATTTATTTGTTTAATGGTAATTTTCTCTAAAATTTAAACTCCATGTAGACAATGGAACAACAGACTGGTTCTAAATAGGAAAAGGAGTACTTCAAGGCTGTCTATTGTCACCCTGCTTATTTAATTTATATGCAGAGTACATCATGAGAAACGCTGGGCTGGCAGAAGCACAAGCTGGAATAAAGATTGCCAGGAGAAATATCAATAACCTCAGATATTCAAATGACACTACCCTTAGGCAGAAAGTGAAGAACAAGTAAAGAGTCTCTTGATGAAAGTGAAAGAGGAGAGTGAAAAAGTTGGCTTAAAGCTCAACATTCAGAAAACGAAGATCATGACATCCGGTCTCATCATTTCATGGGAAATAGATGGGGAAACAGTGGAAACAGTGTCAGACTTTATTTTTGGGGGCTCCAAAATCACTGCAGATGGTGACTGCAGCCATGAAATTAAAAGATGCTTACTCCTTGGAAGGAAAGTTATGACCAACCTAGATAGCATATTCAAAAGCAGAGACATTACTTTGTCAACAAAGGTCCGTCTTGTCAAGGCTATGGTTTTTCCTGTGGTCATGTATGGATGTAAGAGTTGGACTGTAAAGAAAGCTGAGTGCTGAAGAATTGATGCTTTTGAACTGTGGTGCTGGAGAAGACTCTTGAGAGTCCATTGGACTGCAAGGAGATCCAACCAGTCCATCCTAAAGGAGATCAGTCCTGGGTGTTCCTTGGTAGGACTGATGTTGAAGCTGAAACTCCAATACTTTGGCCCCCTGATGCGAAGGGCTAACTCATTTGAAAAGACCCTGATGCTGGGAAAGATTGAGGGTAGGAGAAGAAGGGGACGACAGAGGATGAGTTGGCTGGATGGTATCACCGACTCAATGGACATAGGTTTGGGTAAACTCCGGGAGTTGGTGATGGACAAGGAGGCCTTGCATGCTGTGGTTCATGGGATTGCAAAGAGTCAGACACGACTGAGCAACTGAACTGAACTGAACTGAGACAATGACCATGCCTGCCTTGCTCACTAGGGATTGAATCCCCAGGGCCTAACACAATGCCCAGCAAGCACATAAATAAATACTTAATATGCTTTTGAATAAATGATTGTCATATAAAGCAACAGTAACAAAATTATAACTATTAAACAATTTATAATACAACCAAGTGTCCACAACCTAAACAATTACCACTGTCTACATTGCTCAAATCATCTTATCATCTTTGACTTTTCTTAACCATAAACTAAAATTTGACACCTTAAATAAATGTGCTTCCCCCCCAACACACAACGTTTTTCCCTCCAAGGATGAGTTCCCTGGGGGAAAGAGGTATCTTCTCTTTTACTAAACTTTTGTGAAATATTTCTTTAGTTTTGGAGTCTATTTAGTTATTTCAAACAGATTTTCAAAAATAAGAATTTCAGTACAAAGTCGTATCTCAAGACAACTTCACATGTCACTGTCCCGAAGTATTTGGTAGAATGGATGTTGGCACAGGCAAAACAATGGAATGTTCCAGAGTCTTGTTGTGAGAAATAACTGCTGTCATACCTAGCCTTGCACCAACATAATAGGCAAATTCCTTCATGCCAGGCCTGTCCCTTCATTCTCCTGCAAGCAGCTTTTAAATGGCTGTAATTCTTTGTTCCCAGCTTCTACCAGCAAATGTCAAAGACAGTCTTAACTATATAGTGTTTGCTTCTCCCCTCTGATTTCCTCTCAGAGATGAAGTCCTAATGCATTTGTGCTTTCCTCAAGTTAAAGGCATCCTTTTCAGTGACTGATGAAATAAACATCTGGACCCTTTCAGAGGCACCTAGAAAGTGAGGGTTTGTGCTGAAGCACAGCTGCTGTCAGTGCTCAGAGTGGTTGCTCAGCACAAAGGGCTACAACTTTGGGCAGAAAGAGCCATACTTTTCCATCTCTCATAAAACCTGCCTTTCAGGGGTCACTCCAGTTCAGTGGAAAACAGCCTAAGTGGTGCTGCCTCCCAGAAATGATAACATCAGCCAGGAGAGCAGGAAGGGAGCTGAGCTCAAGAATTCAGGTCAACCTCTCAGTTGACCACTGGTCTCTGTGATGAGCCCACCCACCAAGCCCCCAACACCCCAGCTTCAGCCATGGCTGTATGGCTGTGAAGACCCAGAGAAAGTAAAAGATTTGAATTCCAAGGGCTGCTTCTGACTCCAGGCCCTGGGGAGAGCAATGAACCCCCATTATTAATTGTCTCATCTGCAACCAGACCTTCTAACCCAGTGGTTCTCAACCCTGGCTGCTCAGAATCATTTTATCAAAATCCTAGTGTCCAAAAACCACCTGCAAAGATCCCAAGTTAGCTGGTTCAGGAGGGGCCACCCACAAGTTCATTCAAAACTGGCCCAATGATTCCTCTGTGCAGCCAGGGTTGAGAACCACTGTCCCAGGCTCGGTCCTCCTGTAGGCTGGTGAGGGTGAAGCCAAGAACACCAGGGCGCCTAAGCTCAGTGACTCCACCTTGGTGCACGTTAGAATCGCCTAGGGAATTGCCTAAAATTCCACTGCCCCAGATGAATTTTATCATTTCTCTGGGAGTGGTTCCATGATCTGCACTTTTTAAAACCCCTCAGGAGATTAAAATGGGCAGCCAAATCTGAGAGCCATGGAGCTCCTCTGAGTCTTCCAGTATGCTCTGAGATGATGCTTCTCAAACTACTGCTGAAAGACTAGCTTTGAGTTTTGTATTTGTTTTTTAACTTTTCATCCTTTGCTGACCGATACTTTTGTAAAATTCAAGAAAAATAAATCGCTAGCAAAATGGAGATTTTAAAAGCAGACATAGAAGATAAACCCCAGATGTTTTAATTATTAGATTGAAAGACACAGTATTGCTTTTGAAAGTTTCTAAACTATCTCCATTTCTGTACTTAGGGATTGTTTACAGTTTGTGAACCTGAGCTGGTCTGTGGGCCACACTTTGAGAAACAGTGCTCTGAGGAACACCATTACAGGAACTGTAGATAAATGCTGTATGGTGGGAGGAGGGATTGGATAGATTTGATAAATATAATAGATTATATCTAGTCATCCAGTCCCACCAGGTTTTCCCTAAATGGACTGGGGTCTCTCCACTCCTGCCCACTGGCTCTACCTGAATACCTGCTCTTTACCCTTGAAACGAGAACGATAGTGCTGAAATCCAAATCCGATCATGTCATTTCACTGCCTATGAACTTCTTTGGCTACCACTGTTGGCTGTCTTAAACCATCACTCCGCATCTGTCCACACTGAGTTAGTAACAACTCCCTGTGTACACAGAAGCTTCTTCTAGCTGTCCCCACCTCTCCATCTCTCTCTGTCCTGTCTGGCTAACTCAGCCTTCAGAGTCAGCCTAGATGTCCCCTCTCCGGGAACCTTTCTCCACCCATTCAATTTAGGGTGGGGATCCCTCTTCTGTGATCCCTCAGGACCAGTCATCGTACATTCTGTGTTGTGATTGGCTGTTGACCCACTAGATGTGAATTCCTTCAAGACAGGATTTATGCCTTACTCACTGTTCTATCCTTAGCACCTGGTATCCTGCCTAGAATAGATAAGCTAATCAATAAACACTTATTGAAAAAGATGAATTAATCAATAAACAAAATGAATCCAGGCCTGAACCATAAGGGGCCCTAGAACTAGAAGATTGCATTTCAGCATCTCAGAAACTCCCCAGATCCAGCAAGCACCTCCATTTCAAACTTCATCATTTATCCAGTTACCCAAGGGATTTCCTTTTTCCTGTTCTTAGGATTCTGACTTTCTACTCAACTCTTCGGGCTGATACCTCTGTTGAACCATTGGCCTGATTTGTAGTTTAGGTTTTACTTTTTTGAAGCTGCCTCTCAGATCATTCTCAGAGTCGTAGTTCCTACCCCAAGGATCTGGGGTCCTCGTTTCCTGACTCTAGATCAGCAGTCTGGGCTCCTACTTTTCCTGGTGGAGTCAGGGCATCATCACTAGGCCACTGCACCTACTTAGAACAATCACCCAGGCCAGGTTGATCTGGCCCGTGCAGAGGGGGGCTTTCTGAGACTTATGGAATTATAAACCTGCTGGGCTGGTTATTCTCTGCTTGTCCCTCTGCACTCATTCTCCATCCTCCTCTGTCTGCTCTGCCCATCACATTGGCTCCAGTGCCCTGTGGGTTCCTGATGGAGTTAGCTAACATGGGGCACCAGAGGGCATTGGAGGTAGGGAGGAAGAAGTCTGGAGTGCATTCCTTGGCTCCATCCTGTTGGGTGGGGTTTGGTAGTGCCTGGATTCCTCCACCACCACAGCTCCTGTGGGATGGTTTCTCTTCCAGGGTGCCAGCTCTCACAGCTTCAGGTTGTGGGTGGAGCTTCCTGCCTCTGCGAGTCCCTGATACTTCGTGGGCTCCTGTTGGTTCACTTCACTCTGCTCCATACTTCTGTTAGTACTCTCTCCATGAAACCTTCTTTAATTCAGCCTTTGAGTGCACCATCTGTGTCTTGCCAGGACTCTGTCTGATGAGATTCCCTTCTTGTACAGCAACTAGAACCATCTCCTGAGCTAGTCCAGTGCTTTTTCCATCCACTGTCATCACTTCTCTTACTCTGGAATCTAGAACCTAAATGGTACATGTAATAATAATACAAAACAATAGCAACAACAATAATAATAGTTATCATTTGAGTTTTTCTTATATGCCAAGCATTGTGCTAACTGAATGAGCTCCTTGTATTCTCACCCCAAGCCTGTGAGGCAGGTATTACTTACTATCTTCATTTTAAAAATAAAAACCCTGAATCTTACAGAGTGAGTAATCTGGCAGAATTCACACAGAAAGTAAATAGCAGGGTTTCTGTCTGGCTCTTTGACTCCTAAACTGGTGCTTTGATAACTATGAGGACGTTTGCTCTTGTGACGACCCCATCGCACTGTTGACTCTTTGAGCTCACTGTCAACTTACACTCCATGAGATAATAGATGTGGTTTGCTTGGGGCCTGCTGGGGAATCAGAATGAGAGAAAAACCAGCCCTGAAAATAGTGATGAGACGAGATAGTTCTGCCTCAACAAAGAAGTTGGCCAAGAGAGTTTAAAAGGCAATGCTGGCCATAGAGGATCCTGCTGTGATGTATGTCAGAGAGTGTTTTGCCTATGTTCTCCTCTAGGAGTTTTATAGTTTCTGGTCTTATGTTTAGATCTTTAATCCATTTTGAGTTTATTTTTGTGTATGGTGTTAGAAAGTGGTCTAGTTTCATTCTTTTACAAGTGGTTGACCAGATTTCCCAGCACCACTTGTTAAAGAGATTGTCTTTAATCCATTGTATATTCTTGCCTCCTTTGTCAAAGATAAGGTGTCCATATGTGCGTGGATTTATCTCTGGGCTTTCTATTTTATTCCATTGATCTATATTTCTGTCTTTGTGCCAGTAGCATACTGTCTTGATAACTGTGGCTTTGTAGTAGAGCCTGAAGTCAGGTAGGTTGATTCCTCCAGTTCCATTCTTCTTTCTCAAGATCGCTTTGGCTATTCGAGGTTTTTTGTATTTCCATACAAATTGTGAAATTATTTGTTCTAGCTCTGTGAAGAATACTGTTGGTAGCTTGATCTCCCAGAATATTGGAAATAAAATCAAAAATAAACAAATGGGACCTAATTAACCTTAAAAGCTTCTGCACATCAAAGGAAACTATTATCAAGGTGAAAAGACAGCCTTCAGAATGGGAGAAAATAATAGCAAATGAAGCAACTGACAAACAACTAATCTCAAAAATATACAAGCAACTCCTACAGCTCAACTCCAGAAAAATAAACAACCCAATCAAAAAATGGGCCAAAGAACTAAATAGATATTTCTCCAAAGAAGACATACAGATGGCTAACAAACACATGAAAAGATGCTCAACATCACTCATTATCAGAGAAATGCAAATCAAAACCACTATGAGGTACCATTTCACACCAGTCAGAATGGCTGCGATCCAAAAGTCTACAAACAGTAAATGCTGGAGAGGGTATGGAGAAAAGGGAACCCTCTTACACTGTTGGTGGGAATGCAAACTAGTACAGCCACTATGGAGAACAGTGTGGAGATTCCTTTAAAAACTGCAAATAGAACTGCCTTATGATCCAGCAATCCCACTGCTGGGCATACACACTGAGGAAACCAGAAGGGAAAGAGACACGTGTACCCCAGTGTTCATCGCAGCACTGATAGCCAGGACATGGAAGCAACCTAGATGTCCATCAGCAGACGAATGGATAAGAAAGCAGTGGTACATATACACAATGGAGTATTACTCAGCCATTAAAAAGAATACATTTGAATCAGTTCTAATGAGGTGGATGAAACTGGAGCCTATTATACAGAGTGAAGTAAGCCAGAAGGAAAAACATAAATACAGTATACTAACACATATATATGGAATTTAGAAAGATGGTAACAATAACCCAGTGTACGAGACAGCAAAAGAGACACTGATGTATAGAACAGTCTTATGGACTCTGTGGGAGAGGGAGAGGGTGAGAAGATTTGGGAGAATGACATTGAAACATGTAAAATATCATGTAAGAAACGAGTTGCCAGTCCCGGTTCGATGCACGATACTGGATGCTTGGGGCTAGTGCACTGGGACGACCCAGAGGGATGGTATGGGGAGGGAGGAGGGAGCAGGGTTCAGGATGGGGAACACATGTATACCTGTGGCGGATTCATTTTGATATTTGGCAAAACTAATACAATTATGTAAAGTTTAAAAATAAAATAAAATAAAACAAAAAGATTAATCCAACCCAACAACAACAACAAAAAAAAGGCAATGCTGGCGACTCAGTAAAAGAAAGGGCAGAACAGGCTTCAGATGGAAAAAAGTTGCAGGTGGTTTATATCACACCCCAAGAGTGACCACCCTCCATGCCTATGAGGCTGGGTAACAAGAGCCCCTAGAGTTCCCAGAGAGAAGGCAGAACTGGGCTTGGATTTTTAAGAGTAGGAGAGCAGAGTTTGCCACTGTATATGCTGGGAGTCATTGAAGAGCATCCAGGCCAGAGTCAATCCTTGTCTATTTACTAGTGACATCTCTAGGTGAAGGAGAAGAAAATATGAGCCTTTGAGCATGAAGAGACCAAATTTCTCTCTTGCATTCCTCTATTCTCAAGTAGCCCAAAAGCGATTAGAATGAATCTTTTATTTTGTTCCTTACTTGTCCCTCATTTGATGAATGAAAAATAAAAATATTTAATAAATACCTGCATTTTTGCACCTCCCAGTGAGTTCAAAACTGTCGATGAATCCCTATATTCTTCCCTCAAATAGAAAGTAAACTACTCTAAGATGTTTTCCTGTGAAACATGGATAGTTGGAAGAGTTTGTTTTTCCTATTCTAAATTACAGAATGAAGTTCTTGGTGTTGGTGGTATTTCTACATTGTAGGGTTTGCTATAGATGTATAAAGTGGACACCCTGTGCTATAAGCATTTTCCCGAGCTCATTCCATTATTTGTTCTCTGAAGAGTGAAGTTATCATCAAGCAGCAACTTACCATCATGAGTACTTTTCAATGGAGAACTATGATTTCAGAAGTACTACATTTCAGTTCAGTTTGCTGCTGCTGCTGCTACTAAGTCGTTTCAGTCATGTCTGACTCTGTGGGACCCCATAGACCGCAGCCCACCAGGCTCTGCCGTCCCTGGGATTCTCCAGGCAAGAACACTGGAGTGGGTTGCCATTGCCTTCAGTTTACAAGGTGGTAATTTTGGAAAACAGTATGAAATATATGATGAGGGAGTCAGCATGCTGGTGAGAAGCAGTGAACGCCTTCAGCAACTCAGCCAAACACATACTTCTAGAAGGAAGGGAGAGGCCAAGGAGTGAGGGGAGGAGAGAAAGAAAGAAGAGCTCACAGTAGTCGGCCAAGAGGCTGCTCCCCACTCTTGCACAAACCCCAGTGTCTTTTAAGAGGCTCAGCCTGCATTCTCTCTCAGGGCCTTGAGCTAAAGTTTAGATGCTACTTCCAGGCCCAACCCAGTTAAGAGCATTTTCTTTGTAGAGGGGTGACTTTCAGATCTTGCTCACTGTTTTTTGAAGTAGCAATTTCCCAATTCATTATTCCAATTTTAGCAATTTTACTTCTACTTATAATTGTGTACAGACATTTTAAAGCTTTAATTCATTTTGTAATACTAAATAGTTCCCCTTTCATCGTTCATGTCAGACACCTATTAACATTTCTTAAAAATTTATAAAACAATTCTGAGCTGTCAGAAAAAAAAAGCCTCTTTAAGATTCAGATTATTAACTTGCTGTCTATTCTCCATGTTAATGTATTTTCTCTCAGTCACTGGTGTCACGAAACTGTTTGTACAAGGCTTAATATTCAGAAAGTAATTTTATATTTTTACACATGGGAAATGTTTTCCTACATTCTCTCCATCTCAAATATGCTGTCTGTCAACCTCCCCTGTTTGTTTTATTTCGCTTTATCTTTGACCCTTCTCAATGTCTTTGCTCTGAAAGGGCTGATCACCACCACCTACAGGAAACGAGACCACCACGCACAGTGGTTAGGAGCATGGCTCGGGAATGCGACAGCCCTGGGCCCGACTCTTGGTGAGGCCTTTTCCGAGCTATGTGAGCGTGAGTAAGTTAAGATCTTCTGAGCCTCAGGTTCTGCAGCTGGTAAACTGAGCAATAGTACCTACCTCAGTCGTAAAGGTCAGGAGAAGGCCCTCGTATGGCTCATAGTAACAGCTTCACATATTGTAGCTACACACACATACACACGCACACAAGCACACACACAGTGGATGACTGTTGACATTGTCACAATTACTGTCTATCCTTCCTTTCTAGGGTAGGATAGTTGAGAACTATTTCTATCCCTCACAGGGAACAGCTGAAAAAAAGGCAGAAGAGAAGGCACAGACTGGGGGTGGAAGTCATAAAGATTTGTTATCTTAATCTATGGTATTGGAATAGGCACGTTGGTAGGAATCGTGGGCAGGAATACAAACTTATCTGGGTAAATAATGTGGAATGAAGTACAAAATATCATTAGCCGTTAAGAAGAATACAGCTTATCCTCTTCCATTTATAAATCCCCTTGGTTAGCTACCAATCAGAGATCTCAAATAGGCATGGTAAATGTGTAGTTAATTAGCAATGATGAGTATTATTCCATACCTAACACATGCTGAAGAGAATATAAAAATGTGAGACTATTCCTGCTGATGCAGCAGAGAAAAAGGTCCTAGAGGTTGAGTAAAAATCCTGGCTCCATACCTTTTGCTCTGGGATTGGGGTGAGCAACTTAAATGTTCCTCATCTGTGAAACAGGACAAGAGGAAATATCATGCAGAGCTGTGTGGATGCTCAGTACCCAGCCCTGTGCTTGGTCCCTAGAGAGTGCTCAGTGACTATCTGCCCTTCCCTTCAGGTTTTATGGGGAGAGATAATTAGAAAAGATGGTTCAGATGCTAAGATGCTAAATACAAGCAAGGGCAGAGAGAGAAAAATAGGTATGTAGAATGGTAAGTGAAGATTCTTCGGAGGAGGGGTCTTAACCAAGTGGGGCGGTGCTAATAAGAAAGGTATCACTGATGAACCCAGAGATCCTCCAATTTTCTACTCTCAAGAAAAGTAGGGGCTCAGCTTGGGCACCAGTGCCTCCCCCAAACAGAGCCCTGTTTGCTTCAACATAGAACAATTTGGGTTGTGAAGCCCAAGCAGCACACTGACATTCCTAAGCGTCCCCTTCAAAAAGCCAGTGTAAGCAAGAGATGCTCAGGGCCAGGAGAGAAGGCCCTTCTCCCCTGCTTTCCAGACAGAAAATGAGAGGCCCCTGCCTGCTGCTGCCCAGTTTTTAAACTGGAACCTTGCTCTTGTCTTCAACAATCACATTTCAATTTTTTAAAGCAAAGAAGGATTGAGGGTGCTTCAGACAAGACAAACCTCCTCTGATGTCTCCTTTCATGTGATGAAGTGCCCATTCTCTCTTCTTGCCTGAAAGAAGGTTAGCATGCAGCAGCAGAATCTCATTGGATGTCCCAGCGGCCCCGATACACAGAGCACAGCTGTCCCTCTCCTGGTGAGCTGGTGCGGTCCCTGGCTGCACTGTGCTCACATCTGAGCTTTCATTTTCCCCTTCTCTTGGCCTGCAGCTGAGGAAAAGCTCATGGGAGGGGAGACAGTCCTTTGAAGCAAATTAAGGACCATGTTGGGCTTTTGAACTTAAAGCAGTTTGTGTTTACACTCATGCCCTCTGCAAATGGCTCTTAAGGCCACAAATGGATTTCCTTCCTCAGATTACACTCCCCAGCAGCTAGGGATTTCTGTTCATTCTGGGACACCCACTAAAGACAGAACTGTGACCACATCTTCCCTTTCCTCCAGACAGCAAAAATATGATTTCAAGGGGAAAATAGCCACAGATACATTTTTAAGAACTTGACACTTAGCAGCCCTGTTATGTTTTGTTAGGCACACCAACCACCCCAATCAAATCTTCATGGGCCACAGCAACAAGAAACAATCTCTCTGCCACCAAAAAGAGCTGGGCCCAGAGCAGTAGGAGGGGAAATCTCCCTCCCAACATAAAGACTTCCCCAGGGGCTGAGCAAACCAAACAGGTGGTGAAGGATCATAAAACCCTGCTTATTGGAATAGCTGAAGGGAAGCAGGGCAGTGGGCTGCAAATATGAAAAGAGTTGCTAAGGAGAAGAGAGGTTAGGTTAGATTTGCTCTAAATGAACTTGTACCGGGTCGTGGATCTCCAGGGTCTGGATCCAAACACCTGTATCTTCAAAGGCTGAAAAGGAGTATTTCAGGAAGAAGCATCATAAGAGAGGCTGTACTGATCAACTTTCCAAGTCCCTTCCAACCCTGAGATTCTCTGAGGAGCAATGGAGAGAGGAGCTGTAAACTCAATCCCTGCCTTTCTCTTCTCAACACCCTCCAGTTTGGTTATGGCACCCCACATGATTCTAGGAGCTCATTTCATGTGATTCAGTTGGTGAGCAAGGCTAAACCAGTTAGCCGTCTCTTGCTCTCTCTCCCCCTCTCTCTCTCACACACACACACAGAGCCACAATAATTGATTCAGTGATTATTGGAATTATTTAATCCCTTTAAATTAAATTATAAGAATTTGTTAGGGATATTAAAACAAATAGAGGCTTCCCTGGTGGCTCAGATGGTAAAGGGTCTGCCTGCAGTGCGGGAGACCTGGGTTCAATCCTTGGGTTGGGAAGATCCCCTGGAGAAGGAAATGGCAACCCACTCCGGTATTCTTGCTTTGAAAATTACATGGATGGAGGAGCCTGGCAGGCTACAGTCCATGGGGTCACAAAGAGTCGGACACAACTGAGCAACTTCGCGCATGCAAAACAAATAATGCTTTCTCTTCTCTGCTAGATACAAGTAAGGAAAGCAAGAAGTCTGAACTGCTGTTGGCAGGTATTTGGGGCCACTACAGAAGCCATCTTTCAGAGAAGACAAGATGAAGGAAGGAAAGGGACCTTGGTGACATGGCTGAATCTTGGATCAAGCCTTAACCAAAGTCAGACCTACCTGTGGACCTTTTGAAGTTGAGAATAAATAAAATCCATTGATTGTTTAAACCAGTTTTTGTTAGGTTTTTCTCTAATGGAAATAAAAGTCTTAATCAAAGTGGGGCAATAATAAGAAATTAAGTCTCAGTCCTTGCCCTCAAAGAACTTCCTACATAGTTGAGGAGATGAGACATTTACGGGATAAATAGTAGTAGACAGGAGAGGAATGTAAGCAATAACGACGTAGGTGCACGATGGGTGTCACTGAAAAATGTGAAAAACCACAGAAAGACTGAAGACAGGTCTATAAACTACTGAAGCACAGGCACGGAGCCCTGTCTTCCCCTTTGCCTTATTTCTGGTGATCTTTGTGACCCAGCGATTGAAAGCATGGTCTCTGGAGCCACATCGTATAGACTTGTATAGTTACCCACTTAGCACCTTTGTGATCTTGGGCTACTAACTTAATCTTTCCGCACCTTCATTTTCTAATCTGTAAAATGAGTATAAAAACAGTAATTACTTCTTAGGGCATACAACGCACAATAAGTATTAGTTATTTTGTGTGTGTGTGTGTGTGTGCTTGTGTGCTCAGTCACTTCAGTTGTGTCTGACTCTGCGACTCTATGCACTATAGCTCGCCAGGCTCCTCTGTCCATAGGATTTCCCAGGCAAGAATACTGGAGTGGGTTGCCGTGCCCTCCTCCAGGGGATCTTAAAGATCAAGGGATCAAAGGATCGAACTCACATCTCCTCCATTGGCAGCCAGGTCCTTTACCACTAGCACCACTTGGGAAGCCCTAAAGCTATGGTTTTTCCAGTAGTCATGTATGGATGTGAGAGTTGGACTATAAAGAAAGCTGAGCACTGAAGAACTGATGCTTCTGAACTGTGGTGTTGGAGAAGACTACTGAGAGCCCCTTGGACAGCTAGGAAATCAAATCAGTCCATCCTAAAGGAAATCAGTCCTGAATATTCATTAGAAGGACTAATGCTGAAGCTGAAACTCCAATATTTTGGCCACCTGATGCAAAGAACTGACTCATTGGAAAAGACACTGATGCTGGGAAAAGTTGAAGGCTGGAGGAGAAGGGGAAGACAGAAATGAGATAGTTGGATGGCATCACCAGCTTGATGGACATGAGTCTGAGCAAGCTCTGGGAGTTGGTGATAGACAAGGAGGCCTGGCGTGTTGCAGTCCATGGGGTCGCAGAGTCGGACATGACTGAGTGACTGAACTGAAGTATTAGTTATTACCATGATTCAAAAAAAAGTTTGTGAAAACTAATATATTAAACTATTTGGAGTATAATAACAATGAATGAAACATAGTTTTTGCCTCTAATGGGGTTACAAATTTGATGAAGGATACAAAATAGTGAACAGGCAATTGAGGAGTATGATAAATAAGCACAGGGAGGATAGATTAGCTAATACTCTTTGGTTATGAGAAACAAAAAAACAACTGAGTGCTTTCTTAAGCAAAAGAGGAATTTTGTAATAAGGTGTAGGGGTATGTCAGATGGTAGTAGAAGCAGGAGCTGGAAAACCACTGGGCCTCACAAGTACTCTTACTTTGCAGCTTGGCTGCATTCTTTCTTTTTTTTGCTGCAGCTGGGCCTCCTGCTTTCCTGTTCTCACAGAGAAATATAAGCAGCCCACGTTTTGCTCCTGAGTTTGCCAACTGCTCCCTTACCAAGAGACTGGATGCCTGTCTCGAAGTCCTTATTTCAAGTTCATGTGGCAGAGAAACTCATGCGCCCACTTAGGTGAGGGTCCTGGTCTAATTTGGCAGGGTGAGGGTAGAAACATGGTTGCTAGGAGCCGCTGACTGTAAACAATGGGGGAGGTGCCAGTGGGCGTCAGTGCTCAGAAAAAAAGCACAGCCAAGGGTTGATTCGATACCTCCAAAGGAGTCAACCGCAGCAGGAATCTAACCCAGCCTTGAGTCAAAGGAAGCTTCCAAGGGGACATCACGTATAGGCTGAAATTTCTATGCCTTGTGGGAATGGGAAAAGGAAGGAGGGTATGGGAAGAGAATATTCTTGTAACAGAGAGAATATTGAGTAGAGGGAATCTAGCATGTCTGGGGAATATCACAGGGAGGCCAGAGATAGGAGACTTCTGCACGAGCAGAAGTTAGATCATAAAGAGTCTTGTAAGCTTTTTACAAGAACAGAGGAACCAGAGACCAAATTGCCAACACCCGCTGGATCATCGAAAAAGCAAAAGACTTCCAGAAAAACATCTATTTCTGCTTTATTGACTATGCCAAAGCCTTTGACTGTGTGGATCACAATAAACTGTGGAAAATTCTGAAAGAGATGGGAATACCAGACACCTGACCTGCCTCTTGAGAAATTTGTATGCAGGTCAGGAAGCAACAGTTAGAACTGGACATGGAACAACAGACTGGTTCCAAATAGGAAAAGGAGTACATCAAGGCTGTATATTGTCACCCTGCTTATTTAACTT